>NC_141092.1:9983997-10536497 GCF_041138505.1 Cibotium barometz
GATCCATATAAAAGAGCCATGGACTCATCTGTTGAGGACCAGCAAGGCCAATCAACTAGATCCATACCCGAGTTCTGAAAACAACTCTAACATCTTGTTCCATTTTCTTCCTTAACGCACGCATGGGTATCTTCGGGCGACCCAGAGCCCGAGCACCGTATGGTCAGCATCCTCTAGGCTCCTTCACAGGTCACCTAGCGCTTCACTCATAGGCCGCTTCCTTGGTCCCTCATCCACCGTACCGGAAGCTCACCATTTAAATTGAACCAAGGCTGGTCAAGACCTCGGCCGACCTTGCTACACAAGACGTCCTCCATTGACTCTCCGTCAGCTGTTGCAACTTTATCACTTAGGTCTCTACGACCTCATTCACAAGATGGTTCACAAGATGGTCAAAATGCTTCCCCAACATTCTTGACATAAAACAGTCATTTAAAAACAGGTCATAAATACAATTTCTAATGAACTCTCATCTTTCCACATTGTTCCACATCATATCTCCTTATTCCACATTCTTCTACATCAATTCACATTGCTTATTCCACATCCAGTCATATGTATTCCCATCGTCCTTCATCCATTCTCATCCAATCACATCATATTACATCTCATCCATTCTCATCCAATCACATCATATTACATCTCATCACATCTATCCACATCTATCCTGATCACATCACATCATAACATATCCACATTGCATCTCATCCATTCATATCACATCACATCCATCTACATTCATTCAGATCCACATCACATCCACATATCATCACATCATGTTCACATCTATTTACATCACTTCACATCCATTCACATCTACCCAAGTCCACATCACATCACATCTCATCTATCCACATCTATTCATATCTAACCAGATCCACATCACATCACATCCATTCATATCTCATTACATTATCGTCACATCTCACCACATCTCACCACATCCACTCACATCTTATCACATCCATCACACCCATTCACATCCCACATTCATTCACATCTCGTCACATCCATCCTCATCTTATCACATCTTGTTCACATCTATCCACATCACATCTCATTCATTCCATCCACATTACATCACATCCACATCTATCCATATCACACCACATCCATTCACAACTCATCACATTCATCCACATCCATTCGTTCATTTACATTCACGTCTATCCACATCCATTCATTCATTCACATGCATATCTATCACATCACATCGCATTCTCATCCATTTATATCACATCACATCCTTTCACATATCATTACATCTCATTCTCATCCATTTACATCACATCACATCCTTTCACATATCATCACATCTTATTCACATCTCATCACATTCACATCCACATCCATTTACATCACATCACATCTCATTCCATTCACATCCACATCCATTTACATCACATCACATTTCATCCACATCTCATCACATCCACTCACATCTTATCACATTGCATTCACATCTTATTCACATCCACTCACATCTTATCACATTACATTCACATCTTATCACATCGCATTCACATCTTATTCACATTTAGTACCGTTTTCTACTTTTCGATATACCGATGGGACTTTTCTAAGTTTCTGCCAATTGTTTCGCCTAGTTTAAAGGTGCTTTTTCTTGATGGATATTTTCATATTCTTTCTCAAATTTCTCAAGTAAGATATATTCAATATTCTTTTTTTTGAGTAAAAGATTTATGGGATTTACAAAAATCAATTCTATCCATATTTTCTAATAAAAATAATAATACTCAAAATTTTACTTTTGATAAATACTCATAATTTGAATTATGCCAAAAATTCCTCTTTTACCATTTAATTACTTGGATCTCAAATATCATGGAAATTCCTCTTTTTGTATAAAAATAAATTTACCAAAATTTACTCTTTTCTCATAATCAATTAATTATGCATAATTACCAAAAAAATTATTTCTCATGAATATGATGAAAATCATTCTTTTGCATAGGATGTCCGATCCTAGAATATGGTAGGAAGTCCTCTTTTAGCATTATGCATAAAAATAAGATATGTATTATTTTCTCAAATTTTTACCATAGCTTTGCTGCTATTACTGATAATTCTCAATTTTTTTCTAAAGAATAAAAGCTTGTAATGAAAATATGATAGTAGTTCCTCTTTTATGCTTAAATTCAAACTATGAATTTAAATCATAATTTTAACTATAAAATTAAACATAATTATGATTATCTCACTAGATTAAGCTAATTTCAACATTCCTCTTTTTCCAAATTGTTAGGATAATCCATTTCTCATTTGGAATGAATTAGAATAGTTCTTAACTACTCATAAACAATGTAAAAGAATTTACCATTATTTTAATAGTACAAAATCATAAAAATATCATTTTCTTAATCTCTAGCTTTTCAAGCCTAGAGTTTAGCTTTGAATTAAGAGACTATCATTGAGAAGCATCCTTTTTCAAGGGATTTAGCCATAAAGATGGCTTTTCATTTAGAGAGAGAGATTTATGTAAAGAAAGCATTACAAATAAGCATAAAGATTAACTTTCTCTTAATTAAACATTAAGACTTTAAGGGAAAGCTTGATTAGAATTAAAACAATCATTTAGAAGGCTTCTCAAGCTTGAGAGGGATTGAGAAGAAGAAAGTTATTGAGAAAAATTAGAAAAAACTATAAAATTTGATTTTACCTCCAAGTTTGGCTTGATTCTCTAATTGCAGCAGTGAAGCCCTCGACCAATCAATTGGTCCACCAAGAGGAGAAGAGCAACTCCAAGAGTTGTTGTAGAGAGAGAGAGCTCCAAGCTCCCAAGAGAGAGGAAAATTTAAAGGAGAATAGAAAATATAATTATTTTAATATAATACTGGCATAGTATAGCTCCAATATTCAATTACAAATGATTGAGGGTCTATTTATAGGTGAGGGAAGCCACTAACCAAGTCCAACTAGGTTCTAGAATTTTTCAAGTTCAGTTTAACTCAATTTGGACAAGATTTGGACCAATTTGGCTCCCTTTTTGATTTGGTTTGATCCAAGAGAGAGGAGAGATAAAAATATCAAAAATAAATTTGAATTAAAAACCCTTCCACACATGTGAAAGAGGCGCCTACCTCAAGAGTCACCCTTTCCTTACCAAGGTGTCAAAAATGCATCATTATTCTAAAATATCTCATTTTTTTAGTAATATCTCATAACTAATAACTAATAAGCCTTGTTCTCAATCAACCCTTTATCTTTTGTGAGAATTTACTCATTGTAAGAAAGCATTATGGGCCCAAGGCCATGGACAACTAGTAAGTAGGTGTGAACTCTTGGGTGGAGTATAAATACCAATGTAAATGGGATTATGGCTCATTCATGATAATGTTATCTATTCCAAGAATCAATGGTGAGCTTCTCCCGTGAGATGCTAAGTGGTGACTCCTTCATGAGCCACTCCCTTGGTGAGGGACTAACCCACCCCTGTTACTTTCTTTCATTGGTATCAGAGCCTTGCTTAGATCCATGATGTGAGTAATTTTTTTCTTCTTTTCAATTTTTGAAATTCATTTCTAAGGTTTCATGGAGAAAATGGAAGAAAATGGCCAAGAAATGGGGGAAATGGCCAAGAAAATAGGTTTTGGGACCAAATTTTGGGCACGGGATCAAATTTTTTGAAAAGATTGGACCAAAATTTGGGGAAAATGGTTAATCGTGATTAGCAATCTTAATCCAAAATTGTTTTTGCTACTGTGGAGGTTTCCTGCAACCCTAGCCATGATTTCCTCAAGCAAACCTCAACCAAATGTCAAGCAAACTTGAGGGAAGCAAGGTATGAGCACATTGTATGATTTTTTTCATCAAATCGTGGAGAAAACGTCGATTTCCAGCGCAGCCTGACGGCGAAAATGCGCCGTTTTCATGATGAAAGTGGAGCTTGCTTGCTTGGTTAGCCTTCCATGGAGCATTTCCTAGCTTTCCCTCATGATTTGTTAGCCTTTTCATGGCATTTTCATGAGCAATGGTGATCTCCTTCATGGCTGCAAATCAGTGAGCAAAGAGGCCACGTTTTCTTCCCCAACATGAAGCATTCTTCAACATTTTCAGCCCTTGAAGCTCATTGGATGCCATTGGTGAGTGCTTCCATCAATTTCTTACAACTTTGAAGCATTTGGTGGTGCTTTGGGAGTTGATTGGGGTTGGTTACATTCAGAAACCCTAAATTTCAGAAACTAAGCATTTGGCTTGATCATTCACATGCCAATGATGCTTGTCTATGCATTATTGCTTGCATTTGTGCAATGGATTGCTTCCACATGAGTCTTGGCCAAACAATGGATCATATTTTTGGAGATTCTCTTCACTTTGATTCATTTGGCATGCCATTCATGGAGTATCAAGCTTACACAATGCTTTTGGGAGCCATTCATGCTTGTCTTTATGCCATATAGATGCCTTGAATCATCTACATAGCCATTCAATGCTATGACTTGCATTTTGGCATAAGAAAGCATAGCTCTTGGATCAATTTTGGGGGATTGAACTCATATTTCACAAGTGTCAATGTGTTGTTGGATGTTGTTGATGATGGAATTGTAATGGAGCTATGAAAGAGCATGGTGATGATGCCATTATGATATGTAAAATGATAAAAGCATGAGTCATGCTTACACATGTAAGTGGTTTTACCCTCATCCAATTTGTAAATTCCAATCACATACACTCACCATTGCTACCACTTCCATTTCCTAGTGAATCTAGCAATGTGTGAGGGTACCTTGGCATTGGTTGGAGAGGCCAAGGGGAGAATGTCTTGAACTCTTTGTGCCGTGATTGCCTTGGAAAAGCGGTACAAAGAGGGATTAGGTACACCGGCATGAAGACATGGCCTCAACCTTCACCTTGGAGGAAAACTTGGTGAAGGGGTGAGAAGTGCTTGGCCGGGAGATCGGCAAGCATCAACGCGCTTCATCGACATCAAAGCCATACTTGAGCCAAAGCAAAGCAAAGCAAAGCAACAAACCTCTACATCGACTCAAGTTGCATCATGACAAATGGGTGATGCCATATGGATTTGCTTGCATAAATGCTTTGTGGTTGATGCCTTGCAATGGTCAAGTGGTAAATGAATGATACATATGCATGGTTAGATTGAGATTTGCAAGCAAAAGCGGGGAAGTTATGGCGAATTTTTTGCAAAACTTGCCTAGTTGCAGTCAGGGCAGAACCCTAAATTTTAGGGTTTACAGAGATTATTCCAAATCTGTCCTTGATGTTTCTTAATCTACACATCAAGACCTTTCTAACAAGCCAAAGATCTCTGAAATCGGAGAAGTGTGGAGCGGTCAAAGTCAAAGTTTGACTTTCAACCGGGACAGCTGACTGGTCAAAGGCAGTTGACTTTTTCAAATCTGTTTTTGGGGATCCTTAATAGTCTCATCGAGAGCTTTCCAACGATATAAAGATCATCAAAATCCGATATCGTTTGGATAGTGAACTAAAAGTTGGGCCTCTATCGCAAACCCTAAAACAGAGAGTACTAGCACACCAGATTTTTTTAGCCCCAGGCATTCAGCTCCAAGATCTCATCATTATGGATCTATCGAGCTAAAGAGAAGCAAAATCGGATTTGTCTCCAAAGAGTTTTGGCAAATTTGGTGATTTGGTCACATTTTGGAGCAAAACAGTGAGCTAGTTTGCAAGTGGGACCAAATTTCATGCATGGAAATGACTAGAGGGGGACAAAACAAAGGTGTTCGGAGTGAGCAAGATGCTAAGCAACCCGAACCATTAATGGCTAGTGGATCTTCTACAAGAGTTGGGGAGGATTCGACTTCAAATGCCACTAGTGATTCACAGCCATTGGAGACTTCTCAACCCATGGTGGGGACTACTCCGGTCACGATGGACATGATGCTTAAAGCCATGGAGAGTATGTTCCAACGGGTTGAAGGTAACCTAGCTAGTCGGCAACAACAGTTTGGTGAGCAACTCATGGAACGCTTTGACAAGCGCCAACACTATCTTGGTGATATGATGCAGACGGGATTTAGAGACTTGGGTAATGCTATCAGTGGGTTGGCTTCTTCCAAGTCTAATCAAGAAGTGGATGACAATGTAATGGATAGTGCACACCATGAGTTCCGACATGAAAGATTGCCGCCTATGCATGAGGTAAACCATGGGAGACAGATGATGTCACACTCTTCTCAAGTGGATAAAGGAAAAAGGCCTATGGGTGATGCTTATCATGAGAAGCCAAATGCCAATGTTCCAAAAGCTACGTCCTTTATGCAGGATGCCAGAAGAAGTTATGAGCACAGAGGGCTAAAGGATGCATGTGATTGGGATTGGGAAAATGAGCAAATGCAAAGACACTTGGGTGAAGGAAGAGGATTTGATGATCCTAGAACACGGCAAAGAGGGCCAAGAATGCAGAATGACATGGATAAGACCGTGAAGGACAAAATCACATTCACAAAGTTCAAGGGAGAGTCAAACTCTATCGAAGACTTTGAAGAATGGGCAAACAAAATGGACCTCTACTTCGAGATCAGCCCGAGGAGTGAAATGTCAAAGGTTTACTTTGCTTCATTGCATTTGGAAGGCTTTGCTCATACTTGGTGGAGAAGGAAGCAATCACATGGTTATGTTATTTCTACTTGGGAAGCATTCAAGAATGACATGGCAGAGGAGTTTACTTCTCGAATGCAAAGGGATAACCACATTGTAGAATGGGACAAGATTGAACAAGTCACAACGGTGAAGGCCTATTCTCAAAAGTTTCTAAAACTTCTATTATACTTGGATGATTTTGATGAGCATTATCTAGTCGTCAAGTATATAAGGGGTTTGAAGACTCCTATTGGTGGTGATGTCAAAGCTCAAGAGCCCGCAACTTTGAAGAAAGCAATGATGCTTGCAGAAATTCATGAGAAAAAATATATGTCAAAGTGGGCTAACAAAGGCAACACCAAGGGAGAAGTGGTTACAAGAACGGATTTGAGTTCTCATGCAAATGCAAATGCAAGGCCTAACCTTCCAAGGTTTCCTACCGTGTATGGTAGAGGGTCTAATAGACTTCCATTTAAACCACCATTTATGTCCAACAAAGCTACATACAATGAGTCCAAGCCAGCAAATGGGGGTTCAAAAAGCAAGGTTATCAAGGAGGACCGTTTGCATGAAATGAGGCTCAAAGGTCTATGTTTCAAATGTGGAGAAAAATGGAACAAGGATCACTTCAAAGTATGCAAATCCAAGGATATGTCCATAAGCTACATTATCACTGAGGACAATGCTAATCATGAGGAGGAGGAATTCCTTGAATGCAATGATGCCTTAGGATGGGGAGATCCTCATGAGGGTGGAGGTTCTCATGATGATGGTTTTGATGAAGAAAATCCCAAGTTTCCTTTTGATCCGGGTGGGAAACTAAAGTTTGCTCATGACAAAATGGATGATGGGATGCCTCTATGCGTGTGGGATGAAGACAATAGTGCACATACTACCTTGTGTACAATCTCTCATGATGCTTATGCGGGAAGTAAGGGTGCCAACACATTGAGATTGAAGATCAAGGTGAATGGGAGAACAACATATGCACTCATTGATACTGGAAGCACGCATAGTTTTGTCAATAAAAGGTCTTTGAACACTCTCAAAATGCAACCAACTTCTTTACCAAACAAGCACATGGTGCAAGTGGCCAATGGTGATTCAATGAGTTGCAATATGAAGTGTCAAAGTACAGAATTGGAGTTGTCCAAGAACTACTCTTGCAAAGTTGATCTTTTGGTGATTGAGTTGGGACCAATTGACATAGTACTTGGATGTGATTGGCTGTCCACTTTGAACTCTTTTACCATGAACTTACAGAAAAGTTTCATGAGTTTTGTGCATCATGGAAGGGTTATTACATTGAATGGAATGCAAGGGTCCAAGCTCTTCATGATCAATGCTACTCAAATGAAGAAAGAGTTCAAGAAAGAGGGCTATGTTTATGTACTACAGCTTTGCAAAGAGGAAGATAATAGCAAAAAGGATTGCATCGAAAATGTGGACATGGTTAAGCTACTCAAGGATTATGAAGATGTGTTTACCATGCCAAAATCAATGCCGCCAAAGAGGAGTGTTGATCATGCTATTGATTTGGAACCAAATGCCAAACCAATCAACAAGCCTCCCTATCGTTTGTCAAAGGTTGAAAAGGAAGAGGTGGCAAAGCAAGTCAAAGAACTCATTGACATGGGATGGGTTGAACCAAGTCAATCTCCTTTTGCTTCTCCGGTGCTACTTGTGAAGAAAAAGGATGGTACTTTTCGCATGTGCATTGATTACCGTGATTTGAATAAGATCACCATCAAAAATCGATTTCCAATACCAAGGGTGGATGATCTTTTGGATGAGTTGAAGGGTGCCACATGCTTTTCAAAGATTGATTTGCGTTCCGGATACCATCAAATAAGGATGAAAAGTGGTGATGAGTTCAAAACAGCATTTCGTACAGAAAGGGGTCTTTACCAATTCATGGTTATGCCGTTTGGATTATGCAATGCACCGGCAACTTTTCAAGCATTGATGAACAAAGTACTTCAACCTTTCCTCTACAAGTTTGTATTGGTCTTTTTCGACGACATACTTATCTATAGCAAAGATGAGGAAGTGCATTTGAAGCACGTGAAAGAGGTTTTGGAGGTCTTGAGGCAAAACAAGTTGTATGTTAAGGAGACAAAATGTACCTTCATGGCACATGAGGTGGAATATTTGGGTCACATTGTGAGCAAGGATGGCATTTGTGTGGATCCAAAGAAAGTGGAATGTATTAGGAATTGGCCGGTTCCTTCAAACACTACTCAATTGAGGGGATTTTTGGGGTTATCTTCATTCTATAGGCGCTTTATTGCCCACTATGCAGAAATTGCAGCCCTAATGACGGATAAATTGAAGAAGGAAACCTTCTTTTGGGATGCCATTGCCAACAAAAGCTTTGAAGATATGAAGAAGATGCTCAAATCAGCACCTATTTTGGTATGTCCAGACTTCACCAAACCTTTCACAATAAGGGCGGATGCAAGTGGAAGAGGAATTGGTGTGGTACTTTACCAAGACCATGGAGTCATTGCTTATGAAAGTAGAAAGCTGAATGACAAAGAAAGAGAACTCCATGTGTATGAGCAAGAGATGATTGCTATACTCCATGCTATCAAGAAATGGCACCATTACTTATATGGGAGTCATTTTTATGTGAGAAGTGATCATAGGGTGCTGAAGTATTTCCTCACACAACCCAATTTGTCTCCTAAGCAAAGAAGGTGGGTAGCAACACTACAAAACTATGATTTTGAAATCACGTACACAAAGGGCAAAGAAAATGTGGTTGCCGATTCCTTGTCTCGTATGTGGGCCTGCTCATTGTATGCTATTTCTGAGGTGCATAAAGATTGGATCATGGAGATACAAGAAGAGTACTTGTTTGATGAAGAAACCTCACAAATAGTGCAGAAATTACAGCAAGGTGTATGTGAAGAGTTACCCCATTATGAGCTGAAAAATGGTCTCCTCTACTACAAAGGAAAAGTCTACTTGGTTCCTACTTCATCATTTATCAAGAAGATCATGGAAGAGATGCATTGTACTCCTATGGCTGGTCATTTGGGTGTCTACAAAACCTTTGATGCAATAAGGAAAAGTTTCTTTTGGAAGGGGATGTGGAAGAGCATTCATGCTTATGTAAGTGGGTGTCGGTCATGTCAATTGAACAAGGATCCTACACATAAACCGGGAGGTTTGCTTCAGCCATTGCCCATTCCCGAAGGCAAATGGAGTCATATATCAATGGATTTCATTACTAACCTTCCGCGCACAAAGAAAGGGTGGGACAGCTTGTATGTTGTGGTGGATAGATTGACCAAAGTGGCCCATTTCATTCCTTCCAAGGTCACATATTCAGCCCAAAATGTTGCCAAGCAATTTGTTGATGGGGTTTTCAAGTTGCATGGTATGCCGTCACAAATTGTGAGTGATCGCGATGTCAAATTCATGAGCACCTTTTGGAGAACATTGTTTGAATATATGGGAACCAAGCTTACTCCAAGCACCGCCTATCATCCCGAAACCGATGGTCAAACAGAAAGAGTAAACAAATGGGTGGAAACATATCTACGCCACTATTGTCATGATACTCAAAGCACATGGGATGATTGGTTACCTTTGGCTGAGTTTGCTTACAACTCAACATATCATGTGAGCATTGGCATGTCACCCTTTGAGGCTTTATATGGTTACAAGGTCAATTTGCCTATGTTGGTGGGTACATATGAGACTTCTAACCATAATACCAAGGAGGAAGCTGAAAGGATGTAAGCTTTGTTGCAACAATGCAAAAGTAATTTGAAGGTTGCACAAGAGAAAATGAGACAATATGCCAATGTTCATCGAAGACCATTGGAATTCAAACTGGGAGATTGGGTTCTTTTGAGAATACCAAAGTCAAGATATGCGTCTTTGAAGGGAAGCACAAACACCAAACTAGCTCATCGCTATTATGGTCCTTATCAAGTGATACGAAGAGTTGGGGAGGTTGCATATCAACTCTTACTTCCATCTACAACAAAGATTCATGATGTGTTTCATGTCTCTCACTTGAAAGGATATGTGGGTATGATCGATCAAATGGTTGATGAGTTACCTCCAATGAATGAAGAGGGAATGATTGAATACATTCCAGAAGCTATCTTGGGTACAAGGAAAAAGGTACTTCGCACTCGTACCTTGGTGGAGTATCTTGTTCAATGGAAGGGTTTACCTAAGGAAGAAGCTTCATGGCAACCTATTTCAGCATTGGAGGGATATGAAGCATTGATAGAGCAATATGGGTTGGTGTAAATTCAGCCACATGGAACATTCTTCTCCGAATTTGGGGTATTCATTTGAGGTTTCGAGGACGAAACCATTGGGGAAGGGATGGTTTGTAAGAAAGCATTATGGGCCCAAGGCCATGGACAACTAGTAAGTAGGTGTGAACTCTTGGGTGGAGTATAAATACCAATGTAAATGGGATTATGGCTCATTCATGATAATGTTATCTATTCCAAGAATCAATGGTGAGCTTCTCCCGTGAGATGCTAAGTGGTGACTCCTTCATGAGCCACTCCCTTGGTGAGGGACTAACCCACCCCTGTTACTTTCTTTCACTCATTTTTTGGTATTTTATTTTATTCTTTTGGATTTATCTTATCGCAACACTTGGATTAATCCAATTGGCCCATTAGAACCTTAATTGGACCATAATCTAAAATTTCTGAAAATGTAGACCCTTAGGCTATGGTCCCTTATACCATTTTCAATTAATTCCTAATACACATTGGAAAGTTCGCATAAAGATTAACTTTCTCTTAATTAAACATTAAGACTTTAAGGGAAAGCTTGATTAGAATTAAAACAATCATTTAGAAGGCTTCTCAAGCTTGAGAGGGATTGACAAGAAGAAAGTTATTGAGAAAATTTGAAAAAAACCATAAAATTTAATTTTACCTCCAAGTTTGGCTTGATTCTCTAATTGCAGTGAAGCCCTCGACCAATCAATTGGTCCACCAAGAGGAGAAGAGCAACTCCAAGAGTTGTTGTGAAGAGAGAGAGAGAGCTCCAAGCTCCCAAGAGAGAGGAAAATTTAAAGGAGAATAGAAAATATAATTATTTTAATATAATACTGGCATAGTATAGCTCCAATATTCAATTACAAATGATTGAGGGTCTATTTATAGGTGAGGGAAGCCACTAATCAAGTCCAACTAGGTTCTAGAATTTTTCAAGTTCAGTTTGACTCAATTTGGACAAGATTTGGACCAATTTGACTCCTTTTTTATTTGGTTTGATCCAAGAGAGAGGAGAGATAGAAATATCAAAAATAAATTTGAATTAAAAACCTTTCCACACATGTGAAAGAGTCACCTACCTCAAGAGTCCCCCTTCCTTTACCAAGGTGTCAAAAATGCATCATTATTCTAAAATATCTCATTTTTTTAGTAATATCTCATAATTAATAACTAATAAGCCTTGTTCTCAGTCAACTCTTCATCTTTTGTGAGCATTTACTCATTTTTTGGTATTTTATTTTATTCTTTTGGATTTATCTCATCGCAACACTTGGATTAATCCAATTGACCCATTAGAACCTTAATTGGACCATAATCTAAAATCTTTGAAAATGTAGACTCTTAGGCTAAGGTCCCTTATACCATTTTCAATTAATTCTTAATGCACATTGGAAAGTTCATTTTGAACTTTTGTTTTAGGGGAATCCATTTTGGACACTAGGAGGATTTTTATATGCAAAGATATCTCAATTTTGGATTATCTCTCTCTAGACCAAAACAGGGTAAAACAAGATCTTTCTTTTATTTCAGAGAGGGGAATAATTACAAGAACAGAAGGGGAGGTTCTTAGACCTTTACACCTCAAAAGGTGGAGAGAGGAATCTAACATCCTACCCCACTTAAAAAACGCGAGATGTCCTCATCTTGCAGGTGGAGTATAATCTCTTTCATCTTCTTCGTCTTCAATCACTTCCAGCGTTACTGCCTTGGAAGTGGACGGCCGATTTGGGAACATCTCTCCTTGACTTCCCCTATTCTAAGGCGGAGGTCTTGCATTACTTTGGATTGAAATTGAGGGTTGGTTAGAGGGTCTACCTCTGGGGTTTCCCTGATTTTGACGGAAAGGAACCCGATTACTCTGGAAGGAAGGAGCTGGAGTCTGGAATCTTGGTCCCTGACTTTCCTGCCCCGCAAACCTTGATCCAAAAGGAGTTGGGCAATCCATACTGCAATGTCCAAATCCTTGACAGTTATAGCATTTCACTTCTTTGTTCAAGGGTGGAACTTGGCCTAGTTTAAAGGTACTTTTTCTCGATGGATATTTTCATATTCTTTCTCAAATTTCTCAAGTAAGATATATTCAATATTCTTCTTTTTGAGTAAAAGATTCATGGGATTTACAAAAATCAATTCTACCCATATTTTCCAATAAAAATAAAAATACTCAAAATTCCACCTTTGATAAATACTCATAATTTGAATTATGCCAAAAATTCCTCTTTTACCATTTAATTACTTGGATCTCAAATATCATGGGAATTCCTCTTTTTGTATAAAAATAAATTTACCAAAATTTACTCTTTTCTCATAATCAATTAATTATGCATAATTACCAAAAAATTTATTTCTCATGAATATGATGAAAATCATTCTTTTTGCATAGGATGTCCAATCCTAGAATATGGTAGGAATTCCTCTTTTAGCATTATGCATAAAAATAAGATATGTATTATTTTCTAAAAATTTTGCCATAGCTTCGCTGCTATTACTGATAATTCTTAATTTTTTCTAAAGAATAAAAGCTTGTAATGAAAATATGATAGTAGTTCGTCTTTTATGCTTAAATTCAAACTATGAATTCAGCCATCAAAGCACGTGCCACTTTTGCAATATGCCTGTTTTTTCTTTCTGCAACACCATTCTGTTTGCGAAGTGTACCTGCACGTAAACTGCCTCTTGATTCCCTACTTTCTCAAGAAATCACTGAACTCATTGGAGAAATATTCTCCCCCATCTGATCTTAGGAATTTTATTTGCATGCCTTTTTCCTTCTTGACCAAGGCTTTAAATCTCTAAAAGTGAGCAAACACCTCACTTTTCTCCTTCATGAAATAAACCCACACTTTCCTAGTGTAGTCATCATCAATGAATGTAACATAATACTTGCAACCTGAAATTTTTGCAGTCTTGTTCAGTCCCCATACATCTGAATGTATGACATCCAACGGCCTTGTACTGACATGCTTTTCATGTGGGAAAGCATGTTTGGCCTACTTACCAAGTTGGCATGCTTCATATACCTTATGCATACCGTCAACCTTAAACTTTGGCAAACCTGCAACAATATTTTGGGCTTGCATAGACTTCAGTCACTGTACATTCACATGACCAATGTGCTTGTGCTATATGTCAATATTTGCAATGACACCTGTTCCATGCGCGCAAACACGGTTGCCTTTATCTCTGGCATGTTCACATCCATCCAAAGTAAACATGCCTTTATCTCAGGCATGTTCACATCCAAAGTAAACATCCTGCCATTTCTGTTACCCTTTGCAACCAAACGACACTTATTTTTGAAGTCTTCCACAAAACATCCTTGAGGATTAAACCTCACTTGCAGATCCTACTCAACCATCTGTGTCCAACAGAAACTAGGTTCTTTGTTATATTCGGAACATGAAGTACATCAGCCAAGTACTTCATTTTGCCATCTTGCATAGACAATGAAACTTTACCAACATACGCAATGGGATATATAGTATCAACACCTGTTTTTACATAACCTAGTTTTTTTATTTTTTGCATATCTTGAGATCCTAACACATCCCCTTTCATGGAACTAAGCATGTGCTACATCACAAACAGTTGCTCACTTCTGTCATCACCTCCATGTTTGCTAGATGATGCATAATTGCCTTGCTGTAACTTCCCACTTTTAATGTCATTCTACTTTTTGTAGTAGTCATTTGCCATGTGTCCTGGTTTGCCACAGTAATAGCACTCTATTCTATTTGAATTTTGATTTCTTTGCCAACCACCTCGGCCTCTTTGGCTCCCCCTGCCTCTAGACTGGCCTCTTCCACTTGTGTATGATTACTACTATGAACTATTGGATTGTTGTTATCTAGAATTCTTATAAGATTCCTCCCTCTAGCTTTCAAGGTGTGCACATGTAAGAACCTCCCCTTTTGATCTTATAATTATTCCCCTCTCTGAAATAAAAGAAAGATCCTGTTTCACCCTGTTTTGGCCTGGAGAGAGAAAATATCTAGAGAGAGGTAATTCAAAATTGAGATATTTTTGGATATAAAAATCCTCCTAGTGTCTAAAATGATTTCCCCTAAAATAGAAATTCAAAAAGAACTTTCCAATGTGCAATTGCAATTAATTGAAAATAGGTATAAAGGATCTTAGCCTAAGGGTCCAAACTTTTTAAAAAAATTTAGATTATGGTCCAATTAAGGTTCCTATGGACCAATAAGATTAATCCAAATGTAGAGAGGAGATAAATTGAAGAATAAAAGAAAAACCTCCCAAAAATGAGTAAATTCTCACATAAGATGAAGAGTGGACTAAGGACCAAAGAAAAGAATTAAAAAATTAAATTTTGACACCTCAGCGTGGGGATCCCCCTCATGAAGTAGGCACCTTTTTCTCATCATTACCCCCAATTTTTAATCAATAAAATGAGATATTTTCATCTCTCCTCTCTCCTATTTCAAAATAGATCCAAAAAGTAAGTTGAACTGACCCAAAAATGGTCAAAAACTAACCAAACTGATCTGGAAAATTCTAGAATCAGTTTGCTTGGTTAGAGGCTCACTTTTTCCTATAAAATGAAGCCTTCCCCTTTTTTGTAAAAGCTTAATGGTGTTTATGCACTGTTACTCTACTTCTGTGTCCTGAGCCATCTACATTGAATTTTTTTAATAATTCAATTGTTTTTGTCCTAATCCTCTCCAAAGTGAATTGGTGGCCAATATTGCTTCAAACAATAGTAGAACCCTCAATCCCTCAAGCCAAAGGAGAGCTTACAAGCTCCATGTAAGCTAATTTTCTTACTTTGTTTATAAATTTTAATGAAAAATCTGTGGTTTTCTTGATTTTTATGAATTGCAGATGATTGAATTAAATTCAAATGCTATTCCTTTGATGAAAAGGCCACCCCTTTCTCTTCTTTACATTCTAACCCTTCTTAATCCTAGAAAGATTAACTAAGTGATTATTTAAACTTAACTTATTGTTTACACTCTTGAATTTAGAAACATGTATAGATTAGAGTTCTATAATTCTAAATTGGGTTAATTAAGTTAATTGTAGAAAGATAAAAATGAGAAATGGTCAGCCATACAAAGGAGGTTATGGCAAAATTTTCCAAAATTTTGTGAAAAAGTAAGTTTGTTTTTATTTTATTCCAAAAGAGTAATTCCCACCATTTTTGCATCTAAAAGAAATATTCTAATTACTCCATGTACATATTCACCTATAAATATGCATGGATATCACTGATATTAATTATTAAAATTGATTTCTATGCATAGAAAGATGCATAATGGAAGTTGATTTTTATGCATAAATAGATGCATAAAGAGTTTTTATATCAAAATTAGAATTCTCTTAAATTCTATGAGTATTTGATAAATGAATAATTATATACTCTAAGAGAGAAATTTCTATCGTTTTATATTCACACGGATTGTAAAAAGAAAATTCAGGAAATCTATCGAGGTTTAAATATTCAGATAAATGATTAATTTATTCCTCATTGGAATTCGTAACTAATTTAGAAATCAATTAAGTGAATATTCAAAGAAATAAATTCAATAAAATAGTAACTAAATTATCAAACCTTTTTGAGAAAGATAGTTTAGGAAAAATCTTATCCGGCTCGAACCTTGAATCAGAATATGACCAAGACCTAACTCTTTCGTCAGTTTCGAGGAAAGAGAGTGTGACTAGTTTAGAAAAATACACTCAAAACTCTGGCCAAATCTGAAACTAAGTTTGAGACCCATCGAATTGATCTGTGGAGATCAAGGTTATAGAATTCGAGGAATTTTGGTATGAAATTCAGAATTCTGATCAAGAAGTTTTGGGGACAGTGATTCAAGAAATACTCCTTGTATTCAAAAGAAAATCAAACTGAAAACTTGCATCAAAATCCTATTTTCTTAAAGGAGGACGAGATGTAATTAGATGTGAATCAGATAGATGTAAATGAATGGATGGATGGGATGGGATGTGAATGAATGTGATGAGATGTGATGTGAATCATCAGATAGATGTGAATGAATGTGATGAGATGTGATGTGAATCATCAGATAGATGTGAATGAATGGATGGATGGGATGGATGTGAATGAATGTGATGAGATGTGATGTGAATCAGATAGATGTGAATGAATGGATGGATGGGATGTGATGTGAAGCAGATAGATGTGAATGGATGGATGGGATGTGATGTGAAGCAGATAGATATGAATGGATGATCTGGGATGAAAATGGATGTGAATGTGTATGTGAAGATTGGATGTGGATGTGTATGTGAAGAATGGATGTGGATGTGTATGTGAAGAATGGATGTGGATATGTATGTGAAAGAATGGATGTGGATGTATGTGAAGAATGGATGTGGATGTATGTGAAAGAATGGATGTGGATGTATGTGAAAGAATGTAATGTGATGTGACATGAATATATGTGGATGTGAAGTGATAGATATGAATGTATGGATAGATGTGGGTAGTCGTACATGTGAACGATTGGATGGATGTGGATGTGAAGTGATAGATATGAATGTATGGATAGATGTGGGTAGTCGCACATGTGAATGATTGGATGGATGTGGATGAATGAGATGAGATGTGTATGAATGAGATATGATGTGGATAGATGCAATGTGATGTTATGTGGATAGAATGTATGTGATGGGATGGAGATGAGAATGAATGTGATGGATATGAATGAATGTGATGGATATGAATGAATGAATGTGATGGATATGAATGAATGTGATGTGATAGATGTGAATTAGAGATGTGATGTGAATGGATGAGATGTGATGGGATGTGAATCGGGATAGATGTGAATGAATGAGATGTGAGGTGAAATGGATGTGATGTGATGTGATGTGGATCGGGGTAGATATGAATGGATGAGATGTGAATGAATGTGATGTGATGAGATGTGGATATGGGTAGATGCGAGTGGATGAGATCTGATGAGAATAAATGAGGAAAGATGTGATGAGATGAAAATGATGTGATTGGATGAGAATGGGAATACATATGAAATGGATGTGGATTGATGTGGAAAGACGAGAGTTCGTTATAGAAACTGTATTTATGACCTATTTTTAAATGACTGTTTTATGTCAAGAATGCTGGGGAAGCATTTTGACCATCTTGTGAATGAGGTCGTGGAGATCTAACTAATAAAATTGCAACAGCTGACGGAGAGTCAATGGAGGACGTCTCACGTAGCAGGGTCTCGGCCTCAGTCTTGACCAGCCTTGGTTCAATTTAAATGGTGAGCTTCCAGTACGGTGGATGAGGGACCAAGGAATTGGCCTATGAGTGAAGGATCCTAGAGGGTGCTAAGGTGCTCGGGCTCTGGGTCACTGAAGATATCCACACGTGCGTCAGGGAAGATATTTTGCATCGAGTAAGAGTTGTTTTCTGAATTCGAGCATGGATCTGGTTGATTAACTTTGCTGGTCCTCAACGGATGAGTCCATGGCTCTTTTATATGGATCTGTTGGTTGATCTTGCTAATCTTTTATATGGATCTGTTGGTTGATCTTGCTGATCTTCAACAGAGATTCCATTTTGATTCTTATAAGTGAATATATTGCCGGGTACTATGAGCTAGGAACTATCGAAAAGGCCCTGAGTGGACAGGTGGTAAGTGTTCTGGTTGCCAATGATGCCATAGGTACTCCGATGAAGGAAAAATTAGAAATTAGGATTCAACCGGATATTTTGGAGGATTATGATCAGTGATACTATAGTTTCATTAAAATATTATTTTAAAGACAGCTAAATCTATGAAAAAGGCAATTTCATATTGGGTGTATAAGTGGTGTGACTAGTTTTAAGTTTGCATGAATATCCGGCTAGGGGGCCTGGGAACTCTTTTCCCTGGTACCCGGGACAAAACCGTGAAAAACTCTGCTTGAATTGCATAAGATGGTGATACTGTGGGCTACAGACATGCCCCGATACAAATGCTCCCTCACTGCCAAAGGAGCTACTATCTTACCGCTTGGGATAAAATATCTAAGAAGTCTATGAATATGGTCCTAGCATCATGCGCTGGTTGCAAGGGTCATGGACATATTGCCCTGTGTGCCACTTGTGATGTCATCTCTCCACTAGGTCTGGGAAATATAAATCCTCGAAATGGTTTGCGAGTCTGGCTCAGCTCGTTCGAGTCGTAGCAGAAGCAACGATATGCTCGAAGGCAAAAGCAGTCATATCCTGTGAGACTAGGTGAGATCAGGAATACCAGATAAGCATGGAACTTCCATCTATAAAACTAATTTCATGGATTAAAAGTCTTCATTAATGAAGCTTAAGGAATGAAAATACAATACGTAAATGCTCTTTCTGAGTTTTTATTATAAATTTTTAGATAAGAATTCATTTTTCCTTCTTAGCTTTCAACAAAGCTCTGATACCAGCTGTGAGACCCCTGCTCCCTCTGTAATTTCCCCTTCCGAGGTGTCGATGACGAAAGCAGCATTGGCCTCTCGTGCAGGGCAGGGATTCACACTTGGGGCCTCGCTCCCACAGATATTTGGACAAGAGACTAGCCCGACAGTTCCTCCGAAACCAAACGAAAATCTTCCCTCACCCAAAAGGCACAAACGATTCCACCAGGAAAATCATCTAACAGGAGAATTGATCTAACGAGTCAAAGTCTTAACTAACCAAACTGATTTGACCGAACCCAAAAGTCACATGGCCAGATCAAGGAAGATACCTACACTTGGTCCATAGAATCACTACTTTTTTTCCCTTTAGCGAGGCACAGCCTGATTCCCCCCCACAGAACAAGGGTATTCCTAGGACTTAATCTAAGTAATGTAATTTAATCGTAATTATTTGTATCGTAGGAATCCCCTAATCCAGCCATGGGTTAGCCAACCACCCTGTTGAGATTCAAGCTCGATGTCAACTTGTGCCAGTTGCACTATGTGCTGGCACGTTAGATAGTAACATGTGTGAGACATAAATGACCATGTCCAACTGGTCATAGTGTGTGGACATTAGCTAGGGTTAGCTATGTGGACACAACACAAGTAGTGTGTTGTAGATTATGGATTATGGCTTTATGCATTGTGTAAGATGGGATATGGCTTCTCTCTATGGTTAAGGTTTGATTAATACATTAGGGTTTGCTCGTGTGTGTGTGTGTCTCCTCTCCCTCTACGTATTTTTCATCCTGGTATCAGAGCCTGGTGCTCTCTATTAGGGTTTATGAGTGAGTGAGAGAAGAGGGAGAGAAGAAGCTATGAAGCTTGGAGTACACCGATTTTCACCAAATCTGAGAGCTTGGCCTACCCAGTAAGGACTACTAAACATCCTTGAGCAGATTGCAGGTGGAAAAACATAAACAACATCAGATTTGAGTTGCCCAAAGCAAAGAAAAATTTATGTTTTGCAAGCTCTCCATTGAAGCTTGAGTGTGGTGAATGTATGAGGCAAATGGATGCAAATCTGATAAATAATCATGTATCTGGCAAATGGGAATGTATTGGCAACTCATGTGCAAGCCCTACAATGAATTTGGAGCAAGTTTGATGCATTGGAGTGATTGAAAATTCACTATTTTGAAGCCCTCACAAAAACAGAGAATAGAGGTTCAATTTTGTAATTGGAGCCGATCTTCTGTAAAAATCAACACATTGGTGGCTTGGGTGCATACCTAGGAGTGTTGGGAACTCACATATATCATCAATAGCCACTATTAGCTCTCCAAACCTCCTCTACAGCAGGCGGCGCAACCTGAAGGCAAGAAACAGAGCAGAAAATGTATCCCTTTGCAAAGTGGAGGCCAAATTCAAGCTTGGTGCTTGATTAACTTCAAAATTTGCTTAGCAATTTTGTGATACACACATATGAGAAGGTTTCTATGTGGTTGGTTGGAGAAATTATGCATTTTGGAGCTGATTATGAGCTGATTAAATAGGCTATATACAGTGATTAGTAAAACAGAGGGTCATAAATTGGCTAATTACTCTCTCAACTTTTACAATTGGTCTAATTCCTTTTACATTGAGTTAGTAGACATCATTGCTAAGCTAATGAATGCCTGGTCTCTCAATTTGGACAAGAATTGAAGATATTAGAGCACTTTTCCTACTGGTTTTTACTGGTTTTTATCAAAACAGAGAAGGGGATTTGATATTTTTGGTATGTACGCACCTTGGTTGGTGTTAATATGCAACGTTGAGCTTGTTTAGGTGTCAATGCAAGTTATCCACACTTGATTGAACCACTACATTGCAATTTGAAGCCTTGGAAAGCGCACCAAAATAGGGTACTTTGGACTGCGTATGCCAATTCAATTTGAATGCAATAATCAAAGTGATTTTCTACACCAACAGTGAAGCTCATTGAGTACTTTGGAGTATCTAGAACACTTATTAGAGTGTGGTGTAGCTGAGGAAGGCTCATTTACAGAATTGGATGAGTGCAGAAGGTGCATTTGCATTGAGCAAATATGTCAGACAACCCAGTACAGATTGTGGGTGAGAAGTTGGATAGAAAGAACTTCCAGGCATGGAAGTACAGGATTAAAAGCTTTGTGAAAGGAAATGGATTTTGGAACCTTGTTACAGGTGTGGAGCCACAAAACTACCTCGACAGGCTACACAATAACAGGTTTTGTAACTCATAAGCAGTGGTCACAGAGAGCATACAAAGTTTTGCATTACATGTCTATATGTATCTCAGATGCTATACTCATACATATACATGATGCTGAGAATCCCAAGGATGCATGGGATACGTTGGTAAAGCTGTTTGATACAGATACTAGTGCTCGTTAGTCTTAGTTGAGACAACAGATTCATAATGTGAAGCGAAAAGGAAGGAGTATTCATGATTATGTACAAGAGATAAAGAAGTATGCAAATGCATTGGCAACTATCAATGCCCCCATGCTGCCTGATGATGATTTGGTAGACATTACCTTGCGTGGTCTTGGCAAGGAGTACAAGTCTTTTGATACATCTATCTCTGTTCGGAGTACAGGCTTACCAGATTTTGATGAGTTGGTTTCACTCTTGCTTGTTGAGGAAATCAAACTCAGTGACTCTTTTCATGATGCATCTACTAGCCATGATGATAATGGCAGGAATCAGGCTTTCTATTCACAAAGGGGATTTAGAGGCAGGGGAAGATTTGCATCACAAGGTCGTGGTAATGGCGTGGATGGCAGGATATGTCACCCCCACAACAGAATTTTCAGCCTACATATGGTACTATAGGTGGTTGTGGATATACACCTCAAAGAGGTAGAGGTAATCCTTGTGGAAGAGGACATTGGCAAGGCCAACAAGCATCTATACAAAATGTGGAATGCCATTACTATGGAAATCTTGGTCATATGGCACGTGATTGTTACCGCAAACAAAATGGGTAGAGCACAACATGGTGGACATTATGCACAACATGGTGGAAATTATGCAAATGGTGGAAATTTTGCATCAAGCAGTAATGATGGCAGTGCAAATCACTCGTTTGCCATGAAACATGTCGTGGGATCTATGATGACACTTGGTATATGGACTCTGGAGCATCAAACCATATGACTTATCATGGGGCGAATGGTTTGAACATATGAAGCCAATGGATTTGAAAGGCTATGTGGAAACAGGTGATGATTCCCAACATGCTATCACTCATGTTTGAAGTGTACCATTGGTGATGCACAATGGTGAAACAAAGTCTATGGTGGCAAATGTCTTGTATGTGCCTTCTATTACAAAAAGTTTGGCCTCAGTTGGTCATATGGTTGAACAAGGTTTACAGGTTTGTTTCAATGAGCATGGTTGCTTTGTTGAGGATTTCAAAAATGGATGTAGAGTCATTGCCAAAGGCAAGAAAGAAGGCAGGTTATTTAAGTTGGTGGATGCTGGGATTCCTAAGTTGAAATCGACCATGTTCTCTAAAAGCCAAAATGTGGTACAGGACATTGACATGTGGCATAAAAGGATTGGACATGTGAACATACAAAGGTTAAAGAACATGCAAGCAAGAGGCATTGTTAGTGGGCTGCCTAGATTCAATTATGATGGGAATATGCATGTCTGTGATGCTTGCCAGTTTGGAAAGCAAGCAAGGTTGCCATTTTCTAAAGAAGGCAACATGAGTAGCACGCCACCTGAGATAGTTCATAGTGATGTATGGGGTCCTGCTCAAAACCCATCCATTAAAGGCAGCTTGTATTATGTGATATTCATTGATGATTTCCGTAGAATGACTTGGATTTACTTTCTTAGAGAGAAAAGTGAAGTGTTGGAAAAGTTTATGGACTTCAAAGCTTTTGCAGAGAAGCAATATGGCTCTTGGATAAAATGTTTGAGGACAGATGGAGGTGGTGAATACACCTCACATGCTTTTGAGAATTTCTTGAGAAAGCATGGCATAAGAAGGCAACTAACTTGTAGGTACACACGTCAACAAAATGGTGTTACTGAGAGAAAAACAGAGTCATTTGTGATGTGGCTAGGGCAATGCTCAATGAAAAGAGCATGCCACACTATTATTGGGCAGAAGCATGTGCCACATCGGTGTATGTACTTAATAAGACACCCACATCAGCCATACATGGAAGTATGCCAGAGATGCATCTTACAAGTTTTAGGCCAGACATTGGACACCTCAAAGTGTTTGGTAGCATAGCTTATGTGCATGTGCCAAAGATGAGAGAAGGAAGAAGTTGGATTCTAAGGCAAAAAAGTGCATTTTTTGTTGGGTATGCATAGGATCGCAAGGCATATCAATGTTACAATCCACAAACTAGGCAAGTGGTTATCTCACGAGATGTGGTGTTTGATGAACTTGCTAGTTGGTACAAGGCAAAGGATGAGGGTGTCATTGATTCCGTTGATGCTGATGTGCATGTGAACTTGCCACAAGCAAGTTCTATTTCTATGTCTGGGCCAACAGAGTCTGAGAGGAGCACTATATGTCCATGGTCATGACGCTTTTGAGACATGAGAGTGTGAGCACTGGGAGTAGTGCTGTGGATAAAGGGAAAAAGAAGGTTGGAGGAATTGGTATTATAGGTTATGAGTTGTTAAGTTCAGAAAGTTTGGATGAGGAACTTGGCATACTAGTTTTACACACACCAGGTGCAAGGCAGGATAGATATGTGCCTCCACATGCTAGAGTGATAGGTGTTCAGAGTGATCTGCATGCATTGAGAAGGTCCCAAAGGGTCAGGTATCTAGTTTTGACAGGTTGACATATCATGACTTTGCTATGCATTACACATATATGACCTCTTTGGTGAAGCATGTGGAACCTACATGCTATACAGAAGCTATTGGGAAGCATGTATGGGAGAAGGCAATGGATGTTGAGATGGATGCATTGGTCCATAATGAAACTTGGGATTTGGCTGCCTCTTTGGTGAAGCATGTGGAACCTACATGCTATACAGAAGCTATTGGGAAGCATGTATGGGAGAAGGCAATGGATGTTGAGATGGATGCATTGGTCCATAATGAAACTTGGGATTTGGCTGTCTTACCACAAGGAAAAAATGTCATTGGTTACAAATGGGTTTATAAGGTGAAATGCAAATCAGCAGATGGTTCCATTGAGCGCCATAAAGTGTGGTTGTGGTAGCTAAGGGTTATGCACAAACCCAAGGCTTGGACTATGATGAAACATTTAGTCCAGTTGCAAAGATGGGAACATTGAGAGCAGTCATTGCTATGGCTGCAGCAAATGGTTGGGAAATATATCAAATGGATATGAAAATTGCATTTCTAAATGGTGATTTACAAGAGGAGGTTTATATGGCATAGCCAGTAAGGATATGTACACCCGAGGTACCCCACTACCCCACTCATGTATGCAGATTAAAGAAAGCATTATATGGTTTGAAGCAAGCACCTCGTGATTGGAGTGATAAGATAAGCCGATATCTTATCTCCCTTGGATTTCAGGTTTCTTTAGCAGATTCTTCACTCTATGTGAAGAAAACAGATCATGGGATTGTCTTGCTTGTCATCTATGTAGATGACTTGATTGTCACAGAAGATCATGCTATAGATGTTATGCATGTCAAGAAGGCATTGAGTGGGCAGTTTGATATGAAAGATTGGGTGAATTGAGATATTTTCTTGGGATTGAAGTGATCAAAGACCATGCAAGGACATGGTTAATGCAACGCCAATATGCATTGGATATGTTGGCAAAATATGGGATGACAAGGTGTAAGCCAATGAGTACACCTTTGGAGCAGAAGGTGAAGCTGCGGGCTAATTTTGGTGAAGAGTTGGATGATCCATCTATGTACAGAAAGATGGTTGGCAGTCTTATTTACATGACTATCACAAGCCCCAGAAAACCTCATTTGGATGCAGTGAGATGCATTATGCGCTATGTAAAAACCACTGCACATTATGGTCTTCTTTATGAGCATGGTAAAGGCTTGGATGTACATGGCTACACAGACGCAGATTGGGCAGGTAGCTCGTATGACAGGAGGTCTACTAGTGGTTATGCCTTTACATTTGGAAGTGCAGTGGTGAGTTGGAGTAGTAAGAAGCAACCTACTGTTACTTTATCTAGTACAGAGGCTGAATTCAGGGGTGCAGCCATTGCTACATGTGAAGGAGTATGGTTAAAGAGTCTCTTGGCTGATTCGGGTGAGCCTATTGATGGCAAGGTTGTCATTCATTGTGACAACATGAGCAGCATACAGTTGGCCAAGCATCCAGTTTTTCATGCGAGGACTAAACATATAGATGTCCTTTATCATTTTGTTAGAGAGAAAGTGTTGGATGGTACAGTGAATTTGCAGTATGTGAAAACTGAAGAGCAAGTAGCTGACATCTTTTACAAAGCCATTTAGCAGGGAGAAGTTTGAGTACTTCCATACTATGTTGGGAGTACATGGGATGAGCTTGAGGGGGAATGTTGAGAGCTTTGATAGACCAAGCTCATCTACATCTTCATCTATGGTAGTACATCATGAGCTTGAGACGAGCTGTTGAGATTCAAGCTCGATGTCAGCTTGAACCAGTTGCACTATGTGCTGGCACGTTAGATAATAACATGTGTGAGACATAAATGACTGCATCCAATTGGTCAGTGTGTGGACATTAGCTAGGGTTAGCTGTGTGTGGACACAACACAATTAGTGTGTTGTAGATTATGGATTATAGCTTTATGCATTGTGTGAGATGGGACTTCTCTCTATGGTTAGAGTTTGATTAATACATTAGGTTTGCTCTTGTGTGTGTGTCTCCTCTCCCTCTACCTGTTTTTCATCATGCCCAACCACTGTATTGGTGGGATTCTTTTATAAAAATTTGGTTATGTTTTGCCCTGGTACCGAGCAAAAGAGTTCCCAGGCCCCCTAGCCAGCACTTCAAGAAAAATTCAAGGTAGTCATACCACTTACACACCCAATCTGAAATTCAAGGTAGTCATACCACTTACACACCCAATCTGAAATTCAAGGTAGTCATACTAATCTGAAATTCAAGGTAGTCATACCCTAGGCGGCACTTCAAGAAAAATTCAAGGTAGTCATTACCACTTACACACCCAATCTGAAATTGCCATTTTAATAGATTTGGTTGTCTTTAAAACAATCTTTCAATGAAATCATAGTATTACTGATCATAATCCTCCAAAATATTGAGTCCATTGTTTTACAAAAATATATCATCCGGACTCTCCGCCCCGTTGAAGACCAGCTGGTCAACCAACAAGATCCAATATCAGAATTCAGTTCACAAAAGTAATTCCTTCCATTTCATCCGTATCTTCCTCGACGTACGCATGGGTGTCCTAGCAACCGCGAGCCCATGCATCACCTGGTCAGAACCCTCTAGGATCCTACTTAGGTGTCCTAGCACTTCACTCAGGACCGCTTTGTTGGTCCTCGCTCATCGTACCGGAAGTGCACCATTTTAACCATACCGAGGCTAGTCAAGACCTCGGTAGGCTTTGCCGCAAGCGTAGTCCCTCAATGACTCCCTGCAAGCAAAACGAGTCTCTCCTTAGTTAATCACAAACCAAATGCTTCCTCCAGCATTCTGGCATAAAACAATCCTTTAAAAAACAAAGGTTCTATGCAAGTAGAATTCTCGATTTGAGTTTGAATCTACAAGACCTTTTTTTTTCCCACAATCCATATTTCCTTAATGAGAATCATTGATCTCACATCAGGGTAATCTACCCATCATTTGACTAAATTTCCAACTTGATCCTTGGTGATTTTGGTTAAAGGAAAACTACTCTAATTTCAACAGTAATCTATTCTTTGTGTCAAGATTTGGAATTGTTCACGAGGTTTTTGCTTGATTCAGATTTAAGAGATAGGCAAGTAATTTACTGGCCGCCATTCTCACAGTCGTATAACCAAAGTTATTCGGTTTACTTCTAACTTTGATTCCTAAGGATTTTCTTCAGATAAAAATCTACTAAACTTCTAACCGTAAGGAAAATTCTAACTTTATGAATTTTATTCCTTCCTCACCACAATAAATTAAGAAATAGTTCTATACAAGAATATCGAGATTTTATAAAAATACTCTTCTTTCACTAATCTAATTTTGGGTATATAATAATTTATTGATTTATCCACATAAAAATATCTAAGAATATTCTTCCCACCAGTTTAATCATTAATATATCCTAATTTTCTAGGTAAAATTATGGTGAAAATTCCTCTTTTGTCATTAATTTAAACCTTTTTCTACTTAAAATACCATGAAAATTCCTCTTTTTAATTAAATACAAATATCCATTTTTTGAATATGCCAAAAATTTCTCTTTTTGCATTTAAATGATTGAATTCCAAATTTCATGGGAATTCCTCTTTTATCATTTAAAAATTCTTATGCCTAAAATAAATTTATCATAAATTTCTCTTTTTAAATTAAATAAAAATATACATTATTTTGAATATGCCAAAAATTCCTCTTTTTGCATTTAAATGATTGAATTCCAAATGTCATGGGAATTCCTCTTTTATCATTTAAAAATTCTTATGCATAAAAAAAATTTATCACAAATTCCTCTTTTTAAATTATGCATAAATACAAAAAGTGTTCTTTCATGAATTGTTGGAATTAGGGTTGCAGGAAAGCACACAAAGCTTGGAGAAGAAGAAGCAAGAATGCACACAACACAAAGTGTATTAGATTGTGTCAATGTACAAAAGATAAGTTAGCCCTAGAATGATGGGCGTATATACAAGCCGGGGGAAAAAACCTCCTAAAGAGGAAAAAAGTGCCCCGGCGGTCCTAAGTGTGTTCACACACATCACTGCCTATGTATATGGCAACAAATCCCCCCTGGGAGTGATGGTGTGAACGTGAGCTGGCACTCATATATAGGGGAGTGCCATGCCCGAAGTAGATCAATCCACAAAGGGGAGCAAGCCCAAAGCTTTGCGGAAAGCTTCGAACTTCTCACGAGGAAGCGCCTTTGTGAAAAGATCGGCGAGGTTGTCTTGTGTTGGCACATAGGTCAAGCTGATCTCTCCTACTAAGAGTCTCTCCTCCCTGACATAGTGATAATGCACCTCAATGTGCTTTGTGCGAGCATGAAAAACTGGGTTTCTCGCAACTGCCAATGCACTCTGACTGTCAGTGAAGATAGAGGTGGCAGACTCCTGTCCAACACCCAAGTCAGCCATAAGCCATCTGAGCCACACACACTCAATCGTAGCTGTGAAAGCTACCCTGTACTCAGCTTCACAACTAGAAGTGGCCACAGTAGGTTGCTTCTTGCTCAACCAAGATATGCATGAGCTACCGAGCATGAAACAAAAACCACTTGTGGACACTCTTGTGTCATAGCAACCAGCCCAATCTGAGTCCGAAAAAGCATGTAAATCTGGCGGCAATGATCCCCCCTTGGGATAAAACAACCCAAGATATATGGTGCCACTCAAGTAGCGAAAGATGCGTTTAACTGCCTTCCAATGCTGAGATCCTGGGCTATGCATAAACCTGCTCACCTGTGAGACTGCAAACTGAATGTCTGGCCTCGTAATGCATACATAAATGAGGCAACCAAACAGATGTCTGATAGAGTGTGACATCAAAGTGATCTCCAGCATCATGAAGACTCAGCTTCATACCTGTCTCCATTGGAGTAGCAATAGGCTTGCAGTCTTCAAGGCCAAATCTCCGCAACAATGTCTCAATATACTTTGTCTGACACAAAGCAATACCTCCATCACACTGCTTAAATTGTATCCCCAAATAATGATGCAAATGCCCCAAATCTGACATCTCAAAAGAGGCATTCAAATCAGCCTTAAAATCAGCAATATGACTCTCATTTGGTCCTGTGAGCAGCATGTCATCGACATAGAGAGCAATGATTAGATGTACACCATCCACACGTTTAACATACAAAGTGCTTTCTGTTGGACTATTCTGAAACCCATGTGCAGTCAAATATGCATGTATCTTTTTATACCAAGCTCGTGGAGCTTGCTTTAAACCATATAAAGCCTTTTTCAACCTGCACACTTTGTTTTCCTGCCCTCTTTAAACAAAACCACGAGGCTGCGATACATACACCTCCTCATGCAAATCTCCATTCAAGAATGCAATCTTTATGTCCAACTGATGTACATTCCAACCATTATGAGCTGCCAATGCACAAATGCTACGAATGGTAGTCATACGACAAGTGGGAGCAAAGGTCTCATCAAAATCAATGCCCTTTTCTTGAGCATAACCCTTTGCAACAAGTCTAGCCTTATAGCGATCAACACTGCCATCTGGCTTTCGTTTCAACTTAAAACCCCACTTACATCCAATGGCCTTTTTACCAATAGGCAAATCATACAAAGACCATGTACCATTCTTCATTATAGCATCATAGTCACTTTGCATTGCTGCCAACCAATTTTCTGAATTTTGTGCCTCATCAAATGAAAGAGGTTCTTCCTCTTCACACATACTAGACACAGCCAAAGCATAACAATCTGATGCATAAGAGGCATGCTGAAACCTGAACGAGTACGACTAGTCATAGGTGCATCGATCTTACTATCACGCAAGGTTTGCACCAGCCATTTAGGCATACCTCTAGCCTGCACATTTTCAGCCCTATCCTCATGAATTAGATCCTGTAAATCTGCATCAGAAATAGGCTGATCTATGATGTCGTTTGAACTCTGCATAGGCTGAATATTTGCCTCATTAGGACTTACATTTGAATTCCCACCTGTAAAGAGAGGCAACAATGTATCAAATACATCCCGTGAGCTCACACCTGTCTCTTTAGTACATGATAACAAAGGCTGCACAGCATCTTCCACAAAAACAACATCTCGACTAATCAAGATACGCTTTGACTGCGGATGATACAATCTGTAACCCTTGCTCTCAACACTATAACCAACAAAAATGCATTTGACAGCCTTATCATCCAATTTTCTGCGTTGTTGCACAGGCACTAAAGCATAGGCCAAGCAACCAAAGACACGCAAGTGACTAATAGAAGGCTTCCTGCCATGCTAAGCTTCGTATGGAGTAATAGGCTGCAAGGCTTTCGTGGGACACCTGTTGAGTACATATGCAGCACACATGACAGCCTCAAGCAAAAACGCATGTGGCAAAGCTTGGCTCTTGACCATACATCGTGCCATCTCCATAAGTGACCTGTTCTTCCTCTCAGCAACACCATTTTGCTGAGGGGTATACGGCACTGTACATTGGTGTTTTATCCCACGACTAGCCAGAAATGCATCAAACTCTTTAGACATGTACTCCCCTCCTCGATCAGTACGGAGGGTGCCCACAGTACAATTGGATACATTTTCAACCATAAGGAAAAACTGTTTGAAGCACAAAAACACTTCGGACTTTGCCTTCAGTGGATATACCCATGCATGCCTTGAGTAATCATCAATGAAAGTCACGAAGTACAAGTGTTTACCAAATGACGGAGTTTGCATAGGCCCACATACATCACTATGTACAAGCTGCAATTTGCGAGTGGCCCGCACAGAACCATCCTTTGGAAACGCAGAACGCTGCATTTTGCCCAAAATATAGCCTTCACAAACATGTTTCAATGGTGCCTCAAGAGGTGGCAATGAAGCAACCATTCAAATTTCTGCAAACGCAGCAAACTAGTAAAGTTCAGATGACCAAAACGAGCATGCCATAGTTTTGCATCTGAAACTGCCTTTTTATCAGAAACTGCATTTGCTGAATCTTCCACACACTTGTCATAAGAATTGAGCCTATACAGCCCACAAAACAAGGTGCCAGATGCAATAATCGTATCACCAGAAGTCAAATCATGAACAGTACATCTGTCATCCACAAATTTGACTACAAATCCAAGTCTAGCAAGCGTAGAGACAGACAATAGATTCATCTTTATCCCTGGCACATACAAAGCATCTGAAAGTGTGAAAGTGCTGCCATTTGCAGCAGCAAACATAATTTTACCAACGCCCTTCACTGGGTAAGAAGCATTATTGGCACATGTGACAGTATTCCCATTAGGGACAGCCTCAAGAGAAGTGAACATATCACGATGCGAGGTAATGTGCTTTGTAGCACCACTGTCAAAATACCATACATGAGAGTCAACAGAAACTGCCAAACACGCATCATGTACAGATGGGTCATACTAGCAATACACGCTAAACGTCCATTCTGTATCCTGCACAACATTTGTAGAATCTGCATTTGTAGAAGCATCCGCTATTGTGGCTGCATTTGACTCTTTCTTCTTTGCCTCTTTAGCCTTTAGCTTAGGGCAATTCTTAATGACATGATCATTTGCCTTACAATAGTTGCACCTGGTCTTTTTCTTGCCTTTATCAAGAGCCTTCTCAGACTTATTGTTGCTACCTGTGGAAGGAGAAGAAGTTACAAACCTACTAATAGGAGAAGAAACAGTGGAAGGGACTACCTTACCACTTCTTCTCTGCTGCTGCTGGGCAGCAATAAATGCCTGATCAACTGCACGCTGCCTGGCCCTGTTTTGCCTGGACTGCGCTTCTTGCAAGATCTTGTTGACTAAAGTATCATACTTGACAGCATTAGGTCTGTCCTCATTAAGAAGTCTCCACGTGGAAGCAAAAGTCTGATATGTCTCAAGTAAAGCATCAAGAACAGTCTGCACAAGAGAATGATCAGGAATAATCTCACCTGTAGAAATCAACTGTTCTTTGAGATCTTTAATCTCAGCAAGAAAAACATTCATGTCATCATCTTCTTGCATAATCTTCAATTCTAGCTCTTTATGCAGGTAAGCGATTTTTGCCTCGTTACGACCTGCATACAAACCAGCTAGAATATCCCAAGCCTGTTTTGTTGTTTTAGCTGAACGAATATGTGGGGTGATGTTACATTTGACAGAAAGTGCAATCAAGGCATGAGCCTGCGCATCTTTACCATCCCAATGAGCTTGTTTAGCAGTGGGTAAAACAGCAGCAATAGTAGAGCTGCTAGAACCTGCAACATCCTCAACACATCCTACATCCACAGAACTTGGACGTACATCCGTACCCTGCACAATGTTCCACACTCCTTTTGCAACCAAAACATGCTGCATCATGTATGCCCAAAGTGGGTAGTTGCTGTCTCCATCCAGTTTGTCTTCAGCAGACAACATACGAAATACATCATTGCTGTTATTAGCCATGGCCACTGACTGAAACTGATGCAAAAGCTACCAATAATGAAGTAAAGACTGAACAGAAGACAACTTGTGCTATGTAGCACGGTCCATAATAGAACACGTATGCCTGTTTTGCAGAAAACTGCACTGTCGAAATTTCTGCAGAAAATGACGAAAACACCTGTGCAGAACTTGAAATGCAAAAACGGAGCCCGAAACGACCTCAGATGCAAATTCTGAGAACGCCAAGCCCTATAGGCTTGTTTGCAGAGTTTAGGGACCTGTAAGCGCTCGTGAAAACTCACCTCAATCGAAGAACGTGAGTTGGAGGGTGCTGGCGGCGTAGCCCTGGGAGCCGATGCCTGCTCTGATACCAATTGTTGGAATTAGGGTTGCAGGAAAGCACACAAAGCTTGGAGAAGAAGAAGCAAGAATGCACACAACACAAAGTGTATTAGATTGTGTCAATGTACAAAAGATAAGTTAGCCCTAGAATGATGGGCGTATATACAAGCGGGGGGAAAAAACCTCCTAAAGAGGGAAAAAGTGCCCCGGCGGTCCTAAGTGTGTTCACACACATCACTGCCTATGTATATGGCAACATGAATATGGTCAAAATCATTCTTTTTACTTGAAATTTCTAAACCTACAATATGGTAGAAGTTCCTCTTGGCATAAAAATGAGATGTATTTTTTCTGAAAAAATTACCATAGCTTCACTGTTATTACTAATAATTTTTAAATTTCCTAAAAGAATAAAAGCTTGTAATGCAAATATGAGAAGTTCTACTTTTAAGCTTAAATTTAAACTATGAATTTAAATCATAATTTTAATCATAATTATAAACATAATTATGATTATCCCACTACATTAAGCTAATTTCAACATTCCTCTTTACTCGATTTGTTAGGATAATCCATTTCTCATTTAGAATGAGTTAAAGTAGTTTTTGTTTATCTACTCATAAACAATCTAAAAGAATTAACTAGTATTTTAATAGCACAAGATCATGAAAATATCATTTTCTTAATCTCTAGCTCATCAAGCCTAGAGTTTAGTTTTTAAATAAGAGATTATCTTTGAGAAACATTCTTTTGTTAAAGAATTAGCCATAGAGATGACTATTATTTTTGAGAGATATTTACTTAAAGAAAGCATTATAAATAAGCATAAAGATTAACTTTCTCTTAATTAAACATTAAGACTCTTAGAAAAAGCTTGATTTGAATTAAAACAATCATTTAGAAAGCTTCTCAAGCTTGAGAGGAGTTGAGAAGAAGAAAGTCATTGAGGAAATTGAAAAAAAAAACATAAAGTATTCCATCTTACCTCTAAGATTGGCTTGATTCTTTCTTTAGTAGTGAATCCCCCAACCAATCAATTGGTTAGCAAGAGGAGAAGAGAACTCCAAGAGTTGTTGAAGAGGGAGAGAAGCTCCAAGCTCCCCAAAAGTAAAGGAAAATTAAGGGATAATAGAAAATATGATTATTTCAATATAATATTGGCATGGTATAGCTCAAGGATGAGCATACAAAGGAATGAGGGTCTATTTATAGGTGAGGGAGGCCTCTTACCAAGTCCAACTGGGTTCTAGAGCTTTCCAGCATCAGTTTGACTCAATTTGGACAAGATTTGGACCAGTTTGGCTCCCTTTTTTATCTAGTTTGATCTAGGAGAGAGGAGAGAGAAAAATATCCCATTGTTTGGATTAAAAAACTTAAGTAATCATGAAGAAAAAGGTGCCTCCTTGATGTGGCATTCTCTCCTTAGTGAGGTGTCAAAAATGTATCATTTCCTCTAAATATCTCATTTTTTTTCCTAATATCTCTTAATTTTTAACTAATAAACCTTGTACTCAGTCAACTCTTCATCTTATGTGAGCATTTACTCATTTTTGGGTATTTTCTTTTATTCTTTGTATTTATCTCATCCCAACACTTAGATTAATCCTATTGGCTCCCATAGGAACCTTAATTTAACCATAATCCAAAAAATTTTAAAAATCTGGACCCTTAGACTAAGGTCTTTAATACATATTTTTAATTGATTCCTAATGCACATTAGAGAATTTATTTTTAATTTCTATTTTTGGGAACTATATTTTAGACATTAGGAGAATTTTTATATCCAAAAATATCTCAATATTGAATTACCTCTCTCTAGAATTTTTCTTCTCTCTAGGCAAAACAAGGAAAAATAATATTTTCTTGCATTCAGAAATAGGAAAAGATTACAGAAGATTGAGGTAAAAGCTTATTCATTATTAAGGCTGAGGAGGAGGAATCTTACATCCTCTCCCACTTGAAAAACATGAGATGTCCTCATCTCACAAAGTGGGGGTAATCTTTTACCAACTCTTCTTCTTTCTCCTAGGTGGCGTCTTCTAGAGGGAAGAACTTCCACTTGACTAAGGACTTTGCTCCTGAGAACATTCTCCCTCACGTCAAGGATTTGTTCAGGTTAGAGTACCATCTGCTGGCCTTGAGTTGGAGAAATCAATTGTTTATCATCAAGCACGTGACTCGGCCTGGGTACATATTTCTTAAGCAAACTGACATGGAATACATCATGTACCTTGAGATGGGGAGGCAAAAGAAGTTTATAAGCTAAATCTCCTACTTTCTTTATAACAGCATATGGTCCATAGTATCTGGAAGAGAGCTTCTTGTACTTCCCTAAAGATAAGAAACTTCTTTTTTGTCGTACTCGAATGAAGACCATATCTAATTCTTCAAACACTCTCTCTGATCTCTTTTTATCTGCATACTACTTTTGCCTATCCTGGGCTACCTTAATATCTTTAACGGATTGATTGCATTGGCTGGTCCATGTCATCAAGCATATGTCTAGACATCTCAACCCTGATCAATGGGTCGCGGACCAAGTTAATGATGTAAGGCAATCTTATCCATACAGAGCTTTGAAAGGGCTCATCCCAATGCTTCGATGATAAGAAGCATTGTAAGCAGACTCAACAAAGTGCAAATGGTTTAACCACTTCTTGGGTTCTCTGCCCCACAGCATGACCGAAGGATATCTTCTATTATCTGATTCACTCTTTCAGTCTAGCCATCTGTCCGTCTCGGGGTGATAGGCTGTGCTGAGATCCAAGAAAGTTCTTACTGCTTCGAAGGATGCAGTCCAGAATTTCGATGTGAACTTAGGATCTCTGTCACTTACTATCCTCCTAGGTAAGCCATGCAATCTGAAGATCTCCTTGAGGAAAACTCTGGCAACATCCACTGCAGTGTAGGTTTCTTTCACTAGAATCAAATGGGCAACTTTGGTTAATCTGTCAACTACCACAAAAATGGAGTTGTAACCTGATTGCACTAAAGGTAGTCTAGTGACAAAATCCATACTGATACATTCCCACTTCATTTGTGGAATATCTAGGGGCTGCAGTTTTCCTGGCATCTTGACTCTCTCTGCCTTGACTCTCTGACACATTAAGCATTACTGCACATGATCAAGTACATCCTTTTTTAGTCCTCGCCAGAAGAAGCTTTTCTTCACAGACATATAGGTTTTTATAAACCCTGGATGTCCAGCTATCAGGCTATCATGGGCTTCTCTCAGAATCCTTTCCTTTATTCCCTCATCATTGGGAATGCATAGCTGATTATTATAATACATGCATCCTTCATCCAATTTGTACCCAAGAACTCGATTCATTTTTTGAGGAGTCTTACTTTCCTGCATCAGAAGGGTAGCAATAGGGGCAAAGAATTTATCCTGCATGATTCTCTCCCTTGCTTCACTAATCAATGGATTTGACGCCACTGTAATTGCAAGCAAGGAGGCTTTTCTGCTGAGCGCATCTGCTACCACATTTTCTTTCCCTGGCCGATACTTGATTTCAAAATCGACTTCCTACAGGGTCTGCATCCGTCTCCTTTGACGCATGTTGAGATCCCTTTGGGTAAAGATCCTCTTCAGACTTTGATGATCTGTCTCATCAAGGTGAACCTCTGTCTCAAAAGATAATGTTTAAACAACTTCAGAGCATAAACTACTGAGAGTTACTCCAAGTCATGGGGACACAATAATTTCTCTCATATGTTCTAAGCTTTCTGGATACATATTTCTGGATACATAGGCCACTGCATGACCTTCCTGCATAAGAGTGCCGAAGGTGAAACCACTAGCATCAGTAACTACCTCATAACGTTTGGTAAAATGTGGCAATTTAAGGACTGGGTTGGTTACTAAGGCTATCTTCAGCTTATCAAAGGTACTCTGACACATAGCAGTCCACTGAAATAGGGTACTCTTCTTGAGAAGGTTAGTTAAAGGGGATGCTATCTGAGCATACCTAGGTATAAAGATTCTATACCATCCGGTTGATCCTAGGAATCCTTTGACTTCTTTTATCGTCTTGGGTTCTGGCCACTCTACGACTGCTTGGATCGTTGCGGGATCATGAGAAATCCCATCTTTAGACACTATGAATCAAGTATTCCACCTGGCCAACAGAGAAAGAACACTTGCTCTTTTTTGCAAAGAGTTAATGCTTCCTTAAAATTTCCAGAACCTTGCGCATATGATCTTCATGATCTACAGCATTCTTTGAGTATACCAAGATGTCATCAAAGACGACAAGAACAAAATCATCCAATTATTCTCTGAGAATATCCTGCATAAGACAAATAAACATCGAGACGGGGCATGAGTGTCAATCCAAATGACATGACTGTGAACCCATAATGCCCATAGCGAGTATTGAATGTTATCTTTGGGATGTCTTGTTCCTTGATTCTGATCTGGTAGTACCCAGATTTGAGATCTATCTTTGTGAACATTTTGGTCCCACTTAACCAATCCAAAAGTTCATCAATATTCTAGGGATAGGATACTTATTCTTAATTGTTAACTGACTCAATCCTCTGTAATCAATAATACAGAGTCTTAATTGTTAACTGACTCAATCCTCTGTAATCAATATAGAGTCTTAATGTTCCTTCTTTCTTCTTCTGAAAGAGAACGAGCGCACCCCAAGGTGAAACACTGGGTCTGACGAATCCTTGCTCTAACATTTGTCTTAACTACTCTTTAAGTTCTATGGCTTCAAGGATTGGCATTTTGTATGCACTCTGGTCTATTGGGGCTAATCTCCAGGGGGGTTAACTTGATCTCATGATCTACTTCACGAGTCAGAGGCATCTCAGTCAGCTCTTTTGGGAACACATCTGCATACTCACTTAACCACTCTGGTTCTTTAGCCTTGCAATTTATGTCTACCAAATTCATCTTAATGACATAAACAGCTTATTGCAGCACTGGGGATCCAAAAATTCCAGCTCCTTAAATTTTATCCCCGTGAAGGTCAAGGAAAGAGATGGTTCCATTATGACAATGAATGTCAGCCTGATTCTTATGGAGCTAATCCATTCCAAGGATTCCACCATAGATTCCCAAGGGTAGGACTTTGAACTGGCAATCTGTTACGTTCTTATCTAGACTAAACTGAATAAGGTCTGTCTCAAGGTCTGTCAAGGTGTGTGAAAAGAATTTTTCCACTGGCCAATTCCACTTGCATAGGTTTCGCTGATTTTTGATTTAGGTTTAACTTACGCAAACATCCTGGGGAAATAAAAGAATGAGTACTGCTTGAATCAATCAAAAGCTTGAATTGCTTACCCTGGTACTCTGCTGGAGTCTGGAGGACTGAGAATTGACGATTCTGCCCCTGATGCTCAATTGCAGCAAGATCTGTCCTTTTTCTTCCTCCACTTCCTCAGCTATAGTGATGGCTCTGCAGTCTAAGGTGGAAATCTCTCTCTTTGGTTTTCCCAATTCTGGGAGGGAGTTCAGAGACTACTTTGCATGGAGGCTGCAGGCTGAGCTGGCACTCTTCTAGGGTTGCTCTTATTTTGGCACGGGAGACCCTGATTGTGGACTGATGGCTCTGTAGTCTAAGGTGGAACTCTCTCTCTTTGGTTTTCCCAATTCTGGTCAGAGACTACTTTGCATGGAGGCTGCAGGCTGAGCTGGCACTCTTCTAGGGTTGCCCTTATTTTGGCACGGGAGACCCTGATTGTGGACTGATATACGAAGGAGTGTCTCTAAACTCTAGGACCCTTGCTTCCTTGGCCCACATAAGGAGATGGGAAATCCTTGAGGTGGTGCCCAATCCCCTGACATCCGAAACACCTGTTCTCACTTCGAAGCTCTTCCCTCTGCATTCAAGAAAGAGCTGGAGTTCCTGAGAAAGAGCTTTGAGGAAAAGGCCTTCCTTCATTTTTGAAACTTCTTGTCTCCAGATTTCTATTGGGACCTGGATGTCTCTTTGGAGGGCGAAAGGTTGGAAGAACTTCTCGGTGAAGGATGAGGGAGCTGGCTTTGGCAAGACTTTAACGATAAAGGCTTTGGCAAAGTCCTTCGCCATCCTTACAACTTCAGCCATGGAAACTGGCTTAGCATTCTTGACTTGGATGTCCAAAGGTTCGTTCTTTCCTCGAATGAACCTGGCCATGAGTTGCTCTTCGTCTAGTGGTGGTGAGTACTTGAGGAGAAGACCTGGATGTCCAAAGGTTCATTCATTCCTCGAATGAACCTGGCCATGAGTTGCTCTTTGTCTAGCGGTGATGAGTACTTGAGGAGAAGACTGAACGCCTGGTGATATTCTTCAATAGTTTTGCTCCCTGGTTTAACTCTAAGAATTCATTCATCTTGGTTTCTAAAAATTCGGGGGACAAAATCTCTTCCTTAGATAAGCTTTGAGATCATTCCAAGACTGGGTGTTCCTATCTAGCTAGTTGGTGTCACAATGGTTTCTCCATGCCACCCTGGCTATTTCCGTAATCTTCAGACTTGCGAGAGCCATTTTGCTCCTCTCATTGTATCCGATGACATCAAAATATTCTTCCATGGCCTCGACCCATTCTCCACAACCTCGCCCAAGTTCTCCCCTTCACCCTTGAAGGGACCTAGTTGAGTTCTGTGAAGGGCCTTGCGAACGCCGACGTCAAGCTCTCCCTCATCTGTGAGAGGATCTGGCTGTCGGCTCCACAGTTCGCGCGCATCATGATTCTACCAAAGATGATACATTATTTTAAAAAAATTATTTGATTTCGTAACAAGATCCTAAGACTTAAGAGGTTCAAAAATTAATTGCTTAAACAAGATAATCGATTTTATTGGAGATCTATGACATAAGTCCGAGGAACAGATCTTGCTTCTTTAATTCGTCATATAATAAACAATCACTTATATAACATGGAATTTTTCACAATACATTTCTTTATTTATATAAAGGTTGCAATATGTACATAGAGCATCTTGGCTCCAAAAAGTGAAAACCTCCACGGGAAATGCATAAGATGGCGATACTGCTGGCTACAGACATGTCCCAATACAAATAGTCCCTTACTACCAAAGGAGTTACTAGCTTACTGCTTGGGATAAAACATCTAAGAAGTCTATAAATATGGCAGGAAAGTCTGAAATCTCGAGGTGTGGGGTGATACAGAATAACACCATGAATCACTTTTAACCTCAACAGGACCGTGGCCAACAAGATATTCTCCCTCAGCATCATGTGCTGGTTGCAAGAGGCATGGACATATTGCCCTGCGTGCCACTTGTGATGTCGTCTCTCCGCTAGGTCTGGGAAATATAAATCCTTGAAATGGTTTGCGAGTCTAGCTCGGCTCCCGAGTTGTACCGGAAGCAACGATATGCTCGAAGGCAAAAGCAATCATGACTAGGTGAGATCAAGAATACAGGATCAGCATGGAACTTCCATCTATAAAACTAATTTCATGAATTAAAAGTTATCATCATTAATGATGCTTAAGTAATGAAAATACAATACGTAAATGCTCTTTCTGAGTTTTTATTATAAATTTTTAGATAACAATTCATTTTTCCTTTTTAGCTTTCAACAAAGCTCTGATACCAGCTGTGAGACCCCCGCCCCCTTCGCGATTGCTCCCTCCGAGGCGCCGATGATGAAAGCAACGTCGGCCTCTCACGCGGGGCAGGGATTCACACTCGGGGCCTTGCCCACGGATGTCTGGACAAGAGACTAGCCCGACAACCCAGAAAAACTTCCCTCACCCAAAAGGCACCGACGATTCCACCAGGAAAATCATCTAATGGGAGAATTGATCTAACGAGTCAAAGTCTTAACTAACCAAACTAATCTGACCAAACCTGAAAGTCATATATGGCCAGATCAAGGAAGATACCAACATTGGTCCTTAGAATCACTGCTTTTTTCCCCTTTAGCGAGGCACAGCCACACTAATTGCCTCCCACAGAACAAGGGTCTTCCTAGGACTTAATCTAACTAACGTAATTTAATCGTAATTATTTGTAGCAGCGCAGCAATCCCCCAATCCAGCCTCTAACCCTAGCCCCCATGCGTTAGCCAACCGCCCAACCACTGTATTGGTGGGATTCCTTTATAAAAATTTGGTTATGTTTTGCCCAGGTATCGAGGAAAGGAGTTCCCAAGCCCCCTAGCTGGTGCTTCAAGAAAAATTCAAGGTAGTCATACCACTTACACACCCAATATAAAATTGCCATTTTAATAGATTCGGCTATCTTTAAAACAATCTTTCAATGAAATCATAGTATTACTAATCATAATCCTCCAAAATATTGAGTCCATTGTTTTACAAAAATATATCATCCAGACTCTCCGTTGAAGACCAGCTGGTCAACCAACGAGATCCAATATCAGAATTTAGTTCACAAAAGTAATTCCTTCTAGTTCATCCGTATCTTCCTTGACATACGCATGGGTATCCTAGCAATTGCGAGCCTGTGCCTCACCCAGTCTCAGAACTCTCTAGGATCCTACTTAGGTGTCCTAGCACTTCACTCAGGGACCGCTTCGTCGGTACTCGTCGATCGTACCAGAAGTGCACCATTTTAACCATACCGAGGTTGGTCAAGACCTTGGCAGGCTTTGCCACAAGCGACGTCCCTCAATGACTCTCCGCCAGTTGTTTTGCAAACGAGTCTCTCCTTAGTTAATCACAAACCAAATGCTTCCTCAGCATTGTGGCATAAAACAATCCTTTAAATAACAAAGGTTCTATGCAAGTAGAATTTTCGGTTTGAGTTTGATTCCACAAGACCCTTTTTTTTCCCACGATCCATATTTTCTTAATGAGAATCATTGATCTCACATCAGGGTAATCTACCCATCATTTGACTGAATTTCCAACTTGATTCTTGGTGATTTTGTGTTAAAGGAAAACTACTCTAATTTCAACGGTAATCTATTCTTTGTGTCAAGATTTAGAATTGGTCACAAGGTTTTTGCTTGATTCAGATATTTGAGAGATAGGCAAGTAATTTACTGGCCGCCATTCTCACAGTCGTGGTCTAACCAAAATTATTCGGTTCACTTCTAACTTTGATTCTTAAGGATTTTCTTTATATAAAAATCTATTGAACTTCTAACCATAAGGAAAATTCTAACTTTATGAATTTCATTCCATACATAGATTAAGAAATAGTTCTTTACGAGAATATCAGGATTTTATAAAAATACTCTTCTTCCACTAATCCAATTTTGGGTATATAACAATTTGTTGATTTATCCACATAAAAATATCTAAAAATATTCTTCCCACCAATTTAATCATTAATATACCCTAATTTTCTAGGTGGATTATGGTGAAAATTTCTCTTTTGTCATTAATTTAAACCTTTTTCTACTTAAAATACCATGAAAATTTCTCTTTTTAATTAAATACACATATCCATTTTTTTGAATATGCCAAAAATTCCTCTTTTTACATTTAAATGATTAATTTCGAATGTCATGGGAATTCCTCTTTTATCATTTAAAATTTCTTATGCATAAAATAAATTTATCACAAATTTCTCTTTTTAAATTAAATTTAAAAAATCTATTATTTTGAATATGCCAAAAATTCCTCTTTTTGCATTGAAATGATTGAATTCCGAATGTCATGGGAATTTCTCTTTTATCATTTAAAAGTTCTTATGCATAAAATAAATTTATCACAAATTTCTCTTTTTAAATTATGCATAAATACAAAAAGTATTTTTTCATAAATATGGTCAAAATCATTTTTTTTACTTTAAATTTCTAAACCTACAATATGGTAGGAGTTTTGCTTTTAGTATTATGCATAAAAATAAGATATGTACAAAGATTGAAAGATCCCTGTCCCCTCCGCGCAATGAATTCTGGGGTGCTAGCAGCAGAAGTAGCACTTCTTGTGCAGGCCAGGGTCCCTCATTCGGGGCCTCGCCCCATGGATATCCGGACAAGAGACTAATCCCTCGGTTCTTCCAAAACCGAACCCGAGAAAACTTCCCTCACTTGGAAAGCATGGGCGATTCCTCCAAGATATTTTTACCCTAACGTAGTCAAGGTCATCACTAACCAAACTGATCCGACCGTACCTGTAAAGACACTCGGTCAGATCAAGGAAGAAACTTGCACTTGGATCATAGAGACCAATGATTTTTTCCTCATTGAGAGGCACAGCCGTTGATTCTTTTCCATAGAACAATTTTTATCCGGGATTTACTTCATCTATCGTACCATAACATAATTGAGTCTCATTTTAGGGATCCATCAGTCCAGCCTAACCCCATCCAATCCCATGGGTTAGCCAACCGCCCAACCACTGTAGTGATAGGATCCAATTAGGAATTTGGTTATGTTTTGTCCCGGGTACTAGGGAAAAGAGTTCCCAGGCCCCCTAGCCAGATATTTATGCAAACTTAAAACTAGTCACACCACTTACACACCCAATATGAAATTTCCTTTTTCACAGATTCAGCTATCTTTAAAATAATCATTTAATGAAACCATAGTGTCACTTGTTGAAAGAACGGTAGAGGGGGAGGAGACACACACACAGGAGCAAACCCTAATGTATATTGCAAACCCTAACCATAGAGGGAAGCCATCTCCACTCTCACACAATGCATAATGCCATAATCCATAATACACACAACACTATGAGCTGTGTCCACACACATTTAACCCTAGCTAATGTCCACACACTATGTCTCACACATGTTCCTACCTAACATGCCAGCACATAGCATAGCTGGCTCACACTGACATCGAGCTTGAATCTCAATAGCCCCTCTCAAGCTCATGATGTACTGCCGATGAAGATGTAGATGAGCTTGGGATATCAAGACTCTCAACACTCCCCCTCAAGCTCATCCCATGTACTCCCAACATAGTCCGAAAGTACTCAAACTTCTCCCTACTAAGTGGCTTTGTGAAGATATCAGCCACCTGCTCATCAGTCTTCACATACTGAAGATCAACTGTACCATCCACAGCACCTTCTCTCTGACAAAGTGATAATGGACCTCTATGTGTTTGGTTCTCGCATGAAATATTGGATTCTTGGCCAACTGTATACTGCTCATGTTGTCACAATGAATGACAACTTTGCCATCAATAGGCTCACATAAATCTGCCAAGAGATTCCTTAACCATACTGCCTCACAAGTATCAATGGCTGCACCTCTGTATTCAGCCTCTGTAGTATTGGATAAAGCAACTGTAGGTTGCTTCTTGCTACTCCAACTCACCACGGCACTTCCAAGTGTAAAAGCATATCCACTAGTAGACCTCCTGTCATATGCGCTACCTGCCCAATCAGCATCTATGTAGCCATGTATGTCCAAGCTTTTACCACTCTCATAAAGTAGACCATAATGTGCAGTGGTCTTCACATATCTCATGATGCATCTCACTGCATCCAAATGTGGTTTTCTGGGGCTCTGCATAAACTGGCTTACTAGCCCCACAGCATAACTCAAATCCAGGCATGTAATAGTCATGTATATGAGACTACCAACCATCTTTCTGTACATAGATGGATCATCAAGCTCCTCACCATAATCAGCCCGCAACTTCACATTTTGCTCCAAAGGTGTACTCATAGGCTTACACCCTGTCATGCCATATTTTGCCAACATATCCAATGCATATTGGCGCTGTACTAACCATGTACCTGCATGATCTTTGACCACTTCAATTCCAAGAAAGTATCTCAACTCACCAAGGTCTTTCATGCCAAATTGCCCACTCAAAGCTTTCTTGACATGCATCACATCTGCTGATCACCTGTGATAATCAAGTCATCCACATAGATGACGAGTAAAACAATCCCATGCTCTGTCTTCTTCACATAGAGTGAAGAATCTGCTGTAGAAATCTGAAAACCAAGTGAGATAAGATATCTGCTCATCTTATCACTCCAAGCACGAGGTGCTTACTTCAGACCATACAATGCCTTTTTCAATCTGCATACGTGAGTAGGATATCTTGGGTGTACATACCCTTCTGGCTGTGCCATATACACTTCCTCTTGTAGATCTCCATTTAGAAATGCATTCTTGACATCCATTTGATGCATTTCCCAGCTATTAGCTGCAGCCATAGCAATGACTGCTCTCACTGTGCCCATCTTAGCCACTGGACTAAACGTCTCATCATAGTCCAAACCTTGGGTTTGTGCATAACCCTTTGCTACCAATCTTGCTTTATGTCTCTCAATAGAACCATCAGATTTGCACTTCACTTTGTAAACCCATTTACATCCAATAACATTCTTGTCCTTTGGTAATGCAACCAAGTCCCATGTGTCATTATGGACCAATGCGTCCATCTCTACATCCATTGCTTTCTCCCATACATGCTCTCCAATAGCCTCTGTATAGCATGTAGGTTCCACATGCTTCACCATAGATGTCATATATGCATAGTGCATAGCAAAATCTCGATATGTCAATCTGTCAACTGGATATCTGACTCTCTGGGATCTCCGCAATGCATGCGGGTCACTCTGTACACCTGTAACTCTAGCATGTGGTGGCACATATCTATCTTGCCTAGCACCAGGTGTGCGTAAAACAGGTATGCCAAGCTCCTCATCCAAACTCTCTAAACTAGATGACTCATAACCTGTGATTCCAATTCCTTTTACCTTCTTCTTTCCTTTATCCATAGCACTACTCCCAGTGCTCACACTCTCATGCCTCAAACGTCTTGACCATGGACGTACAGCACTACTCTCAGCCTCTGCCGCTCTGCTGGTCCAAACATAGAAGTAGAACTAGAACTTGCTTGTGGCAAATTCACAGGCACATCAGCCTCAAGTGACTCAATGACACCCTCATCTTTTGCTTTGTACCAACTAGCAAGCTCATCAAACACCACATCTCGTGAGATGACAACTTGCCTAGTTTGAGGATTATAACATTTGTATGCCTTTCGATCCTGTGCATTTGTATGCCTTTCGATCCTGTGCATATCCAACAAATACACATTTCTCTACCTTAGGATCCAACTTCCTCCTTCTTTCATCAGGCACATGTACATAAGCTATGCATCCAAAAACTTTGAGGTGTCCAATGTCTGGCCTATAACCTGTAAGCCGCATCTCTGGTGTGCTTCCATGAATGGCTGTTGTAGGTGTTTTGTTCAATATATACACTGCAGTAGCACATGCTTCTGCCCAATAATAATCTGGCATGCTCTTTTCATTAAGCATCGCCCTAGCCACTTCACATATGACTCTATTCCTTCTCTCAGCCACACCATTCTGCTGAGGTGTATACCTGCAAGTCAATTGTCTTCTTATTCCATGCTTCCTCAAGAAGTGCTCAAAAGCCTTTGAGGTGTATTCACCACCTCCATCTGTCCTCAAACATTTAATCCAACAGCCATATTGCTTTTCTACAAAAGCTTTGAAATCCATGAACTTTTCCAATACTTCACTCTTCTCCGTGAGAAAGTATATCCATGTCATCCTGCTGAAATCATCTATGAATGTCACATAGTATAAACTGCCTTTGATAGATGGGTTTTGTACAGGACCCCATACATCACTATGTACGATCTCAAGTGGCCTGCTACTCATATTTCCTTCTCTAGGAAACCTCAACCTTGCCTACTTTCCAAACTGACAGGCTTCACAAACATGCATATTCCCATCATATTTGAATCTAGGCAATCCACTGACAATGCCTCTTGTTTGCATGTTCTTTAATCTTTGTATATTGACATGTCCAATCCTCTTATGCCACATATTAATGTCCTGTACCACATTTTTACTTTTGGAGAACATGGCTGATTTTAGCTCAGGAATTCTAGCATCCAGCTTAAACAATCTGCCTTCTTTCTTGCCTTTAGCAATGACTCTACATCCATGTTTGAAATCTTCAACGAAGCAACCATGCTCGTTGAAATGAACCTGTAGTCCCTGTTCCACCATTTGACCAACTGAGACCAAGCTCTTTGTGATAGAAGGCACGTACAATACATCTGACATAGACTTTGTCTGACCATTGTGCATAACCAATGGTACACTTCCAACATGTGTAATGACATGCTGGGTATCATCACCTGTTTCCATATAGCCTTTCACATCCATAGGCTTCATATGCTCAAACCATTCACCATGACATGTCATATGGTTTGATGCTCTTGAGTCCATATACCATGTGTCATCATTCTCAGCATTTGTCGTTATAGATCATCCCACAACATGCTTCATGGCAAACAAATGATTTGTAGTGCCATCATTACTGCTTGATGCATAGTTTCCACCATGTTGTGCATAATTTTCACCATAATGACCACCACGTTGTGCTCTACCCGCTCTCAAATCATTCTGTTTGCGGAAACAATCTCTCGCCATATGTCCAAATTTGCCACAGTAATGGCATTCCACATCTTGCATACAATTTTGTTGGCCTTGCCAACGTCCTCTACCACCACGGGGGTTACCTCTGCCTCGCTGAGGTGCATATCCACGACCACCTCGAGCACCATATGAAGGCTGAAAATTCTGCTGTGGTGGTGACCTGTTCTGCCATCCACGACCATTACCACCACATCCACGTGATACAAATCTCCCCCTGCCTCTAAAACCTCTCTGAGAATAAAAGGCCTGATTTCTGCCATTATCATCATGGCTAGTAGATGCATCCAGAAATGAATCACTGAGTTTGATTTCCTCAACCAGCAAGAGTGAAACCAACTCATCAAAGTCTGGTAAACCTGTACTCCTCACTGAGATAGATGTATCAAAAGATTTGTATTCCTTGCCAAGACCACGCAAGGTAATATCCACCAAATCATCATCAGGCATGGGGGCATTTATTGTTGCCAATGCATCGGCAAACTTCTTGATTTCTTGCACATAATCATGTATGCTCCTTTTATTCCTTTTCACATTATGTATCTGCTGCTGTCGGTCGCAAACTGAGACTTGCGAGCACTTGTATCTATATCAAACATCTTGACCAAAGTATCCCATGCATCTTTGGGATTCCCAGCATCCTGTATGTGTATGAGCATAGCATCAGAAATACATATAGACAGATAATGCAGCACTTTGAATGCTCTTTCTGACCATTGCTTATGAGCAATAACCTGCTGCTATGTAGGTTGTCGAGGTAGCTCAGGCTCTGGCTCAGCACCTGTAATGAGATTCCAAAATCCTTTTCCTTTCAAGAAACTTTTTATCCTGTACTTCCATGCCTGGAAGTTCTTCCTATCCCCAGCTTTTCACCAACAATCTTTACTGGATTATCCGACATGTTTGCTCAATGCAAAACACCTTCCACACAATTCCAAATCTGTAAATGAGCCTTCCTCAGCTCAACCACACTCCAATGAGTGTTCCAGATACTTCAAAGTAACCACAAATCTTCAAATTTGATGTAGAAAATCAACATGTATGCATCCAAGATGAACTGACTCACGTAGTCCGCCGAGATACCCTGCTTTGATGCGCTTTCCACGGCTCCAAATCACAATGTAGTGGTGCAATCAAGTATGGACAACTTGCATTGACACCTAAACAACCTCAATGTAGAGTATCAACACCATCTGACATGTATACATATCAATTTTTGAAAAACCCTTTCTCTGTTTTGGAAAAAACCAGAAAAACCAGTAGTAATTTGGCTCTAATTTCTTCAATATTTGTCCAAATTGAGCAACCAGGCATTCATTAGCTTAGCAATAGTGTCCATCAACTCCATGTAAGAGAAATTTATCCAATTGTATAAGACCAAAGATTAATTGCTCAATTAAAATTGCTCTGTTTCTCTGCAACCCCAGTGGACAACCTGTTTAATCAGCTCATTTCGAGCTCAATTAGGCATAATTCATCAAACCAACCATGTAGCCCTCTTCTCAACTATGTGTAGCAACCAATTGCTAAAGCAATTGTGAAAGTAATCAACCAACCAAGTATTAATTGGCCTCCTCGCTCCAAAAAGATCAAATTCTGCTTTGTTTTCTCTGTGCTGGCTGCGCCGCCTGCATTTGAGGGTTTTGGGAGAGTTTGTGTTGACAATTGATGATGGTATGGAGTGCCCAAGACACGTAGGTATGTGTGAAACCAATCAATGGTTTGATTTTAGCCAAAAACACGCTCCAAATGCTGCAATTTTTCACCTCCTTTTCTCTGTTTTGTGAGAGCTCAAAAACCAGAGTTTTTCACTCAATCAAATGCATGTAAATTGCTCTAAAATTTGTTTAAGGCTTGCATAGGGGTTGCCAATACATCCCTCTTTGTCAAATACATGTGTCTTTTGCCAGAATCACTTCTATTTCACCATACATCAGTGTTTCCAAGCTTTAATGGAAAGCTTCCAAAAACCAAAATTTTGCTTTGATTTGCTTTGATTTGCTTTGATTTGCTTTGTTTTTGCCTGTATCACCTGCAATCCGCTCAAGGATGTTTAGAAGACCTTACCCGGTAGGCCAAGCTCTCAGATCTGATAGTATTTGGTGTGCTCCAAGCTTCACAGCTCCAATGGCAAGCTTCACAGCTTCTCTTCACAGCTTCTTCTCCCTCTTCACTCACTCACTCATAAACCCTAATGAACAGCACAAGGCTCTAATACCGTCTTGAAAGAACGGTAGAGGGGGAGGAGACACACACACAGGAGCAAACCCTTATGTATATTGCAAACCCTAACCATAGAGGGAAGCCATCTCCACTCTCACACAAAGCATAATGACATAATCCATAATACACACAACACTATGAGTTGTGTCCACACACATCTAACCCTAGCTAATGTCCACACACTATGACTAGCTGGACGCGGTCATTTATGTCTCACACATGTTTCTACCTAACATGCCAGCACATAGCATAGCTGGCTCACACTGACATCGAGCTTCAATCTCAACATCACTGGTCATAATCCTTGAAAATATCCGGTTGAATTCTCATTTCCAATCATTCCTTCATTGGTGTACCTATGGCATCATTGGTAACTAGAACGCTCACCACCTGTCCACTCAGGGGCCTTTTCGTAGCTCATAGTACTCGGTAATATATTCACTTTATAAAAATCAAAATGGAATCTCCGTTGAAGATCAGCAAGATCAACCAACAGGCCCATATAAAAGAGCCATGGACTCATCCGTTTTGAGGACTAGCAAGGTCAATCAACCATATCCATGCTCGGTTTCAAAAAACAACTCTTACTCCTTGTTCCAATATCTTCCACGATGCACGTATGGGTATCTTCGGCAACCCAGAGCCCGAGCACCGTATGGTCAGCACCCTCTAGGATCCTTCGCAGGTCACCTAGCGCTTCACTCATAGGCTGCTTCCTTGGTCCCTCATCCACCCTACCGGAAGCTAACCATTTAAATTGAACCAAGGCTGGTCAAGACCTCGGTCGACCTTGCTATGCGAGATGTCCTCCATTGACTCTCCATCTCAGCTGTTGCAACTTTACAAGTTAGGTCTCCACGACCTCATTCACAAGACGGTCAAAATGCTTCCCCAGCATTATTGACATAAAACGGTCATTTAAAAACAGGTCATAAATACAGTTCTTATAATGAACTCTCGTCTTTCCACATCTTTCGCATACACATCCACATCCATTTACATCACATTCTTTCACATACACATCCATTTACATCACATTCTTTCACATACACATCCACATCCACATCCATTTACATCACATTCTTTCACATACACATCCACATCCACATCCACATCCACATCCATGTATTTCCCATCTTACCCTTTCACATATCCTCTCATCTCATTCTCATCTCATCATTCACATCCACATTCATTTTTATTACATTACATCTTATCACATCCTATTTACATCTTATCACATCCATTCGCATTCCATTTACATCTTATCACATCCCATTTATGTCTTATCACCTCCCATTTACATCTTATCACATCCGTTCCACATCCTATTCCCATTTAGTAGTTTTTACTACTTTGATACCGATAATGGGACTTTCTCTAAATTTATGCCAATTGCTTGGCCTAGATAAAGGTTCTTTTTTTATACACTATTTCCATATTCTTTCTCAATTTCTCAAATAAATTATATTCAATATTCCTCTTTTGGAATAGAAGAATTCATGGGATTTATAGAAATCAATTCTATCCATATTTTCACTTTTGATAAATAATCATAAATTGAATTATACTAAAAATTCCTCTTCTTCCCATTTAATTTCTTGGATCTCAATTACCATGGGAATTCCTCTTTTTGCATTTAATTATTTGCACTCCAATGTCATGAGAATTCCTCTTTTATCATCAAATATTTCTCATAAAATAAATTTATCTAAAATAAAATACCCATTAATTCAATATACTAGGAATTTCTAACTTTCCATCTAAATGATTGAATTCCAAATGTCATAGGAATTCCTCTTTTATCATTTAAATATTTCTCATAGATAAAATAAATTTATCTAAAATTCATCTTTGAATTTAAATAAAATATCCATTAATTCCAATATGCTAGGAATTTCTCTTTTTCCATCTAAATGATTGAATTCCAAATGTCATAGGAATTCCTCTTTTACCATTTAAATATTTCTCTAAAATTCATCTTTGAATTTAAATAAAATATCCAATAAATCCAATATGCTAGGAATTTCTCTTTTCCCATCTAAATGATTGAATTCCAAATGTCATAGGAATTCCTCTTTTACCATTTAAATATTTCTCATAAATAAAATAAATTTATCTAAAATTTATCTTTGAATTTAAATAAAATATCTATTAATTCCAATATGCTAGGAATTTCTCTTTTTCCATCTAAATGATTGAATTCCAAATGTCATAGGAATTTCTATTTTACCATTTAAATATTTCTCATAGATAAAATAAATTTATCTAAAATTTATCTTTAAATTTAAATAAAATATCTAATAATTCCAATATGCTAGAAATTTCTCTTTTTCCATCTAAATGATTGAATTCCAAATGTCATAGGAATTCCTCTTTTACCATTTAAATATTTCTCATAGATAAAATAAATTTATCTAAATATCATCTTTAAATTTAAATAAAATATCCAGTAATTCCAATATGCTAGGAATTTCTCTTTTCCCATCTAAATGATTGAATTCCAAATGTCATAGGAATTTTCCTTTTATAATTAAATATAATTACCATAATTTTCTCATTTCTTAATTATTTAACTACACATAAACTTAAAAATTTATTTTCCATTGAATGTGACAAAACCATTCTTTTAACCTAGGATATTCAATCCTAGAATATGATAGGAAGTCCTCTTTTCACGTTATGCATAAGAATGAATTATGCATCAATTTCATAAAAATTTTGCCATAGCTCTGCTGTGCTGCTATTACTGGCAGTTTTTAATTTTTATGAAAAGAATAAGACAGTAAAATAATTATGATAGTATAACTATCTTTTAGCATTAAATCTAATTTTTAGATTTATCCCATAATATTATCATATTTTTCAAGCATATAAGTATAAAAACCATTTTCTTAAACCTCTAGCTTCACAAGCCTAGAGTTTGATTTGTGAATAGAGAATCTCTCCATGAAGCATTAAGTGAATATAGAATAGGTCATAGGAATGACCATTCTTTGGGGGAGAGAGAGATATGCTTAAAAAAATATTTTAATTTAAGCATAAATGAAAACTTTATGTGTTTAATCACTAAAATCCATTAGAGAGCTTCAATTGCATTAAAGAGCCATTCAATTGAATACTTCTCAAGCCTGAGAGGGGTTGGAAAGTGAGAAACATTTAGAGACATAAATCACACTTTACCTTTTATTTTGCTTGATTCTTTAGTCTAAGGAGAGGCCTCCAACCAATCAATTGGTTTAGTATGTTGATGAAGACTCCAAAGAAGGTTGAAGAGAGAGAGAAACTCCATTCTCTCCAAATTGTAGAGGATTTTTAGAGGATAATAGAAAATATCATTATTTTAGTATAATACTGGCATGGTATAGTTCACATATTTTTTTTATAAAGGGCTAAGGATCTTTTTATATGTGAGGGAGGCCTCTAACCAAGTCCAACTAGTTTCTAGAATTTTCCAGGTTCAATTTGGCTGAATTTGGATAAAATTTGGACCAGTTTGGCTCCCTTTTTGATTTGGTTTGATCTCCAAGAGAAAGGAGAGATAAAAATATCTTATTATTTTTTAGTTTAAAACTCCTCCACACATGTGAAATAGGTGCCTCCTTGAAGGGCCCCCTTCTCCTTACCAAGGTGTCAAAAATGTATCATTATACCCAAATTATCTTATTTTTTTAGTAATATTCATAGTTTTTTATTAATAAACCTTGTACTCAGTCAACTCTTCATCTTATGTGGGCATTTACTCATTTTTGAGTATTTTTCTTTTATAAATTGGATTTATCTCCTCCCCACACTTGGATTGATCGTATTGGCCCATAGGAACCTTAATTGGACCATAATCCAAAAATTTCTAAAAATCTAGACCCTTAGGTTAAGGTCCTTTATACCTATTGGCCCATAAGAACCTTAATTGGACCATAATCCAAATTTTTTTGAAAATCTAGACTCTTAGGCTAAGGTCCCTTATACCTATTTTTAATTAATTCCAATTGCACATTGGAAAGTTCTTTTTGAATTTCTGTTTCAAGGGAAACCATTTTAGATACTAGGAGGATTTTTTATATCCAAAAATATCTCAATTTTGGATTACCTCCCTCTAGACATTTTCTCTCTCTAGGCCAAAATAGGGTAAAATAGGATCTTTCTTTTATTTCAGAGGAGGGAATAATTATAAGAGAAGGGGAGGTTCTTACACCTGTACACCTCAAAAGCTGGAGGGAGGAATCTTACATCCTACCCCACTTAAAAAAACGCGAGATGTCCTCATCTCGCAAACTAGAGGACAACTCTTTCCCTTAAGATCTAGCTAATTCTGGGGTTCCTTATAGTCTAGTCAACCCAACAAAATCCTGGGATAAAGATCCCTTATATAGAACTCATCATTAGATAACAATTCAATCAGATCATATCATTCATATCTTTAACACAATAATGGTCCATTAGATCGAAATTTCCTTCTGAACAGTCCATGGGAATTTCAATTATACAGATTTTTAATTTGTCATCCCTTAACTTGATCCACTGGGTCAAGTGTTAACAGTAGCAATCTGTAAAGCACAATCCACTAATCTCATAGTGATTTGCTAAAGTCATTATCGTCATTCCAGTTACGAACATCATCACAGGGACTCGTCCCATTCATCCTCATTGTGGTGTTGCTCAGCTTATCGCTTTTCAACCAAAATTTAGGAATCATCATTTTTCAATTAGAATCCAAATCAACTCATCAGTTCTCAACCAGAGTTTTAAAATCATATCAACCACATTCGAATTCATCATCTGAATAGCATTTTTGCTTATAACTTCAAGATCTTAGATTTACTCGTATATATTGCCAGTAAAGAGCTATAGTTTTACCCTCGGTATATACGGGTAGTCATGGTCCTTGGAATTATAAGGTAAATACCATCATGCCTCAAGCAAGTCATGGATTCCATGCAATTGTAGTACTTCCATCTGAAGACCCAATTACTAATTTATGAATTTCATCACACATTTCTAACTTTTTACTGTTACTTCATAAATTTTTGACTATTTTGGCTTCTCGGTTAATCCACTTTAGCCAATTCGCTCTAATACCAGCTGAAAGATCCCTATCCCCTCCACGCAACGAATTCTGGGACTTTTTCTAAATTTCTACCAATTGCTTGGCCTAGATAAAGGTTCTTTTTCTCAACGACTATTTTCATATTCTTTCTCAATTTCTAAAATGAATTATATTCAATATTCCTCTTTTGGAATAGAAGGATTCATGGGATTTATAGAAATCAATTCTACCCATATTTTCACTTTTGATAAATAATCATAAATTGAATTATACTAAAAATTACTCTTCTTCCCATTTAATTTCTTGAATCTCAATTACCATGGGAATTCCTCTTTTTGCACTCCAATGTCATGGGAATTCCTCTTTTATCATAAAATAAAATAAAATAAAATAAAATATCCATTAATTCAATATGCTAGGAATTTCTCTTTTCCCATCTAAATGATTGAATTCCAAATGTCATAGGAACTCCTCTTTTATCATTTAAATATTTCTCATAGATAAATTTATGAGAAATTCATCTTTGAATTTAAATAAAATATCCATTAATTCCAATATGCTAGGAATTTCTCTTTTTCCATCTAAATGATTGAATTCCAAATGTCATAGGAATTCTTCTTTTACCATTTAAATATTTCTCATAGATAAAATATATTTATCTAAAATTTCTCTTTGAATTTAAATAAAATATCCATTAACTCCAATATGCTAGGAATTTCTCTTTTCCCATCTAAATGATTGAATTCAAAATTTCATAGGAATTTCTCTTTTACCATTTAAATATTTCTCATAGATAAAATAAATTTATCTAGAATTCAACTTTGAATTTAAATAAAATATCTAATAATTCCAATATGCTAGGAATTTCTCTTTTTCCATCTAAATGATTGAATTTCAAATGTCATAGGAATTTCTCTTTTACTATTTAAATATTTTTCATAGATAAAATAAATTTATCTAAAATTTATCTTTAAATTTAAATAAAATATCCAATAATTTTAATATGCTAGGAATTTCTCCTTTCTCATCTAAATGATTGAATTCTAAATGTCATAGGAATTTCTCTTTTATAATTAAATATAATTACCATAATTTTCTCATTTCTTAAACTTAAAAATTAGTTTTCCATTGAATGTGGCAAAAACCATTCTTTTAACCTAGGATATTCAATCCTAGAATATGATAGTAAGTCCTCTTTTCACGTTATGCATAAGAATGAATTATGCATCAATTTCTTAAAAATTTTACCATAGCTCCGTTGCTATTACTGGCAATTTTTGAATTTTATGAAAAGAATAAGACATAGTAAAATAATTATGATAGTATAACTATCTTTTAGCATTAAATCTAATTTTTAGATTTATCCCATAATATTACCATATTTTTCAAGCATATAAGTATGAAAACCATTTTCTTCAACCACTAAAATCCATTAGAGAGCTTCAATTGCATTAAAGAATACTTCTCAATCTTGAGAGGGGTTAAGAAGTGAGAAATATTTAAAGATTAAGAAAAAGACCATAAATCACACTTTACCTCTTATTTTGCTTGATTCTTTAGTCTAAGGAGAGGCCCCCAACCAATCAATTGGTTTAGTATGTTGATGAAGACTCCAAAGAAGGTTGAAGAGAGAGAGAAACTCTATTCTCTCCAAATTGTAGAGGATTTTTAGAGGATAATAGAAAATATCATTATTTTAGTATAATACTGGCATGGTATAGTTCACATATTTTTTTACAAAGGGCTAAGGATCTATTTATATGTGAGGGATGCCTCTAACCAAGTCCAACTAGTTTCTAGAATTTTCCAGGTTCAGTTTGGCTGAATTTGAACAAGATTTGGACTAGTTTGGCTCCCTTTTTTATTTGGTTTGATCTCCAGAAGAAAGGAGAGATAAAAACATCTTATTATTTTTTAGTTTAAAACTCCTCCACACATGTGAAATAGGTGCCTCCTTGAAGGGCCCCTTCTCCTTACCAAGGTGTCAAAAATGTATTATTATACCCAAAATATCTCATTTTTTAGTAATATTCATAGTTTTTTATTAATAAACCTTGTACTCAATCAACTCTTCATCTTATGTGGGCATTTACTCATTTTTGAGTATTTTTCTTTTATAAATTAGATTTATCTCCTCCCCACACTTGGATTGATCCCATTGGCCCCCATAGAAACCTTAATTGGACCATAATCCAAAATTTTCTAAAAATCTAGACCCTTAGGCTAAGGTCCTTTATACCTATTTTCAATTAATTCTAATTGCACATTGGAAAGTTCTTTTTGAATTTTTGTTTCAAGGGAAACCGTTTTAGACACTAGGAGGATTTTTTATATCCAAAAATATCTCAATTTTGGATTACCTCCCTCTAGATATTTTCTCTCTCTAGGCCAAAACAGGGTAAAACAGGATCTTTCTTTTATTTCAAAGAGGGGAATAATTATAAGAGAAGGGGAGGTTCTTACACCTATACACCTCAAAAGCTGGAGGGAGGAGCCTTACAATGATAGATCTCAAATCCGGGTACTACCAGATCATAATCAAGGAGCAGGACATCCCAAAGACAGCATTCAATACTCGCTATGGACATTATGAGTTCACAGTCATGCCGTTTGGATTGACTAATGCCTCGACAACATTCAATCATCTTATGTAGGATATTCTCAGAGAATACTTGGTTGATTTGTTCTTGTCTTCTTTGACGATATCTTGGTATGCTCAAAGAATGCTGCAGATCATGAAGATCATGTGCGCAAGGTCCTGGAAATCCTAAGGAAACACAAACTCTTTGCAAAAAAGATCAAGTTATCTTTCTCTATTGACCAGGTAGGATACTTGGAATTCATAGTGTCAAAGGATGGGATTTCTCCTGACCTTACAAAAATCCAAGCAGTCATAGAATGGCCAGAACCCAAGACAGTAAAGGAAGTCGGAGGATTCCTAGGGTTAACCAGATGGTATAGGATCTTTATACCTAGGTATGCTCAAATAGAATCCCCTTTAACTAACCTTCTCAAGAAGAGTACACTTTTTCAGTGGACTGCAATGTGTCAGAGTGCCTTTAACAAGCTAAAGACAGCCTTAGTAACCAACCCTGTCCTTAAGTTGCCAGATTTTACCAAACCCTTTAAGGTAGTTGATGCCAGTGAGTTTGGCCTTAGGCAGTGCTCTAATGCAAGAAGGTCATGTGGTGGCCTATGAATCCAGAAAACTCAGAACACATGAGAGAAATTATACCGTCCATGACTTGGAGTTACTCTCAGTAGAGTGTATGCTCTAAAGTTGTGGAGACATTATCTTTTGGGACAAAGGTTCACCTTGATGAGACAGATCATCAAAGTCTGAAGTGGATCTTCACCCAAAGGGATCTCAACATGCGTCAAAGGAGATGGATGATGCAGACCCTGCAAGAATTTGATTTTTAAATTAAGTATCGACCGAGGAAAGAAAATGTGGTTGCAGATGCGCTCAGCAGAAAAGCCTCCTTGCTTGCAATTACAGTGGTGTCAAATCCATTGATCCATGAAGCAAAGGAGAAAATCATGCAAGACAAATTCTTTGCCCCTCTATTGCTACCCTTCTGATGCAGGAAAGCAAGACTCCTCAGGAAATGAGTCGAGTTCTTGGATAAATGGATGAAGGATGCATGTATTATAATAATCGACTATGTATTCCCAATGATGAGGGAATAAAGGGAAGAATTCTGAGAGAAGCCCATGATATCCTGATAGCTGGACATCCAGGGTTTATAGAAACCTATAAGTCTGTGAAGAAAAGCTTCTTCTGGCCAGGACTCAAAAAGGATGTTATCGATCATGTACGGAAATGCTAAATGTGTCAGAGAGTCAAGGCAGAGAGAGTCAAGATGCCAGGGAAACTGCAGCCTCTAGACATTCCTCAGATGAAGTGGGAATGTATCAGTATGGACTTTGTCACTGGATTTCCTTTAGTGCAACCAAGTTACAACTGGTAGTTGATAGGCTAACCAAATTTGCCCATCTGATTCCAGTGAAAGGAAAGAAACATACACTGCAGTGGATGTTGCCAGAGTTTTCCTTAAAGAAATCTTCAGATTGCACGGCTTACCCAGGAGGATAGTAAGTGATAGAGATCCCAAATTCACATCAAAATTTTGGACTGCATTCTTTGAAGCAGTAGGTACTTTCTTGGATTTCAGCACAACCTATCACCCCGCCGAAATAGATGGCCAGACTGAAAGAGTGAATCAGGTAATAGAAGATATCCTTTGGTCATGTTGCGGCAAGGAACCCAAAAAGTGGTTAAGCCATTTGCATCTGGTCGAATTTGCTCTTACAATGCTTCTTATCATTGGAGCATTGGGATGAGTCCTTTCAAAGCTTTTTATGGATAAGATTGCCTTACACCGTTGACTTGGTATGACCCATTGATCAAAGTCGAAATGTCCAAACAAATGTTTGATGACATGGACCAGTAAATGTAATCAATCCATAAAGATATAAAGGCAGCCCAAGATAGGCAAAAGCAGTATGCAAATAAAAAGAGATCAGAGAGAGAGTTTGAAGAATATTCAAGTACGACCAAAGAGAAGTTCCTTATCTTTAGGGAAGTACAAGAAGCTCTCTCCCAGATACTGTGGACCATATGCTGTTATAAAGAAAGTGGGCGATCGAGCATACAAACTTCTTCTGCCTCCCCATCTCAAGATACATGATGTATTCCATGTCAATTTGCTTAAGAAATATGAACCTACCCCGAGTCACGTGCTTGATGATGAGCAATTGATTTCTCCAACTCAAGGCCAGATGGTACTCCAACTTGAGGAAATCCTTGACGTTCGGGAAAAGATTCTCAGGAGCAGAGTCCTCAGAGAATTCTTAGTAAAGTGGAAGTTATTCCCTCTAGAAGACGCCACCTGGGAGAAAGAAGAAGAATTGGCGAATGATTACCCCCACTTTGCGAGATGAGGACATCTCGCGCTTTTCAAGTGGGAGAGGATGAAAGATTCCTCCTCAGCCTGAATATTGAATAAGCCTTTACTTCAATCCTTTGTAATCATTCCATGATTTTGAATACAAGAAAATATTATTTTTCCTTGTTTTTGCCTAGTGAGATTAAAATTTCTAGAGAGTGGTAATTCAATATTAAGATATTTTTGGATATATAAATTCTACAAATATCAAAAATATGTTTCCTTGAAATAGAAAATCAAAATAAATTTTTCAAGGTGCAATTGGAATTAATTAAAATGATTTAAAAGACCTTAGCCCGCTTAAGGGTCAAGATTTTCTGAAAATTTTGGATTATGGCCCAATTAAGGTTCCTATGGACCAATAAGATTAATCCAAGTGTTGGGATGAGATAAATCAATGTTGTTCGAATCGACGATTTGATTTTGAGATCAAGGATCCAAAAAAATTGCATTAAAGATGGCAGTTGGCATCAGTTTTAATATACTACATAGACCTTTACTCAGCTTTAGGGTGTTTACACACTTGGGTGGAAGCCCACGAAAAAGTTTTGCCTAACTAATCAGATCACCACAATCATCTGTCCATCTGACATTTCTTTATAGATTGTGACCATGCCCATGCACCCTTAGTGCTGATGTGTTTGCTGATTGGAGCCCAACAACCACCATTCCAATTTCGAGGGTGGAACAGCCTACCCACAACTCTCAGTTGTTGGCAAGATGCCTTTTCCATGGGCATGCCCATGGTCTATAAAGGGTATTGTTGCCCAGCAATTGTTTATCAAAAAGGTGCCTGCCCATAGCTCTCAACCTTTTTCGTGGGGTAGGACCGTAGTCTGTAAACACCCTTATTTTCTCATATAAGAGAATATATGTCAGGTACTTTGTTAGTCCCCATAACTTATCGTCAAGCATGTGGCAATGAAAGCCATTAACCAAACTCCATAAATTAATTATTTTCAAGATTTAACTAGTGATCTTTCGATGCTTACGCAATGATTTGGATCTTGGTCGATGGTCCAAAACATCCAAAGAATAAAATACACAATTTTTTTATAAATTTTTATTTTTTCAAGGTTTTTGCTAATGTTTTTGGGGGTTTTCGCATGATAGGGTTTCTTTGCAACATTCCAATGTCATGATTATCCACTCAGTTTAACAAAAAACAACACTTGTTGAGCACTTGGGAGGTTTAACACCCTCACTTTGGGGTTTTCAACATGATAGGGCTACATAGCAACACTCTAATGTCATGAATATCCACTTATTAAGTTTAATGCCTTGACTAAGCTATTCTAGGCAAAAAAATGTAAGAAATAATAATGTATACTAATGTCCTAGTTAATCTAAGACTAATACTCATCATAGTTATGATGCAATCTACCAAAGTGGAGAGATAGCTTACCGTAATCACACCTAAAAGAGCTTGCTCTTCATTCCACCACTTCCATGAGATGAAGAATTGAACTTAATAAGCACCATAAAACACCAAAGGTGATAAGGTTAAAAGCAATAACCTATTTTAATGACCTAAATCTACTCCTAATCACTCTAATCACACAAACAATCACACAATACAACTCCAATTCTACACTAGACACATTTCCTCAACATTCAACCAAGGATTTATATCCAAGAGCAAGATAGAGTAGGAAAAATTAGGGACTTTTGAAATGACAAATAACTATACTCGCTTATCTCATCCAAGACTAGCTCAATCCCTGGCAGCGCGGTGCCATTTGTTAATGTCAAGAACCTTCTTTCTCTTTAGCAAGGATGCATTCTAAACTGAAATGGTAGGGCAGTTATATATTTGGGATGCATTCTACTAAGGAGTAGCTTCACTAGACCAAATACCCATCGTGGTCCTATATGACACGTTATGTATTAGTTGCCAAAGGGATTTGGGCTCTACACTACCCATAGCAAAACAAGCCAACTGGGATGGTAGGGATGCATATGCACATGTATTAGTGGAAATTTCCATGAAAAGATATTCCTCATATTTTCTCATGTGGTAAACTACCAAGCAGGCTTGCAATATGCTTGATGCACTTTACCAGGTGCGTGATGAGGCATGAGTGGCCTACTCGCAACATAATAATTAAAGTTCCAACATATGAGGGAGACTTAATGGATGAGTTTCTCACAAGGATCAAAGATCTCAAAGAGCAACTTGAATGTATTGATGAAATATCCCAAGGCTTCAATGCGAGGATCATGTTTGCCCATAAAGAGGGAATATTGACTGCCATTCTAAGGGACATGAGAAGGGAGATCAATGATGCACTTATTCTTATAAGTCAATATTAGATAAAATGGGAAAAATCCCTCAAAATGGGAATGTATTTAAAAAAATTGTTTTGGCCATAACTTGAACATGCAAACTCCAAATTTGTCGGACAAAGTAGATCTAGATTCTACTTTTCAAGCTCTTTCCAATGATATGTCCCATAAATATGTTTTGACAAACTTTTGGATGAGTTTACCATACCCCCACTTTTTTCATGGGAATGGGATTTTTCCCACTTTATCTAATATTGACTTTTATCTCTTTAAGGTATATACTAGGCCCTTCATGATAGTCCTTAATAATATTCAAAAGTTATACTTCATGAAAATAATCTAAATTTTTTATTGAAGTTTCTTGCTGGCAAAAAAAGTGAATCACATCCAAAGACAAGTTTTGAATAGTGGATCCTATCTTCTTAGCTTACACTAGAGATGCAAAGTTTTGATGTTCCCTTATCATAAAATCTGCATCCTCTCCCTCTTTCTCTAGAGAAAAGTATTTCTTAATGAAAATGTCCCTTATTATTATCTTTTATTTTAGGACCCAAGAGAGCATTATCGATATTGAGAATGAGAATTAGATTCTTTGTCTTCATGTAGATGTAAAACAGTGAATATTTATTTCAAGGTACCTCACCATTTGTGCGATATTGAGAACATGTAGATGCAAAACATTGAATATTTATTTTAAGGTACCTCACCGTTTGTGTGATAAGAAAAACCCCAAAGAAAGTGCATCCCCTTCCATCTCACCATGGAGAGACTGTGGAATCTCACTATAATAGGCCAAACCTAGACCAACACAATAGTGCCAATGTCTTTGAACTAGAATTTTATTTATTTTGAGGGCATGTATCATCGGTTTCCACATGATTAGAGCTTCCTTCTGTATGAGAATGTCAAAAACAAAATTATGAAAAACATTAATTGGTAAAGATAGTTGAAGAATGCATTGGAAACTTTATATATATTATCATTGTATAGATAAATACAAATAAAAAACATGATTCATATTATACCATTGTGAGAGGTGCCCAAAGCTCAAAACAAACATGGAGTGTGGGAATAAATAATAAATAAATGATTATGTGTGATGAATCCTAGGTGATAGAGGGATAGTGTAGGATAAGAGCAAATGCTAAAAACCCAAAATAGAAAGTGTATGGGCTATGGAGGGAGCCAACACGTTTGTTCCAAAAGGCGGCGAGGCGGCGATAGGGTAAAGGGTTTTTTTTGGGATGATTGAGGGGAGAGCCAAAAAAATAGAGGGGAGACAAGAGAGAAGAATTTGTGAGTAAAGAGTGAGAAGGATCTACATTGGAGAAAGCTATTGTTGCAGCAGACAGGAAGGATTCCAGTTCTCAAAGGTCACAGAATTCAAGCGCAATGCAATTGGGATGGAATTGGGGAAATTAGAGCAGAGGGAGAATCAATGTGTCCCTGGTTATCTCTGAAAGGCAACAGGCAACTCTGTTAGAGACGTGGTTTATCCCAATTCATGTTCAATTGATGTTATTGTAGGTTGGTTGTGTGCTGAGTTTGAGTCTTTCTAGGATACGCATGCAGTTTGTATATCAGTGTTTACTGTAGTTAGGATAGTTACTAGAGCTTACCTATAAAAACCTTAGGTTTTCAATGTGTTTTGTTGATGAGTTTGAACCCATGGTCTCAGGGGTGCTAAGACAATCTCTTTTTGTTTTGTGGATAGAACAGAGAGTTTGAAGCTTGTACTTGTGACGTGGTTTATGAGTATTTGTGATTTGGAGCTTGGATTGAGTTGTTTTTCTTGTTTCTGTTGATATAGAGCACTTATGAAGAAGTGTTTCTCAATCTAGGGGGTCTGAGCTCCCTTTAATTGAAAAGTCCTCTTTTGTTAAGAGAATGTCAAAAAGGGTCAGAAGGATGTCAGCACAGCAGCCTATAGGCAGCTATGTGTCTAGAGGGTCTGAGCTGATTGAGAAAAAGGGACATTTATATCATTTTAGATATAAGGGAAGCTATTCCAGAAGGATGTCAGCAGCAGCCTATAGGCAGCTATGTGTCTAGAGGGTCTGAGCTGATTGAGAAAAAGGAAAATTTAGATCATTTTAAATATAAGGGAAGCTATTATAACTCAAATCTGATAGTTTGTAGTCTGACAAAAGTCACATTGGTGGGTCATGGGAAAACTGGTCATTCTAGAGCAGTTGTGACTTCATAGTGATCAACTAGATGTCTAGAGGGTCATATTTTGGTTTGATTTAAGTGTTTAGAGGGTTTAGAGGCCTAGCAGGGCTCATAATTAACACTAGTTTGGTACCGAAAAAGGATGTCACTTAAGTATCCTTTTTCGGACAACGCAAATAAAATGCTACTTGCGCTAGGAAAGACATATTCAAAATCCCTCTTGAGGAGTTTGAATATGTGACCTAGTGTGTCTTTAAAAAATATAACCTTGCAATTTGGATGCTGGCACGATAAGGACTTACACCCATAAATAGGACTTGCATGAGACTGCAACTCAGGTTTGAGAAAACCCCCTTATAAGCTTAGAGAAAAAAATCACTAAGCCCCGTGAAAATTCCAAGTAATTATTTTATATTTGTGTCAAAGATTTTGCCAAGTTTCACATGAAATAAAATTCAATTGAGAGTGTCTAAAATAGTAGGAAGTTGTGTGTGTTTGATACACCACTTTTTAGCATCCATTTGTATCCAAACCAATACATGGTTTTAATGTGTTTGCAAGTTTTTTAAGGTGATACAATGCTTACTCTATCCATTGAGATCTTAAAGTTATATGTAAAAGCCCCTTAGCAAGCTACAAATATTAATTGTTTCAAAATGTCAAAACTGCACACAACAAAAATTTTGGATTTAGATTCTTGAGTCATACACATTACATTCCTTAGTAAACTTGCACCATTTTGTCTGTATAGAATAATTCCGCTAAGGTACATTGTACAAACATAATTTGGGCACCTAAAACCTTTGTTTCATGGTTGTTGAGAGAGAATTTAGAAATTTTGAGAAAAATGTAGCACGATTGAAAAACTAAGATAGCGCTCAAGTAGCAAGATTTACTTGAGCTTGGGACCCCAAAAAATATGTATTAACTTGGTTTTGAATTATATAATCATTTTTTATTGCCAATTTGCACTAACATAACCCTAGTTTTATGGAAGTACCTTTGGAAGGCCAAAATTTTCCTCTTTTTCAGCATCTTGGTAATTATGAGATTTTTGGTATAGTTCACAAGTAGCTTAGGAACTAGGACCTAAAGGAGATTATGCTATTTTGAAACCCCAAGTTCTACCAATTGACTTTTACAAACATGAAAAACATGATTTATTCAAGAAGTTATAGGCATTTTATGGGATTTTTGACAAAACAACTTCAAATTTCAATGAAAATTTCAAGTTAGAGTTTTTTGTCAAACTTCTAATATAGCTTGTGTTTTGACATCATGAAAAATCTCTTTTTTTTTTCTTTTAACCGACCTATGGTTGAAACAAGGTGTAGAAATGTTGTTTCCAAAGTTTTTGTGAGAAACAGGACACTAAAGTGTCCTCAGGACACTTTTTAGTGTCTAATTACAAAACTAGTGTTAAGAAAATCTTCTCCAGTTGGGTCAGCCATCAACAAAATCAGGCATTAGATCAGTCAATAGTAGTTGATTGTTGACATCAAAGTGTCTTTGAAGCCATATGTTCATGAAACTAGGAAAGCCTAAGGGCTAGGAGGATACCGCAGACATAAAAAAGAGGGTTTTTGATCCAGATAGGGATTCTTAGTTGGTTGGTTCTACTTCCAGGAGTAGAATTGGTAATAGTAAAGACCAGATGAATCAGGGTCACTGGAGGTCAGCATAACTTAGAGGAATGTCTAGCGTGGTCTTGGGGAGGATAGATTGATGCTAGCTGATCAAGGAGGACAAATAATGGAGTCTGCATCAGGCATCCAAACTAGTTTACAGACATCTAGGTCAGAATAACATCAACAGGGAATCAGTAGAAGGGAGTAGATAGGATCTGAGAAGTCTAGGATAAAGTATTTATGATTGGGTGTCATTGGAGGACACTCTAAAAGATAAGCAGACATGTTTTTATCTAGAATTTGCTGTAGTCATTTGTCCTAAGTTATGGTTAGGTTTTAAGCATTTCAGTGTCAGTTATCTAAGGCATTTTTCTGTCAATTTTTTTACCGATAGGGGATCAGAAGGGGGTTGGCCAAGAGTTGAGTAAGGCTCTAGGATAGTGATTATAGAGTTTGTTGAAGTAGGAGGATCACAAATGATCCAGAAAGTCTCATTTTGGGCTAAAAACATAAAGAAGGATTTCAGAGATAGTTCTCTACCATTTCTGAGGTGAATTTTGGTTGGCAGAAGGATGCTAGTAAGTGCTATGGAATATTGAAGAAAGTCTTTGAGGTGTTTTGATGTTGACGGGACAATTTTGGGTCTAGGTTTATCAATGGATGTCTGATTTGGGAAACAGTCATTATCTGATCTGTTTGGGGCACAGCTGGAAGAGATTTAGGTCAGCTTATTAGTCAGCTGCCTTTGTGTTAAAAATCTAAAATCTTGGAGGTTTGTTCTGACCGTGGAGGATAGTTGGAAGTAATAGTCCAGTCGAATTGAAGGTGTAGTGGTGACCATTTGTGTCAGCTAGAGGACAATGGATAGAGTCTAAGTTGATTGGTTCCATTTGAGCTAGGATCCTGGTATCCCCAAGTTTTGATCCATCTACATATTCTTCTTGTGTGTCTGCTGGTGGTGTTATAGAGGCCATCACCTAGCCACCACACATGCTTTGGTGCCCCCACTGAGGAACAGAAAGCTCTTGTTTAAAGCTTTGATTTGCAGGTTGGAGATCATTTGTAGATCAATTTAGGAAAAATGTATGATTCTACATATGATGTCTTCCAAGGTGAGAGGAGAATATGTCTCTTTGTTCTTAAGAAGGGTTCAGTTGATAGCTTTGAGAAATAACAAAGATGATGATGTATATAAGGTTAGGATGATGGGGTTGCTTCTGGAAGGGGAAGCCAGGAAATGGTATGAAGATGTGCTGATAGAGGAGCAAAGGGGTAATTGGGATTATTTGAGGAATGCACTGAGGAAGTATGGGAGGACTGAGAGTCCAGAGGAGCTATGGAAGGACTCAGCAGGTTATACCAAGGGGAGGAAGAGGAAATTATTGCTTTTGCTAACAGATTTGAGGAGGTGTGGAGGAAAATAGTGAGAGTGTTGGCAGGTACCTCCTAATTTTCTAAAGAAAGGCAGGTTCATAGGTTTGCTGCATGGGGTTATAACGGATAAGGTGGAGCTCAAAGACCCAAATTCTTATGTTTTGAAGCAGTTAGACTGGAAACAGAACATTGGAAGAAGAGAGTAAGGAGGCACGTAAAGAGAGAGAGTCAGCTTTGTTAGCCAGGTTTGAACATGAAGCTGGTAGGCCATTTCCAGTTGAGGTTCATGTAGAGAGAGGTTGTTGTGCTGAGGTTCCTAGGGCAGTAGAGGTCAGAGATAGAAATCATGAAGGACTACATCAGGAAATCCAAAGGCTGACAGATCATATTGGGAACTTGAAGCTTGCTGTGCATGGCATTCAAAATCAGGTTAGAAGACCACAGGCTGACAGACCATGAGAAACACGATGGAGAATTTTTAGTGTTTTAACTGGGGGAAAGGGAGTACATTGCTCCACAGTGTACCTAGCCAAGGAGGGAGCTAGGGGGTGTATATATAATAATTAAGAGGCATGAAGGGAACATGGGAGTTGGAAAAGGGAGGTGAACAATGGACTTCAAGGGCCAACACAAGGGTAGGTACCACCAGAAGGTCCTTTAAGAAATGTACATATATTAGAGACCATTGAAGAAGAAGAGGACGAAGATGAGCTAGACATGTTAGTAAACAAGATAACCAGGGTGAAAAGATCTGAGTCACAGGGAGCTGGTAAGGAGACTAGAGCAAAAAAGAAAAGAGAGAAAGGGAAGGCACTCATGGAGAAGCCTAAGTCTAGTAAGCAGGGGAGAGTTAGAGCCAAGAGGAGGAAAATTGGGATGGATGACTTTCAGCTATGGGAGAAGGAGAATCCCCTTATAGCCTCCTGTCAAATATCAATAATAAGAAGGCAAACATTACCTATGGCTAGTTGATGCAGCTAAATTTAAATATAAGAAGACAATGGCATAAGCTGGCCAGTGTCAGGCAAGTCAAAGTCAAGACACCTCAAGCTAATGTAGTGCAACTGAGCAAGGTTTCTAACATTCTGACAATAGTAGATGTCTGGATACATGGCAAAAAGGAGTTCTTCACTCATATGAACCTAGTAAGTATTATCTCTAGTTGTAATCTATATTTAGACTCACTATTTGTTGCAACCTATGTCTACGTGACATGAAAGTGACCTAATGGGCGAGTGTTTCATAACTCACAGTTGTTGACACATGTATTAATTTTTTATTCTAATTTCTTGGATGTGACTTGGAAATGTGTAGCAGATATTGCTCAACGGTAGAGAATACCCACCCCACTAGTATGCATCCTGAGTCGTGGGAGGGCCTTTTGTTGGGAGATGTGACTCAAGACACATTGGGATCAGTAGAAGGTATGTAATAATTTCTCTCTAGCTATGTACTAGTGCCTATCTTAAATCTTAGGTTTATGTATACATGTTTTTTTATTCCGAATGTATGTCTATAGGATGCAGCACGAGCTATGCTACAGGCTGGGCATACATCACATCTTGGCAAGATGATGGGCAAGAAGGGATTTGTTGCCACTTTTGTAAGTAATTATTAGAATGTTTACATTTGGTCTTATATGTGCATGTAGGTGTGTGTCATATGTTCTTTATATCAACTGATAACTCATGTGTTTTTTAAATAATAGGTGAAGGATTATGCTCGTGAGCCCACTCGTCGCAGGAGATAGAGATGACCACCTATCAGGATTATAGGCATCTAAAGGCCCAACTACTTCCACTAGCTACTTTCGTAAAGTAATCTCGAATAAATGTTGTTTGACTTCTAATTAAAGTATTCAAACATTAGCTAATTAAGTTTTCTAAACCATAGGAGCTGCATGACGATGAGGACATGCCGAAAGTAGATCGACAGAGTGCCATTGGGCGTAAATCTACTTCGATTGAGCAGCTTACACTGGTGATGATGATCATGAGGACAACAAGCATACAGATCATGGTGGAGACTAGGCGGTCCTCCTCCTCCTTGCTCTAGATCCTTAGCTTGTTTCGAGCCCCATTTTGTATTTGAAGGTGTTGTACATAATTATTCATACTATTACCCACAACATTAGTATAGGATTAAGTAGACTATGTCAACCTCACATTCTACCATTTATACTCATTAGATTTTACCATTTACAGACATTCGATCACTTTATATACTTTTTACTCTTGTACGCTTACATATATTTACATGAGCTTTTATTTTTGTTCAGCTTTGTGCACAAATGTAAATTGTTGAAGTATAAATATGTGCTTACCGATGTTATAATCTTCCATGTTGAACTAATCTTTGCTCACTTGTGTGCTTGACCTTTGAGAGTGACGGTGTCTCATTAGGACCTGGAACTTACATGGTTCCAGACTACCTAGTCGCTCCAGAAGAGACGCAACTAATGTAGTTGCACCCAAATGTTGAGCTACCATCTGCCTAAGTGTGGGGAGATTGAGCATGAATGCGAGCAAGTTAGTTCCTATGGCTATCCATATTCCAGACAACCTATCACATCTAGATAGGAATAACTTAACACAAGATTGAATACAACAAAGATAGAGATGAGTACATAGAAAGCAACAGTGAGACGAGACACAATCCATTCCTGAATATTATGGTACAATGCCTTAGAAGTACTCTGCCCATGAACTGCCCTCTTGACTCTCCTTCGTCCCTATTAGGTATTGTTCCTCTCCTCAAAACCTGAGTAGACTCAACATGTATCTCTATTTAGACAGTGATGCACAACTTCTATAGACTCAACTGGGTAGACTAGATTCATGCTTACTCCTCTATCCCCTTATCCCACTAATCCCCCTCTTTTCATTACAAACATGGGTACTACCCATTTATCAAGAAGCTGTTTTTACAAGTTTGTTACAAAAAAAGAAGATCAATTTGTTGCACAACGATCAGTCCAACAGGCAATCTGGGTAGCGACCAAATGGGCTAATTGGTTGCCAACACCTGGCGATCACGGTGGATGCTAAGCTAGCAGTAGCCAATCCTATAGTTGTGGTCTGAAAAAAATTATTCTTGAATTGCAACCTTACGGTTTGTTGTAGCCACCTTCTTTTGGTAACTCCTCTGTGGAAATGCCCCCTAAGATGAACTTGAAAGGTCGATTGGTTCATACTGTGGCTCGTATAGGCTCTCTTCCTGCTGCTTACCGAGGCATGCTTACCGAGGCATGCCCAATGCCGGTCCTTTCATCCCCTTTCTCGAACTGCACTTTGATGGGCCTTGTGTCCGGATGCCTCGCCCTTACCCTATACATTACTTCCACTACCAGTGAAGGCGTTAGGCTCTTTCTGCTTGGGGGTGATGAGGTCTTCTTTAAACACTTTCTGTTCTATTTTCTTTGGCCTTCTCTTCCCACCCCAACCACATTTCCACGCATAAGGTGGTGTTCCTATAGGCTCAGGATTTGGCATCTCTTTTTGCATATCTACTAGTTAACTTTGTTGGTGATGTCGCTCTTTGAATGAGCTATTTTGCCACCTCACCTGGATTTGTAAGTCATAAGAGACTGTTGCTAGCGGAGTTGATGAGATTTTTGAACGCAAAGGTTATCATATCCTGACTCTGGGACAGTCCAAGAATGGGGTATCCATCTAAAAATCCAGTTCGGTTTATGAGTTTTCAATTTATGAATTCATTTCAAACATAATCTTAGCAAGTCAAAACATTATTTCCCAGATTTACTTTAAAATTTTAGGCAATTTCTGCTGCCATTTCATAAGTTTACAACAACGCTCTGATACCAGCTGTGAGACCCCACTGTCCCCTCCAAGCACCGCATTCCTGGTTGCAGCGGAAGTAACTTCCTCTTATGTGGGGCAGGGTTTTCCACACGGGGCCTCGCCCACGACGAATGTCCGGACACGAGACTAATCTGGTGGTCATTCCGAAACCAAAATCGGGAAAATTTTTCTTGCCCGAAAAACGGGGACGATTGGACCACCTTTTTGATTTTCTTAATGAATTTTCTAATGGGGTCAAGAGGCTAAACTATCCTTCACCTAATTAAACCATTACAGACTTAACTTGAAGAAATCAACGCTTTTTTCCTAAATGGCTCAGGCACAGCCGTTGATCTAATCATTTGAGAAGTCTTCAGGTTTTTATTTAACTACTGGAGTTCTAAGCATATTCCTATTATTTTAGTTTCATTATTAAAACTCCACTGATTCCAACCTAACCCCATCTGGCCCATGGGTTAGCCACCACCCAACCATTGGAATCGGTAGAACCAGACAATTACTCGCTCACCCATAATTGAATGCCTTTCTTAACTTTTGCTTTCAAATATAGATACGCACACACTCCTCTTTAAAACTTTAACTTATAAAACAATCCATTGACAAACATTTATTGAATACAGATGTCATAACTCAAAATTTCCATCCAGTCCCTTGTTTCTCAAAAAAAATAGTATCACTCTCTGGACTCTCCGTTGAGACTAACTGGTCAGCAAACGAGATCCAGTAAACAGATTACAATAATCATTTGTCCATCATACAATCTTCCACGACATACACATGGGTGTCCTAGGCACTGTGAGCCCATGCATCGCCTGGTCAGAATCCTCTAGGATCCTCCTTAGGTGTCCTGGCACTTCACTCACGGATCGCTTTGTTGGCCCTCGTCCATCATACCGGAAGTGCACCATTTTAACCGTACCGAGGCTGGTCAAGACCTAGGCAGGCTTTGCCGCGTGAACTGTCCTTTGAATACTCCCTGCCATCTGTTGCAACCGAACTTCCTTAGAAAAACACATACAAAATGCTCCCTCCAGCATTTTGGCCCAGCATTTTGGCGTAAGACAGTCCTTTAAGAAAACATGGCTTCTATGCAAGTTTTCAGTTTGATTTTCATTTGAATACAAGGAGTATTTCTTGAATCAGTATCCCCAAAACTTCTTGATCGTAATTCTGAATTCCATGACAGAATTCCTCAAACTTTGTAACCTTGATCCACATATCAATTCGAAGGGTCTCAAACTTAGATTCAGATTTGGCGGGAGATTTGAGTGTATTCTTCTAAATTGGTCACATCTTTCCTCGAAATTGATGAAGGAGTTTGGTCTTGATCATAGTCTGATTCAAGGTCCAAGTCTGATAAGATTTTTTCTGAACTATCTTTCTCAAAAAGGATTGATAATTCAGTTACTAATTTACTAAATTTCTTTCTTTGGATATTCACTTAACTGATTTCTAAATTAAATAAGAATTTTGATGAGAGGAATAAGTTAATCATTTATCTGAATATTTCGATCTCGATAGATTTTTTGAATTTTCTTTTTACAAACCGTGTGAATATAAGACTATAGAATTTACTCTCTTAAAGTATTTAAGTATTCATTTATCAATTTCTCATAGACTTTAAACATAGACTTTAAGAGAATTCTATTTTTGATCTAAAAATTCTTTATGCATCTATTTATGCATAAAATCAACTTCAATGGGAATAACACTTTTATATTAAAAAAAATCCTTCTATGCATCTATTTATGCATAAAATCAAATTTAACAGGAATAACACTTTTAAAATAAAAAATTCCTTTATGCATCTATCTATGCATAAAAATCAATTTTAATGAAAATAACACTTTTATAATAAAAAAATTTCCATTATGCATCTTTCTATGCATAGAAATTAAATTCAATGAAAATAACACTTTTATAATAAAAAAATTCCATTATGCATCTTTCTATGCATAGAAATTAAATACAATGAAAAGAACACTTTTATAATTAAAAAATTTCCATTATACATCTTTCTATGCATAGAAATTAAATTCAATGAAAATAACACTTTTATAATAAAAAAATTTCTATTATGCATCTTTCTATGCATAGAAATTAAATTCAATGAAAATAACACTTTTATAATAAAAAATTTCCATTATGCATATTTCTATGCATAGAAATTAAATTCAATGAAAATAACACTTTTATAATTAAAAAAAATTCATTATGCATCATTCTATGCATAGAAATTAATTTTAATAATTAATATCAGTGATATCCATGTATATTCATAGGTGAATATGTACATGGAGTAAACTAGAATATTTCTTTTAGAATGCACAAACGGTGGGAATTACTCTTTTGGAATAACATAAAAACAAACTTTCTTTTTCCTAAAATTCTGGAAACTTTTGCCATAACCTCCTTTGTATGGCTGACCATTTCTCATTTTTATCATTCTAATTTCAACTTAAATTAACCCAATCTAAATGTATACGACTCTACTCTACTCAATTTTCAGAAATCAAGAGAGTAAACAATAAGAAAAATTTAATTAACCAATTAACTAAACTTTCTGTTTTGCAAGAATTTATTTTAATAAGAAGGGATATTTTTCCATCCAAAGATATCTAAAAACTGAATTATCTCTCTCTAGAATATTTTCTCTCTCTAGGCCAAAACAGGTAGAAACAAGATCTTTTATTAGTTTGAAAAGGGGATTGATTACAGGGGAAGATACTTGACATCTTGAGGGGCTTGGGAGGAATCTTACACTAATGTACAAGCTAAACTGTTCAAATGGGTGTGGGAGAAGGTCGCAAACGTAGGAATAATTGTCTAAGTGAAGAGGTTGTTCACTCTGTCATTCAATTTTTGACAAGCAACACAAGGGTGTCTCCAAACAAGAAGGGTGTCTGTAGGTAGTGGGATAAGTCGAAAAAACTACAGAGTTCATCCCAGCCCCCATTACTTGGATCTTACCGAGGTATATCTACATCATTATTTTTTTCTTAGGAAAGGAAATTTGACTCCTTAAATTGCTATCCAAGTGTAGACAAAATCTTGCATTAGAAGAGATACATCAATCAAAACTCCCTTCGGTGCTGCCTAAACTAATCACTGGCCAGGTTTTGCTTTCTGCTTCTACCAAAGGGAGTCAAGCGCACTATCTACATCATTATTATCTTCAAATGATATTACCTCTTTGATCTTCTTCTTTGAATTACCTCTTTGATCTTCTTCTTTGAATTATTCAGATTATTAGTACGATTAGTACTAGTAGTACTATTAGTACTAGCAGTATCAACATTAAAACTACTATTGGTAGTATCAGAGTTCATACATACAAACTCTTGATTTTTAAAATTTTTTATTCTGGTTATGTAGGCAGAATTCTTCATGAACTTCAAAGAACAACATCCCTCCATTAACATTGGCTTTCATGCTTTTTAGAGCCTAAAGCCTTATTTTGTTAGAAAACTTGAGAGAAACACGTGCTGTTTGTGTTTACCATACAAGAATTGATTTAATGCGGCTTGCTGTGAATTCCATGAGGACCAATACAAAATCATTACATGAGGATGCATGTGATTGCTTGTGTATGGTTTTCAGACCGAATGAGGAGGAAATGTGCAATGCCTATGCAGCCACCTATTCTTCAGTGTCAAAATTGTGGAGGTCAACAGTATGCTACCCAAAGGAAGAGTCAGGTGAGTGGCACAAGCTTGCATGCTTACTGCAAACATGTAAGAACTGTTCTAAACCGTTTTTTTGTCCTTGTGAGCTTGATGTAGCAAATCAAGAACTGGTAAAGTGGAAGACTTATGAGTATGTCACAGAGAGGACATAGGAAAAGGTCAAATAAGCAAATGCATAAAACAAGTCTACAATTATCCCACTGTTTTTGTAGCATTTGAATGTGTTCATCATCCCCCATAACTTTCGAAGTTACTGTGGTAGAATTCTCAATTCAAAGAATGCTTGAAGAATTTGCCAGATGATGTGGTGATGTCTGTTGTTGACTTTGTCGAGAATTATACCTTCAAGGTGCAGAACAAAATCCAGTCCATGCATTGGTATAGTGACCAGTGTACAATATTGGTACAAATTTACTATTGGAAGGAGGATGGAAATTTAAAGAAGCAATCCGTCTTTTATATTTCAGATGATAAATAGCATGACACATTGCTCGTTCAACATTGTTTTAAGCTTCATTATCAACCTCTTCTATCTCAAGGACTGAAGTTTACAAGGCAATGGGTTTGGACGGATGGAGCAGCATCTCAAATTAAGGCAGCATGACCATTTTACTTCATTGCAAGGTGTGTGTTGGTCTGTGTTACTACTATGTTAGTACTCTACGTTAGTCGGTGGTAGTACTCTGTGCTAGTCCATGTTAGTACTATGTTAGTACTTTGTGTACTATGTTAGCACTATGTGTAAGTAATATGTTAGTATGTGTTGCTCTGTGTTAGTACTATGTTAGTACTCTATGTTAGTCTATGGTAGTACTCTGTGCTAGTCCGTGTTAGTACTATGTTAGTACTCTGTGTTAGTTTATGTTAGTCTGTGTTAGTACTATGTTAGTACTCTATGTTAGTTTGTGTTAGTACTCTGTGTACTATGTTAGTACTACGTCTAAGTACTATGTTAGTCTGTGTTGCTCTGTGTTAGTACTATGTTAGTACTCTATGTTAGTCTGTGTTAGTACTATGTTAGTACTCTATGTTAGTTTATGTTAGTTTATGTTAGTCTGTGGTAGTACTCTGTGCTAGTCTGTGTTAGTACTATGTTAGTACTCTATGCTAGTCTGTGTTAGTCTGTGTTAGTACTATGTTAGTACTCTGTGTTAGTTTGTGTTAGTACTATTTTAGCAGAGTCTGTGGTAGTACTCTGTGCTACTCTGTGTTAGTTTATGTTAGCCTGTGGTAGTACTCTGTGCTAGTCTGTGTTAGTCTATGTTAGTACTATGTTAGTACTCTGTGTTAGTTTGTGTTAGTACTATTTTAGCAGAGTCTCTCTATGTAAAAAATCAATATTGTTCTGTGTTAGTCTGTGGTAGTACTCTGTGTTAGTTTGTGTTAGTTTGTGTTCGTCTGTGGTAGTACTCTGTGCTAGTCTGTGTTAGTCTGTGTTAGTCTGTGTTAGTACTATGTTAGTACTCTGTGTTAGTTTGTGTTAGTACTATTTTAGTATAGTCTCTATATGTAAAAAATCAGTATTGTTCTACAATCAACAAAATTTGTTATTTTGGTTATTATAGGTACTATTCACTAACCAACATTCGAATGCTATGGAACTAATTTAGTATTGGGCATGGTAAGGGAGAGCATGATGATGCAGGTGTTGTGATAAAGCGTGCTCTAACAACTAAGCAGTTGGATGCAAATGGTGCTAAGCTACAGAATGCCCATGATGTTGGTGAATGGTTGACTTGGAAGATGGCAGATGATGGAAAGCAAAGGGTGAAGATCAATGATGTTGACAGGAGCAATGCATAGGCATGCCAAATAGTCAAAGGTACTCGCAAAACATAGTGTGTTGGGATTATGTAATAAAGACCCTACACTAGTTCTATTTCGAAGTTTGTCATGCTTTTGTTCCTTCTGTGTTGATGAATCTTGGGACAAGTGCATCAATCTAAGTCATGTACAACCATGGAAGTTGCATAAGTTAGAGCCTGATAGTAGTTGTGGAGCAGGATGACATTGTCTACTTGAAGAAACAGGACCAATTAGCTGATATGATGGAGGTTTGAGACCACTTGGTAGTGCTAAAGTCTCCTACGAACAAAGACAATGAGGATTACTACATTGTCCTATGCAAACAAGGCAAGACAATCCTCTCAGAGCAAGTGAAGGATGGTTGGGGTAATGTTTTCAACATTGGAGATGTAGAGGTGTATGGTATCTATTATGCTAAATTTCCACAATGTAAAAATAGTTATGCCTTACTAAGGGAAGCACCTACAGCTATGTTTCATGCTGATGGAATACTTGCAATAAAGTTCCCAATGTTACAAGCAAAGCACAAGGTCAAAGGGTACACAACAGATTATCGTGTCCCTCCGAAGGTGCATGAACACATCCTAGGTAATGTCTCACTCCTTAATTCCTAAATAACGCTGAAGAAGGTCAATTAAGGGACAAGATTGGCAAGTTGGCTGCCTACATGGTTGACCTGCTTAACCACATCAAACAGCTTAGGAATAGCGAGCGGCAATTTTCCTCCATGAGAAGGACACATTGAGCCCTTGTAAAATAATGGTCTCGTGTACTGTTTCAACCTATTTTGCTAATATCATATTCTTGTCCACGTTTTAAAAAATGTCTAAATCCTAAATATGGGACCAAAATATTTCTTTGCTATTAATTAATTAGTTGAGAGAAAAGGGTTTAGGGTTTAGTTTAACGCGTGGCAGTGAGCGAATTTTCTCGAAGGCCTTCTCTCCTATAAAGGAATGCAATTTCATCTCTACGGACTCACTATGGCCTTCTATATAGCCTCACTACTATAGCCTCATTATTTCAAATCAATCTTCAGTATGCCTAAATACAAGTATAAGGAGTGTCTGGGGGGGACCTGCGCGAGCGACGACTGTACGGACCACCATAGCACAACCTCAAGGGATGAAGTGGATTACATGATGACCTGTACTCACCAATGTCCCAAGATGAGGATGAGGAGACCTCAAACCCCTCAAAGGAGGAGGAACATGAGGAGAACAAGGAAGAGGAGGAGTGGGCTGAAGAGGAGAATGAGGAAGAGGAGAACAAGAGGAGAATGAGGAGGACGAAGAAGAGGAGTGGGTAGAAGAGGACAAGGAAGAGGAAGAGCCATTTACATATAGTGGGGATAATGAAAATGATGATTTGGATGGTGCTATGAAGAAGGATGGTGCTGGGAAGAAGGTTGAGGACGAGGACAGCTCTACCGATGAAGAGCGTGCTGAATAGATGCCATTCCCTTTCTGACTGTAATTTTGATTTTACTGAGCTAGCCCTTTTTGGCTATGTAATTTGGGCTATGATCCAGTTTTGGTAGTAATCTAGTGGTTTGTTATTTCCACATTGTGGAAATTGCTGACAATTAGTTACTTTTCCCTTTCTCATCTCCATACAAATTGCAGACTATGCTAATACTATGTTAATTTTGTTAGATCTTTGCTTAACTGTGTTAGTACTATGTTACTATTATGTTAGTACTATCTTGGTACGATTTTGGCAGTAATCTAGTGGGTTTGTTATTTCCACATTGTGGTAATTGCTGACAATTAGGTACTTTTCCCTTTCTCATCTCCATACAAATTGTAGACTATGCTAGTACTATGTTTCTATTGTTAGATCTTTGCTTAACTGTGTTAGTACTATGTTACTATTATGTTAGTATTGTGCCATTACAGTGTTAGTCTTATGTTAGTACTGTGCTAGTCTTTAATCAACAATAGTACTTAGAGAAATTAATTTTTATCCTAGTTAATCAATTGTGCTATCTCTGGACAGTACTGACTTAGTACTATGTTAGTACTATGTTAGATCTATGCTAGTACTATGTTAGATATATGCTAGTACTATTGTGTTAGTACTATCGTAGTACTATTTTAGTCTCATGTGTTAGTATTGTGCCATTACAGCGTTAGTCTTATGTTAGTACTGTGTTAGTCTTTAATCAACAAAAACTTTAATCACAACAAGGCTTTTTTTGTAAAATATAACTTGAATTATAAAAGACGATTTATAGAGATGTCCAAAAAGTTACAAAAAGGACCCAAGACTGTCAGATGAAAACCAAAGGCTAATATAACAAGTTAAAGAGAACTTTAATTACTATAGGGACCTCATACAAAAGGTGGTTTTGAGAGCAAAAACATGTATCGTTATATACAAATTGTCGCATTGAAATTGACCCAATCACATAACCCTACTCAGTCACCAATTCGCATATGCATGAAAGGGGTTCTTTTCAATAATGACTGTAGCCAGATTGGGTGGCAGCATCCGAATTCTTTCTTGATCGGCAGAGGCCAGTGTGAGGTCCCCGCCCGCCCACTCCGGGCTCCTGTCGGCGGCGGCAGAAGCGGTGTCGACCTCCCGCGCGGGGCGGGGGTCCTGCACACTCGGGGCCTCGCCCGCGGGGATGTCCGGGACGAGAGGCTAACCCGAGGGGCCCCTCTCCCGGAAGGCACGAGTGATTTCACCAGGAAGGTGAAAAATCTTTTAATTAGGAGATTACTCTAACGAGTCAAGTCTTGACAAAATTAAAGTGATCTGACCAAGCTAAAGTCACATGGTCAAATCAAGAAGAGACTTGCACTTGGTCCATGGAACCACTGCTTTTTTCCTCATTTTTGAGGCACAGCCGATGATCCCTTCCCACAGAACAAGGTCTTCTTAGGATTTAAATTGATTAACATAACTAATCATATCTAGTTGTTTCTCAAGAATCCTCCGATCCAGCCTACCATCCGGCCCATGGGTTAGCCAACCACTAAATTGGTGGGATTCCTTTATAAAGATTTGATTAGGTTTTTGTCCGGGTACCAAGGAGAAGAGTTCCCAGGCCCCCTAGCCGGCGATTCATACAAAAATCAAATAGGCACACCACATACACACCCAATATGAAATTGCCATTTATAACAGATTCGACTGGCTTTAAGATAATCCTTGAATAAAATCGTAATATTTTCGATCATCATTTTCCAAAATTCCAAGTCCATTGTATTACAAAAATGCATCATCTGAACTCTCCGTTGAAGACCAGCTGGCCAACCAACGAGATCCAGTACCAAATTTTTGTTCCCAAAAACCTTTCCTTTTTGTCCATCAGATATCTTCCTCGACGTATGCCTGGGTGTCCTAGCAACAACCGCGAGCCCATGCATTGCCTGGTCAAAACCCTCTAGGATCCTCCTTAGGTGTCCTACCACTTCACTCAAGGACCGCTTCGTCGGCCCTCGCCCATCATATCGGAAGTGCACCATTTTAATCGTATCGAGGCAGCTCAAGACCTTGGCAGGCTTTGCGGTGGGCGACGTCCCTTGACGACTCCCCGCCAGCTGTTCCAACGAACCTCCTTTAGAAAAACATAAGCCAAATGCTTCCTCCAGCATTCTGGTTAAAACAGTCCTTTGAATGAAAAACAAAGTTTCCAATGCAAATGAGATTCCAGTTTGAGATTGGTTCCAAAGACCCTTTTTCCAATAATTCCTAGTTTCAATAATGAGGATCCTTGATCTCTCATGAGAGTAATCTACCCGTCATTTTATCCATTTATCCAACTAGATTCTTGGTGAGATTGGTCAAGAAAAAACTAGATTAGTTCCGGTAGTCTATTCTTTGGATTTAGTAACTAGAATTGGTCACGAAGTTTTTGTCTGATTTGGTTCGAGAGAAGGACAATTAGGTTTACTGTCCGACCTCACGTAGTCTAACTAATTTCATTCAGTTTAGTTCTACCATGATTCCTTTCAACTAAACATCTAGTTTTTGGGTAAATATCCATTTAGTGATTTTTCCAATTCAATTATCCAAGATTTTTTTTTCCCACATAAATTCTCAACCTTAATTCATTAGGTATAATTATGATGGAAATTCATCTTTTGACATTAGAATTTAATTCAAATCCATCTTTTCTCAATTATCATGGAAACTCATCTTTTGACATTAGAATTTAATTCAAATTCATTAGGTATAATTATGATGGAAATTCATCTTTTGACATTAGAATTTAATTCAAATCCATCTTTTCTCAATTATCATGGAAACTCATCTTTTAAACTAAATTATCAATACCTATTTTTTTGAATAAACTTGAAATCCTTATTTTTCTCATTTCAATGAATGTAATCCAATTATCATGGGAATTCCTCTTTTCCTTAAATTAAATCTATTAAAATTCTTCTTAAAAATTACATAAAAATAACCATTAATTCCTTTAAGCTAAAAATTCCACTTTTCTCATCTAAACATTTGAATTCCAATATAGTAAGAATTCCTCTTTTATCGTTTAAACTTATCTATGCAAAAAGATAAATTTAATTAATTTTTTCTCTTAAAATTAAAATAGAAATCTTCATTAATTACTTTGCACTAGGAATTATCCTTTCTTCATTTAATTAATTGGATTCCAATATGGTGGGAATTCCTCTTTCATCATAAAAATTTATCTATACAAAAACATAAATTTAACTATATTTTCTCTTAAAAATTAAATAAAAATCTTCATTAATTCCTTTGCACTAGGAGTTATACTTTCCTTATTTAAATAATTGAATTTAAATATGGTAGGAATTCCTCTTTCATCATAAAAGTTTATCTATACAAAAAGATAAGTTTAACTAAAATCTTTCATAAATTATACATTATTTTAGCATTCCAATTTTATTCTCTAAATCATTGGAATACATGGATTTCCAATGTCTTGGGGATTACTCTTTTAACATAAAAATAAATTACCAAAAATTTCTCTTTTTCCTAATTTACTAATTATGCATAATCATAAAAATAAATTTCTTCATGATTACAATGAGACTCATTCAATTAATCTAGGATGATAATTCTTAGAATATGGTAGGAAGTCCTCTTTTCATATTATGATGAAAATGTTTTATATGTTTATTTTACAAAAATTTTACCATAGCTCCGCTCTGCTATTATTGATAATTTTTAATTTAATTGAGAGAATGAAGTTTAATATTATTAATATGATTAGAATGACCACTAATTGGATCATTATCCAATTATGGATTGATTCATAATTTCTCTATGAAATAAATATCATAAAAGCATTAAAAAGCCATTATTTTGGCCTCCAATTAGACAAGCATAAAAATTCCTTTTGGATTAGAGAAATACTTCATGAGAAGCTTCATTTAGATTGAGAATAGGTCATAGGAATGACCTTTCTTTGGGAGGGAGAGAGAGAAATGCTTAAAAACTATTAAAATTAAGCATAAATAAAACTTTATGTGTTTCTTTATTATAATACATTAAAGAATTTCAATAATATTCAAAAGCCATTCAAATTAAAGCTTCTCAAGCTTGAGAGGGGTTGAGAAGAAAGAAACATTTAGAAATTATAGAAAAAAAAACCATAATCCACTCTTTACCTCCTAAAATTCTTAATTCTTTAGTCACTGTAGAGGACCCCAACCAATCAATTGGTTTGGTATCTCGTAGGAGTCACCAAGGAAGATTGAAGAGGGAGAGAAGCTACAATCTCTTCAATTTTGTAAAGGTTTTGAGAGGATAATAGAAATTAAGCTTAGTTTAGAGTAATACCGGATAGTTTAGTTCACAGATAATAATACAAAGGAATGAGGGTTTATTTATAGGAGAGGGAGGCCACTAACTGAGTTCTAGATTTTTCCAGCTTCAGTTTGGCTGAATTTGGACAAGTTTTGGACCAGTTTGGCTCCCTTTTTTATTTGGTTTGATTTAGGAGAGAGGAGAGATAAAAATATTCTATTATTTTTTAGTTTTAAACTCATCCAAGCATGTGAAATAGGCACCTCCTTGAAGGTCTCCCTTTTCCTTACACATGTGTCAAAAATGAATGATTACTCCAAAATATCTTATTTTTTTATTAATACACCATAATTTTTAACTAATAAACCTAGTACTTGGTCAACTCTTCATCTTATGTGGGCATTTACTCATTTTTGGGTATTTTCTTTTATTCTTTGGATTTATCTTGTCCCGACACTTAGATTAATCTTATTGATCCATAGGAACCTTAATTGGACCATAGCCAAAAAAAAATTCAAAAATTTGGACCCTTAGACTAAGGTCTTCTGAATCAATTTTAATGAATTTCAATTGCACCTTGGAAAATCTATTTTGATTTTCTGTTTCAGGGAAACATTTTTTTGATATTTGAAGAATTTATTTATCCAAAAATATTTCAATACAAGAAAAAATGATATTTTCTTGTATTCAGAAGAAACATAGAATGATTACAAGGGATTGAAGTAGAGGCTTATTTGATATTCAGGCTGAGGAGGAATCTTACATCCTCTCCCACTTGAAAAATGCGAGATGTCCTCATCTCGCAAAGTGAGGGTAATCCTTCGCCAACTCTTCTTCTTTCTCCCAGGTGGCGTCTTCTAGAGGGAAGAACTTCCACTTTACTAAGAATTCTCTGAGGACTCTGCTTCTTCTGAGAATCTTCTCCCGAACGTCAAGGATTTCCTCAGATTGGAGTACCATCTGGCCTTGAGTTGGAGAGATCAATTGCTCATCACCAAGCACGTGATTCGGGCTAGATACATACTTCTTAAGCAAACTGACATGGAATACATCATGTACCTTGAGATGGGGAGGCAGAAGAAATTTGTAGGCTAGATCACCCACTTTCTTTATGACAGCATATAGCCCACAGTATCTGGGAGAGAGCTTCTTGTACTTCCCTAAGGATAAGGAGCTTCTTTTTGGTCGTACTCAAATGAAGACCATATCTGATTCTTCAAACTCTCTCAGATCTCTTTTTATCTGCATACTGCTTTTGCCTGTCTTGGGCTGCCTTTATATCTTTACGTATTGATTGCATCTGTCGGTCCATGTCATCAAGCATTTGTCTCTGGACATTTCGACTCTGATCAATGGGTCAGACCAAGTCAACAGTGTAAGGCAATCTTGTCCATACAAAGCTTTGAAAGAACTCATCCCAATGCTTCGATGATAAGAAGCATTTGTAAGCAAATTCGACCAGATGCAAATGACTTAACCACTTCTTGGGTTCCCTGCTCTGCAGCATGATCGAAGGATATCTTCAATTACTTGATTCACCCTTTCCGTCTGGCCATCTGTTTCGGGGTGGTAGGCTGTGCTGAGATCCAAGAAAGTTCCTACTGCTTCAAAGAATGCAGTCTAGAATTTCAATGTGAATTTGGGATCTCGGTCACTTACTATCCTCCTGGGTAAACCATGCAATCTGAAGATCTCCTTAAGGAAAACTCTGGCAACATCCACTACAGAGTATGTTTCTTTCACTGGAATCAGATGGGCAACTTTGGTTAGCCTGTCAATTACCACAAAAATGGAGTTGTAACTTGATTGCACTGAAGGTAATCTAGTGACAAAGTCCATACTGATGCATTCCCACTTCATCTGTGGAATGTCTAGAAGCTACAGTTTCCCTGGCATCTTAACTCTCTCTGCCTTGACTCTTTGGCACATTAAGCATTTCCTTACATAATCAAGTACATCCTTTTTGAGTCCTGACCAGAAGAAGCTTTCCTTCACAGACATTTAGGTTTTTATAAACCCTGGATGTCCAGCTATCAGGCTATCATGGGCTTCTCTCAAAATTCTTCCTTTTATTCCCACATCATTGGGGATACATAGCTGATTATTATAATACATGCATCCTTCATCCAATTTGTATCCAAGAACTCGACTCATTTCCTGAGGAGTCTTGCTTTCCTGCATCAGAAGGGTAGCAATTAGGGGCAAAGAATTTGTCCTGCATGATTTTCTCCTTTGCTTCATTGATCAATGGATTTGACACCACTGTAATTGCAAGCAAGGAGGCTTTTCTGCGCTGAGCGCATCTGCAACCACATTTTCTTTTCCCGGACGATACTTTATTTAAAAATCAAATTCTTGTAGGGTCTGCATCCATCTCCTTTGACGCATGTTGAGATCCCTTTGGGTGAAGATCCACTTCAGACTTTGATGATCTTTCATCAAGGTGAATCTTTGTCCCAAAAGATAATGTCTCCACAACTTCAGAGCATACACTACTCATCCAAGCCATGGACGGCATAATTCCTCTCATGTGTTCTGAGTTTTCTGGGTTCATAGGCCACTGCATGACCTTCCTGCATTAGAGCACCGCCTAAGGAAAATCCACTGGCATCAGTAACTACCTCAAAGGGTTTGGTAAAATCTGGCAATTTAAGGACAGGGTTGGTTACTAAGGCTGTCTTCAGCTTGTCGAAGGCACTCTAACACATTATAGTCCACTGAAAAAGTGTACTTTTCTTGAGAAGGTTAGTTAAAGGGGATGCTATCTGAGCATACCTAGGTATAAAGATCCTATACCATCCGGTTAACCCTAGGAATCCTCTGACTTCCTTTACTGACTTGGGTTCTGGCCATTCAACTACTACTTGGATCTTTGCAAGGTCAGGAGAAATCCCATCCTTTGACACTATGAATCCCAAGTATTCCACCTGGTCAACAGAGAAGGAACACTTGCTCTTCTTTGCAAAGAGTTGGTGTTTCCTTAGGATTTCCAAGACTGTGCGCACATGATCTTCATGGTCTGCAGCATTTTTCGAGTATACTAAGATATCATCAAATAAGACAAGAACAAAATCATCCAAGTATTCTCTGAGAATATCTTGCATAAGACGATCGAATGACGCCAGGGCATTAGTCAATCCAAACGGCATAACTGTGAACTCATAATGCCCATAGCGAGTATTGAATGCTATCTTGGGGATGTCTTGCTCCTTGATTTTGATCTGGTAGTACCCGAATTTGAGATCTATCTTTGTAAACATTTGGGTACCACTTAACCGATCTAGAAGTTCATCAATCCTAAGAATAGGATACTTATTCTTAATTGTTAATTAATTCAGTCCTCTGTAGTCAATACAAAGTCTTAACATTCCATCTTTCTTCTTTTGAAAGAGAACGGGCACACCCCAAGGTGAGACACTGGGTCTAACGAATCCCTGCTCTAATAGTTGTCTTAATTGCTCCTTAAGTTCTATGGCTTCAGGGACTGGCATTTTGTATGCACGCTGGGCTACCGGCTAAGCTCTAGGGGTTAATTCGATCTCATGATCTACTTCACGAGACGAAGGCATCTCAGTCAGCGGCTCTTCAGGAAATACATCTGCATACTCACTTAACCACTCTGGTTCTTTAGCCTTGCATTTTATGTCGGATTCATTTTAACGACATACATAGCTTGCCTTTTTCTGAGCCCTTTTAATAATTTGGAAGCCTTGACTAATTGCAGCACTGGGGATCCGAAAATTCCAATTCCTTGAACTTTATTCCTGTGAAGGTCTAGGAAAGAGATGGTTCCTTTGTGACAATGAATGTCAGCCTGATTCTTTGTGACAATGAATGTCAGCCTGATTCTTTTGGAGCCAATCCATTCCAAGGATTCCGTTATATATTCCCAGGGGTAGGACTCTTAACTGGCACTCGGTTACATTCCCATCTAAGCTAAACTGAATAAGGTCAGTCTCAAGGTGAGTGAAAAGAATCTTCCCACTGGCTAATTCCACTTGCATAAGTTTCCCTGATTTTTGATTTAGGACTAATTTACGCAGACATCCTGGGGGGGAATAAAAGAATGAGTACTGCCTGAATCAATCAAAAGCTTGAATTTCTTGCCCTGATACTCTGCTGGAGTCTCGAGGACTGAGAATTGACGGTTATTCCCCTGATGCTCAATTGATCTGTCCTTTCTCTTCCCCCACTTCCTCGGCTATGGTGACTGCTCTAGCTATTGCAGTCTGAGGTGGAACTCTCTCTTTGGTTATTCCAATTCTGGGAGGGAGTTCAGACACTGCTTTGCATGGAGGCTGCAGGCTGAGCTGGCACTCTTCTAAGTTACCCTGATTTTGGCACTGGGGACCCTGATTGGACTGATATGAAGGAGTCTGTCTCAGAACTCTGGGACCCTGGCTTCCTTGGCCCACACAAGGAGATGGGCAATCCTTAAGCTGGTGCCCAAGTCCCTGACATCCAAAGCATCTGTTCTCGCTTTGAAGGTCTTCCTTTTGCATTCTGGAGAGAGCTAGAGTTCCTGAGAATATACTTCGGGGTAAAGGCCTTCCTTCATTTCTGAAGCTTTCCGTCTCCACATTCTGGTTAGGACCTTATTGTCTCTTTGGAGGCGGAAAGTTGGAAGAACTTCCCGGTGTCTGAAATCTCTTGAAAGATGAGGGAGCATGCTTTGGTGAGACTTTTACGATGAAGGCTTTGGCAAAGTCCTTCGCCATTCTGACGGCTTCTGCCATGGACACTAGCTTGGCATTTTTGACCAGTGTATCCAAGGGTTCGTTCATTCCCCGAATGAACCTGGCCGCCATGAGTTGCTCTTCATCTAGAGGTGGTGAATATTTGAGTAGAAGAGCAAAGGCCTGGTGATATTCCTCGATGGTTTTTCTCCCCTGCTTTAGCTCTAAGAATTCGTTCATTTTAGTTTCCAAAAATCCAGGGGGACAAAATCTCTTTCTCAAATAGGTTTTAAGGTCGTTCCAGGACTCAGTATTTCTGTCCAGACGGTTGGTGTCACAGTGGTTCCTCCATGCCACCCTAGTTGTTTCCACTACTACTGGCAAGAGCCATTTTGCTCCGCTCATTGTAGCATGTGACGTCAAAATATTCTTCCATGGCTTCCACCCATTTCCCCACAGCCTTGCCCAAGTTCTCCCCTTCTCCTTTGAAGGGTCCTGGTTGAGTCCTATAAAGAGCCTTGCGACATCAGGGTCAAGCTCATCATCTTCAGAGAGAGGGTCTGGCTGACGGCCCCCCACGGTTTCCTCGTCTCATGATTCTGCCAAAAATTATATATTATTAAATTTTTATTTTGATATCATCCACGAGATCCTAAGACTTAAGAGGTTCGGAAAATAATTTCTTAAACAAGACAATAATCTTATTGGAGATCTATGACATATGTCTGATAAAAATAGATTTTTCTTTAACAGTTCGTCCATAAACAATCACTTATACAACAGGGAATTTTTCTCTAGAAAACATTTCTTTATTTATATAAAAGTTGCAATATGTACATAGAGCAGCTCGGCTCCAGAATTCAAAATCTCCTCGAGAGACGCATAAGACGACGGTACTGTGGGCCATAGTCGGGGGCCATAGCCATGCCCTGATACAAACGTTCACTTACTGACAACGGAGCTATTATCTTCTCCTTAGGAATAAAGCAACTAAGGAGTCTGTAGACTTGGCATGAAAGTCTGAAATTCCGAGGCATTGAATGATATAGAATGACACCACGTACCATTTTCAGCTTTAACAGAATCATTGCCAATGAGAAGTTCTGCCTCAGCATTGCATGCCGAAGAGGCGTGGACATACTGCCCTCTGCAAACCACTTATGATGTCGTCTCTCCGTTGTCAGGAAAATATAAATCCTCGAAATGGCGTGTGAGTCGTGCTCGCCTTGTTCGAGTTGAAGCGGAAGAGATGAGATGCTCGAAGAGGCGAACGCAGTCATATCTTGAGACTGGGTGAGGTCGGGAATACCAGATAAATAGGGAGCTTCCATCTATAAAAATAATTTCTTTGATTAAAAATTCTTCATTAAAGAAGCGGAAGAGATGAGATGCTCAAAGGCGAACGCAGTCATATCTTGAGACTGGGTGAGGTCAGGAATACCAGATAAATAGGGAACTTCCATCTATAAAAATAATTTCTTTGATTAAAAATTCTTCATTAAAGAAGCTTACGGAATAAAAATACATTATGAAAAATGCTTTTTCTGAGTTTTTATTATCAATTTCTGATAAGAATTTGTTTATCCTTATTAGCTTTCAACAATGCTCTGATACTAGCTGTGAGGTCCCCGCCCGCCCTCTTCGGGCTCTTGCCCCCGCCGACGACGAGCGGCGTCGGCCTCCCGCGCGGGGTGGGGGTCCTGCACACTCGCGGCCTCGCCCACCGCGGATGTCCGAGATGGATGCGTGGATGTCCGAGATGGATGTCCGAGACGAGAGGCTAGCCCGGGGGGCGGTCTCCAAGACAGGGCCTAGAAGACTCCCCTCGCTCGGAAGGCACGAGCGATTCTGCCAAGAAGGTGAAAAATCTTTTAACTAGGAGATTACTCTAACGAGTCAAGTCTTGACTAAATTAAAATGATCTCACCAAGTTGAAGTCACATGGTCAGATCAAGAAGAGACTTGCACTTGGTCCATGGAATCACCGCTTTTTTCCTCATTTTCGAGGCACAGCCAATGATCCCTTCCCATAGAACAAGGTTTTCTCAGGATTTAAACTGATTAACGTAACTAATCGTATCTAGTTGTTTCTCAGGAATCCTCCGATTCAGCCGGCCCGGCCCATGGGTTAGCCAACCACCCGCCGACCCACTGAATTGGTGGGATTCCTTTATAAAGATTTGATTGGGTTTTTGCCCGGGTATCGAGGAAAAGAGTTCCCAGGCCCTCTAGCTAGCGATTCATACAAAAATCAAATAGGCACACCACATACACACCCACTATGAAATTGCCATTTATAATAGATTCGACTGGCTTTAAGATAATCCTTGAAAAAAAACATAATATTTTCGATCATCATTTTCCAAAATTCCAAGTCCGTTGTATTACAAAAATGCATCATCTGAACTCTCCGTTTTTGAAGACCAGCTGGCCAACCAATGAGATCCAGTATCAAATTTTTGTTCCCAAAAACCTTTCCTTTTTGTCCATCGGATATCTTCCTCGACGTATGCCTGGGTGTCCTAGCAACAACCGCAAGCCCGTGCATCGCCTAGTCAGAACCCTCTAGGATCCTCCTTAGGTGTCCTAGCACTTCACTCAAGGACCGCTTTGTTGGCCCTCGCCCATCGTACCGAAGCGCACCATTTTAACCGTACCAAGGGTGGTCAAGACCTCAGCAGGCTTTGCCCGCGGGCAACGTCCCTTGACGACTCCCTGCCAGCTGTTTCAATGAACCTCCTTTAGAAAAACATAAGCCAAATGCTTCCTCCAGCATTCTGGTGTAAAACAATCCTTTGAATGAAAAATAGAGTTTCCAATGCAAGTGAGATTCCAGTTTGAGATTGGTTCCAAAGACCCTTTTTCCAATAATTCCCAATTTCAATAATGAGGATCCTTGATCTCTCATGAGGGTAATCTATCTATCATTTTATCCATTTATCCAACTAGATTCTTGGTGAGATTGGTCAGGGAAAAACTAGATTTTGTCTGATTTAGTTCGAGAGAAGGACAATTACGTTTACTGTCCAACCTCATGTAGTCTAACTAATTTCATTCAGTTTAGTTCTACCAGGATTCCTTTCAACTAAACATCTAGTTTTTGGGTAAATCTCCATTTAGTGATTTTTCCAATTCAATTATCTAAGATTTTCTTTTTCCCACATAAATTCTCAACCTTAATTCATTAGGTAGAATTATGATGGAAATTCATCTTTTGACATTAGAATTTAATTCAAATCCATATTTTCTCAATTATCATGGAAACTCATCTTTTAACTAAATTATCAACACCTATTTTTTTGAATAAACTTGAAATCCTTCTTTTTCTCATTTCAATGAGTGCAATTCAATTATCATGGGAATTCCTCTTTTTCCTAAATTAAATCTATTAAAATTCTTCTTAAAAATTACATAAAAATAACCATTAATTTCTTTAAGCTAAAAATTCCACTTTTCTCATCTAAACATTTGAATTCCAATATAGTAGGAATTCCTCTTTTATTGTTTAAACTTATCTATGCAAAAAGATAAATTTAATTAAATTTTTCTCTTAAAATTTAAATAAAAATCTCCATTAATTACTTTGCACTAGGAATTACACTTTAATCATTTAATTAATTAGATTCCAATATGGTGGGAATTCCTCTTTCATCATAAAAATTTATCTATACAAAAAGATAAATTTAACTATATTTTCTCTTAAAAATTAAATAAAAATCTTCATTAATTCCTTTGCACTAGGAATTATACTTTTCTTATTTAAATAATTGAATTTCAATATGGTGGAAATTTCTTTTTCATCATAAAAGTTTATCTATACAAAAAGATAAATTTGACTAAAATTTTTCATAAACTATACATTATTTAAGCATTCCAATTTTATTCTCTAAATCATTGGAATACATGGATTTCCAATGTCTTGGGGATTACTCTTTTAACATAAAAATAAATTACCAAAATTTCTCTTTTTTCTAATTTACTAATTATGCATAATCATAAAAATAAATTTCTTCATGATTACAATGAGAATCATTCAATTAATCTAGGATGATAATTCCTAGAATATGGTAAGAAGTTCTCTTTTCATATTATGAATGAAAATATTTTATGTGTTTATTTTACAAAAATTTTGCCATAGCTCCGCTGCTATTAATGATAATTCTCAATTCAATTGAGAGAATGAAGTTTAATATTATTAATATGATTAGAATGACCACTAATTGGATCATTATCCAATTATGGATTGATTCATAATTTCTCTATGAAATAAATATCATAAAAGCATTAAAAAGCCATTATTTTGGCCTCCAATTAGACAAGCATAAAAATTACTTTTGGATTAGAGAAATACTTCATGAGAAGCTTCATTTGGATTGAGAATAGGTCATAGGAATGACCTTTCTTTGGGGGGGGGGGGAGAGAGAAATGCTTAAAAACCATTAAAATTAAGAATAAATGAAAATTTATGTGTTTCTTTATTACAATACATTAAAGCATTTCAATAATATTCAAAAGCCATTCAAATTAAAGCTTCTCAAGCTTGAGAGGGGTTGAGAAGAAAGAAACATTTAGAAATTATAGAAAAAAGACCATAATCCACTCTTTACCTCCTAAAATGCTTGATTCTTTAGTCACTATAGAGGACCCCAACCAATCAATTGGTTTGGTATGTCGTAGGAGTCTCCAAGGAAGATTGAAGAGGGAGAGAAGCTCCAATCTCTTCAATTTTGTAAAGGTTTTTAGAGGATAATAAAAATTAAGCTTAGTTTAGAGTAATACTGGCATAGTTTAGTTCACAGATAATAATACAAAGGAATGAGAGTTTATTTATAGGAGAGGGAGGCAACTAACTGAGTTCTAGAATTTTTCAACTTCAATTTTGACTGAAGCTGAATTTGGACAAGTTTGGCTGAATATAGACAAGTTTTTGACCAGTTTGGCTCCCTTTTTGATTTGGTTTGATTTAGGAGAGAGGAGAGATAAAAATATCCTATTATTTTTGAGTTTTAAACTCATTCAAGCATGTGAAATAGGCGCCTCCTTGAAGGTCTCCCTTTTCCTTACACATGTGTCAAAAATCAATGATTACACCAAAATATCTCATTTTTTTATTAATACACTATAATTTTTAACTAATAAACCTAGTACTTGATCAACTCTTCATCTTATGTGGGCATTTACTCATTTTTGGGTATTTTTTTTTATTCTTTGGATTTATCTTGTTCCAACACTTGGATTAATCTTATTGGTTCGTAGGAACCTTAATTGGACCATAGTTAAAAAAATTTCAAAAATCTGGCCCCTTAAGCTAAGGTCTTCTGAATCAATTTCAATAAATTACAATTGCACCTTGGAAAATCTATTTAGATTTTCTATTTCAGGGAAGCATTTTTTTGATATTTGAAGAATTTATTTATCCAAAAATGTCCCAATTTTGATTTACCACTCTCTAGAATTTTTTTATCTCACTAGGCAAGACAAGGAAAAATGATATTTTCTTGTATTCAGAAGAAACATAGAATGATTACAAGGGATTGAAGTAGAGGCTTATTTGATATTCAGGCTGAGGAGGAATCTTACAGCCATCTTGTTGGTAATGGATCAGCTCCAATGAACTTCACGGCGGCAGACTCGATGTTTTCCACCTTGGCATATTCAGCCTCAATTACCTTTAGCAACTCATGGAGGGGGTTTGTATTCCACTACCTTGCCCACAGCTCGAACATGTCCTTCGTAAGGAAATTTATTGAGAACTCTGGAATAGTGCCCTTAAATCTATATACAATGTGCAAGTAAGCCAACAACATCACGAGCAACTCTTCATCCTTGGCATCACCTTCATATGTTGAGACAACAAGTTGTCCCTATTGGATATTCAAGCATCCCGTGGTGTGTCGTCGATGAGCACGGTATGCATGGGGTCCAATTGTATGCCCTTATCGAGAGAGAAACGAGTTGAACGGCTTTAGGAATAGGAGATCCTTAGTCTTCTTGGGATGGTATATGCCTCGCTGCTGCAGTCTGAACCCACGGCAGACTATGCTACAAAAAGTTACAAAAAGGACCCAAGACTGTCAGCTCGGAACAAAGGCTAATATAACAAGTTAAAGAGAACTTTAATTACTATAGGGAGCTCATACAAAAGGTGGTTTTGAGAGAAAAACATGTATCATTATATACAAACTGTCGCATTGAAATTGACCCAATCACATAACCCTACTCAGTCACCAATTCGCATATGCATGAAAGGGGTTCTTTTCAATAATGGTTGTAGCCAGATCGGGTGGCAACATTCGAATTCTGTCTTGTGCGACAGGCCAGCTTGTTGGTAATGAATCAGCTCCAATGAACTTCACAGTAGACTTGATATTTCCCACCTCGGCATATTCAGTCCCTCAATTACCTTTAGCAGCTCATGGAGTTGGTTTGTATTCCGCTACCTTGCCCAGAGCTCGAACATATGTCCTTTGTAAGGAAATTTATATGAGACCTCTAGGACAGTGCCCTTAAATCTATATAGCCTCTGCAAGTAAGGCAACAGCACCTCGACTCTTCATCCTTGGCATCACCTTCATATGTTGAGACACAACAAGTTGTCCCTATTAGATTCAAACATCCCTTATCTAGCATGTCGTTGGTGAGCAAGGCATGCATGGGGTCCAATTGTATGCCTCTGTCGAGAAGCCAGTTGAACGACTTTAGGAATAGGAGATTCTTAGTCCTCTTGGGATGGTATATGCCTGGCTGCTACACACACTTGTCTTGCAAGAAGTGGAATTTGAATTTGAAGTCTAAACCCATGGCAGCCACCTCTTTCTCTTTCAAATTGGCAATCGGCATCAAATTTTTGGGGGCCATGCTACTCCAGGTTCCTACATCATAACGGGGCCCCAATTTGGCAAGGAACTGAATCAATCCGGGCCTTAGCGATACCACATGCTTGCCCACTCTATGAAGCTGACATTTTGCTGCAACATGGGGTGGAGCTTGTTGGCACCATCTTTTGGCCATGACTCCGTTAACATAAAAAATAAGTAGATGTTTTGGAGGAATTGTTGTTGTGCATTCACCTAACACACAAAAGAGGTACTTCTCAAAAACATGAAGTACTTAGATAAATGACAAGGTACTTCTCAAAAAAACATGACGTACTTAGATAAATGACAAGGTACTTCTCAAAAAAACATGAAGTACTCAGATAAATGACAAGGTACTAAAATAATGAACTGATGACCAACTTTTAAAAAAAACACACAACAAATTGATGCACTCTGCTCAAGATAAAAACAAAAAGTGTATTTCAAAAACTGCAGCGCATTCCCAAAAAAGTCAAAACAAAGGGGCAATACAACAATATGCCCATTTTGAGCCGGATCTGGTTTTGGGCAAGTGTACAGGGTCACAACCCTTATGGGTAGGAAGGCTACAAGCTTTCCTCTTCTTAAACTCCATAGAGACTAAGCGAGATAGTTTCAGATTGTCACCATCAATGTGAGACATAGCCTCCTCATGCTCTTGGGCAATGACCTTGGTGGATGTACCACCCTCCTCATGGTCCTGGTGGTGGGAAGTGGCCTCCTCTAGCTCGTGGGCAATGGCCTTGGTGGATGTAGCAGCCTCCTCATGCTCCTGGGCTTTGGCCTTGGTGGATGTAGCAGCCTCCTCATGCTCCTCAAAAAATCCTGACCCTTAGGCTAAGGTCTTTTAAATCATTTTTAATTAATTCCAATTTCACCTTGGAAAATTTATTTTGATTTTCTGTTTCAGAAAAACATATTTTTAATATTTGTAAAATTTATATATCCAAAAATATCTCAATATTGTGAATTACCACTCAACACCATATTAGTGAATTTGGGAATTTCCCAATTCCCATTTTTGAATACTTTAAAAAGGGGACATGGATAACATGTTTGTAAGTTTCTCAAAACCCTATCATATGACCTATCGTTGGAAAGCGCTTGTTGAAAAATGGAATCTAAAGAGCTATAAAGCGCTCATTTTGGATTAGTGGTGTTCAAGTTATGGTTAATCCAAACTTTTGACCACGTGTCCCAAACTTGTGGGAAATTCCCATATTCCCCAATATGGTGTTACTCTCTAGAAATTTTTATCTCACTAGGCAAAAACAAGAAAAAATAATATTTTCTTGTATTTAGAAACAAGGAATGATTACAGGGGATTGAAGTAGAGACTTATTCATTATTCAGGCTGAGGAGGAATGTTACAGACCCCATGAAAAACATTATGACAATGGGTCGCTACCAAGCGACCCATTATGACAATGGGTCGCTACCAAGCGATATAAAACAAACAGGACTCCAGAGGGCTTTGAATCGCTTGGTACTGACCCCATGACCAACGTTATCGCAGTGGGGTCGGTACCAAGCTACATGAAACAAACAGGAGTCCAATCGCCTGGTAGTACTGACCCCATGACAACCGTTATTCACAGTGGGATCGGTACCAAGCAATATGAAACAAACAGGGTTCCAGAGAGGGCTTCGAATCGCTTGGTACTGACCCCATGACAACCGTTATCACAGTGGGGTCGGTACCAAGCGATATAAAGCAAATAGGATTCCATAGGCCTTTAAATCACTTGGTACTAACCCCATGAAAAACATTATGACAATGGGTCGACTACCAAGCGATATAAAATAAACAGGACTCCAGAGGGCTTCAAATCACTTGGTACTGACCCCATGACCAATGTTATCACAGTGGGTCAGTACCAAGCGATATGAAACAAACAGGAGTCCAGAGAGGGCTTAGAATCGCTTGGTATTGACTCGATGACCAACGTTATCACAGTGGGGTCGGTACCAAGTGATATAAAGCAGATAAAATTTCGAAGGCCTTTGGATCGCTTGCTGACCCCATGAAAAACATTATGACAATGGGGTTGGTACCAAGCGATATGAAACAAACATGAGGGCTTAGAATCGCTTGGTACTGACCCCATGATCAACATTATCACTCACAGTGGGGTCGGTGTACCAAGCGATATACACAGAGAAAAACCCATAGGCCTTTAAATTGCTTGGTACTGACCCCATGACCATAGGATATCACAGTGGGGTCAGTACCAAGTGAGAATCAATTAAACAAAAATTCACAGGCCTATTAACTGCTTTATACTAACCCCATGACGAACATTGTGCAAGGTTTGTGCCTGTGGGGTTTGAACCTGTGGACAACATTCCATAAGAGGGTTAGTACCAATAGACTTGCTAATCGCTTGGTACTAGACCCATGAGCAACATGAGCCAAGGGGGTTAGTATTAAGCAATATGGGACCAGAAGGACCCCCCCTGAGCGCTTTGTACAGACACTATTATCAACATTCACAAAACAGACAGCAAAATGTTAATAGAGGGTCTGAAAGAACTCTAAGATACCTGCAATGGATGTAGAGGGATGGCATTTGGCTCAGTTTGGGGGGTGTTGAGGAGGCTGATGTAGTCGGAGACTCGAAGGACGATGGATGTAGTAGCGATGGGGTTTGGCTCTTGCTATTTTGTCAAAGACTCAAAGGTGAAAAAAAAACACATGCAAGAAAGGAGAGGAGTGAGCACATAGTACATACCATATTGACGCATCATTAATGAGTCCGACCTTTTAAATGTCCGCACGAGTGGTATGAGTCGATAACGTCCCAAATCTCCTCGTGTGATATGAGTCGATAACGTCCCAAATCTCACTTGGGAGCAGTATTCGGGGAAAATATTTTTGAGAAACATACCCAAATTCCCATTAGACTCTTCTCAAACCAGCAAATCAATAAATTTGGGACATACATTTTTAGAAATTTACACTAGTTCATAAATTTTCTTTGCAAGCTAAAATCCTTCTTTAAGTCTAATAGAAAATTCTCAAACCTAACCGGCTCTGTGATAAGCTGAGACACCCATTTGCATTGAGTTACCTACGTTGCCGTCCCTCTGCATTGCCAACGCCATCGACCCTTCATCTTGAAAAACTGAAGCTTTCAATTTTTTCTGCAGGTATGCCCATCTCTCTCTCTCTCTCTCTCTCTCTCTCTCTCTCTCTCTCTCTCTCTCTCTCTCTCTCTCTCAAAAACACTCAAAAGGAACAAACACACACACACACACACACACACACACACACACACACACACGATGAGGTGGGGGGGCGAGCCGGTTTGAACCTCCCTCCACTAAAGCAAAAACCTCCAGCCACTCGGATAGTTGGAGAAATAAAAATTGGGCCCTAAAATTTTAAGGCTGCAACGCCTTCAAAGGCATTTTAATTTTAACCTTCAGGTGAAGGCCACCATGGAAACTAAGGTTTCAATTGAAATCAAATTTTCTAGAGTAATAATGGGTTGCAAATGTGTAAACATGAAGGCCAAGTAAGTTTATAGGCCACCATGGAAACTAAGGTTTCAATTGAAATCAAATTTTCTAGAGTAATAATGGGTTGCAAATGTGTAAACATGAAGGCCAAGTAAGTTTATAGGCCTTCAAGTCGAAGCTTAGGGCAGGCCTTAAATTTTCAGGCTTGGAAGACAAACTATTTCAGCTTACAAAATACAACTAAAATACAAAATATGCCACTTGTATGTTTTTTATTTAATATATAAAGGCTTCATCTCAAAATAAAAATAAAAAAACTTATTGACCCCTTTAAGTCTCTTTAAATTAAGGGGTCAATACCAAGCGGTGATAGCTCTTGAATTCCGCGTGAGCCCTCTACCGCTTGGTACTGACCCCTCATCCATTTGTAAATGTGTAAATATGAAGGCCAAGTAAGTTTATAGGCTTTCATGTTGAAGGTTAGGGCAGGCCATCAATTTTCAAGCCTGGAAGACATACTATTTCAGCTTACAAAATACAACTAAAATGCCGCTTGTATGTTTTTTATTTAATATATAAAGGCTTCATCTCAAAAAAAAACTTATTGACCCCTTTAAGTCTCTTTAAATTTAAGGGTCAGTACCAAATGGTGATGGGCTCATGAATTCCGTGTGAGACCTCTACTACTTGGTACTGACCCCTTTAAGTCTCTTTAAGTTTAAGGGTTAGTACCAAGTGGTGATGGGCTCGTGAATTCTGTGTGAGACCTCTACTGCTTGGTATTGACCCCTGTCTTCTTGGTGCTAGTACCAAGCAACAGAGGGGGCTTGCATGTGTATATCCAAATCTCCTTATCACCAGGTACTGACCCCATGTATAATAAGTGTGCATGTTCTGACTGAAATGTTTTTTTTAGGCATGTCTTTGAAAGAGTTGGACATTGTCTACGAATCAGATGACGAGGCAGAAGAGTCTTGTGTAGAAAAGCTATTTATGTTCTTGTACAATGCACAAGCCCACGAGTGTTTGCATGAGTTGTCTTCAATGTTCAACAAGGAACTTTCTCTTAAGAACGTCATTAATTCTTGCCAATATCGTTATGTCCGATGGTAAACGATATGTTCATCCATCTGATTTTGCAATAGACAAAGTCATGAAGAGGAGGCTTAGCTATTGTCTTGAAAAGATTCCTAGCTGTGCAGGCAATAGAGTAGAGGAGAAATTCCCAATACACTTAAAGAAGTGTCGCCTGCTCCAATTTAGTTATGGTTTTCTTTGTTTTCTGTATCTTCTTATGAGGACTCAGAGCCCGAGACAGTGACTTTGGCAAGCACTCAAGTGCCAATTGAGGATGATGGGGTTGGGGAAGAGGTGGTTGTAGGCCCAGCAAAGGAGAGGACAGAGGCCGAAAAGGAAACCTTTAAGGATAATACATCCCTTATCCCCTTCGATGCAGCACCTATTTCATTGGAAAAGAAGACAATCAATCTAATGAGAATGAAAAGGGGGAGTTGTCACTACCTTCCTTGCCCAGATATAGTATATGCTAGAAAACAGAAAAATATCAGATGTATGTATTAGTTGGTCTCACAGTATTGAGATTGCAGCAGTTTTTAAAGTTCTTACCATGTAATGAGTTACATGTTGATCACTCTATCCTGCAATAAATGCCTTCCTCCAAGTCTCTAATATGTCTTCAAATAATTTTATCTCACTATTGCTCTAGCTCTCTTTCTCCACGAATGCAAAGATCTTGTCAAGTGAAATCCACACATGTGCCTTCTGATTTTGGATTGAACCTTCATTTCCAATGTCCTTGACTGTATTATGTAGATCTTTCCATCGATTAAACATCTTTTGCTTGTTTTTATCTCGATAGTCTTTGAGGCAGTATGACAAAAATCTTTTAGCTTTCACACCACCTATTGATGGTTTTTTTGGTACTTTGCTGCCCCCTTGTGACCGCTTGTCATCCTCCTCAATTTTAGCATGCCCTCCATGCAAGCCAATGTCTGATAGCACTTTTTCTATTGCTTTGATTGCTTTTAAAGATTCTTTTTTAGGCTTTCATGTCCATGCAAAGCATATGTACAAATACACCAGCTTCTCTACAATTCTACATAGTGCATGCAATGTGCATATGTGCACTCTGGATAGAGGAACATCAAGCACTGCTTTGAAATCGTTATCTTTTAAATGCATGTGAGGAGCTTTGTTCCATAGTACACGATCTAAAGTCTTGGCACTTGACATGCAATATAGATATGGACTCTTTGCATTTGCACCTTTGCTTATGTTATACATGCATTTTAGAGTCTTCAAATCACCTGCCATGTGCCATTCCATTTTATAGTCACCAAACCCAGGCACATGAAGGGCCCTTCCATTTCTTTGCTCAGTGGTGGAATTGTAGTTTGATGAAACACCCACAATGCAAAATTTCAAAGTCTTCTTTATCCACCTTATAGGTGAGCATATCTTCCATGTGAGCTCTCACACTATCTTCTTGATGAAACTCATGTGTCAAATTCTTACAAAGTCATAATCCACTTCTGCACCTTTAGGTCATCACCTGGATATCTCATCACATATAAGGCAACAAATTACAAGAGGTAAGTACCACAAAAGATCTATAAATCAAATAAAATTTTAACCTTTTAGTGGCATACACAAGTGACCATATTAATAACCATCTCACCCATTATCTTGCTAATATAAAAAACAAGCCTCATGTATGATTGTTTTGTACCTTTTTGCATAAGCACTACTCTACTGCTGCATGCTTTCCAACACTAAGGCTCAGATAGAAAGGCTGGCTCCAATCTAGGGGCATCATTATTAGAAGAGCAGAAAGCATATCTTTAAGATTCTTGAAAGCATTCTCTTCCACTTGACTCCACATAAATGGATCTCGTTGACTGGCCTTTTGCAAAGAATAAACATATTCTGCAAGCATACACAAAGATATAGACAAATACCTAAGTTTCTAAACAAAACTCATCAGCTCTTTGGTTGAGATCTTGGGCTTTCCATTTGTAACAAGCTCTCCACTTTTGTAGGATCTAGGGCTATACCATTTTCACTTCCTTCATGACCCAAAAGTGCCACTCGAGATCTTGCTATCTTACATTTAGTTGGATTGAGTTGGGCTCCGTCATCATCAATGCATTCACACATTGAGTCAAGCCTCTCCACATGTATCCACCTGTCACACTGTAAACACAGAAGTCATCCATAAAAATTCTAATAAAGGTTCCAAGGTAAGGCGAAAGGATTTTGTCTACCCAGCTTTGAAAACTAGCATAAGCATTGAGAAGTCCAAAAGGCATAACTCTATAACATAATACTCCCCATGGAGTGATAAAGTTGGTGTTTTTTTAATCTTTTCAGGCTATCCTAGTTTGAAAATAGCCACTAAACCCATCACATACTGAGTATCTCTCATACCCTACCACCTGGTCCAATATTTCATCTTGAAAAGGAAGATAATGATGCCTTTTTGTAGCAGCATTAAGGGGTTTGTAATCCACACAAACTGTCCACTTGTTACCCTTCTTAGGCACAATGACTATAGGGGAAACCCACTCTACATCATCGACAGGGTATATGAAACCAGTCTATAATAATTCAGTGACTTCTACCTCTAAGATTTGTTTTTGAATAGTCCCTAATCTTCTCAACTTTTGGGCTACTAGCTTTGCTCCCTCTTTCAACTTAATCTCATGAACCATACTGGAAGTACCTCTCATTTGACTATAATCTTTGGCAAAACGTTTGGGATACCTGTCAAGTAACACTCCATACTGCTCTCTTTCCTCACTAGTTAGATTACTTGCAATCCCCATTAGCTCGGCTTTTGGAGTGTTAACCTTCTCACCTTAAGCATAGGCTTCTCACCTTAAGCACGAGCTTTTCCCGTTTTGTGATTAGCCATTTGCATGCCATATATGTCTTCTTCAAGTTCCAAAAGACTTTGATCCATTGCTGAATCTTCATCAGTCTCATCTGAGGAACCTGTAGAATAAGCATCATAGTCAAAAGAGGTTGAATCAGCTCCCATTTCTCACTCCAACTTCCAGAATCTTGCCAATCTTTAAATCATATCTTATCCTCTTCTCTTTAGGCCTGTCAACAAAAAAAAAATCAATGTAACCTCTATAGCAATCTTGCCTAGATTTCATAGCAATTTAGCGATGGTTTTCCCAAAATGATGGGGTATGCCCCAACCCTTGCTGGCATGATATGCATATCAATGGCCACTTTTTGTCCAAGGACAGTTAACTCCATGCTTTCAATCACACCAAGACATTTAACCTTTGAACTATTGGACCTAAAGACAGACTTGCCTGTCACTTCTAAACCAAGATCATGTATAGCTTCTTCAAATGATACATACCTGAGCTCCACCATCTATGTAGACTTTACTCACTTTCTTGCATGAATCCAAACATCAACAATAGAAAAAATGTCTGAGACCCTATTTAACTGAACCACATTAGCCTCTGGCATTTTAAACTTAACTTATCTAACACTTGCAAGTTTGTGCCATTGTCGTCTTATGCTTGAGTTCAATTGTAAAAGCTTACCATATGTGATATCTGCCTTTTTATGCTTCACATCTTCCAAGAGACTATAAAGGGACTCCCCTTCACCCAATTGAAAATCATTCATGCCAATTTTTCTTCTTCTACATTTAGCCTTTCTCTGCTTTTTCTAGACTCTATTTGTTTGATGGTTAACTTTCCCTTCTCTCTTTTTTTATTAGCTCTTGTTTCTTTCTCTACACCTTCAGATTCGGACCTCTTCAGATCCTTGTTCTCTTGCTGGCCAACATATCAGCCTCGTCCTTCTCTTCCTCAATGGTTTCAAGTACATGTGCATTACCCAAAGGACCTTGAGGTTATGCTTGTCCTTGCATTGGTATCTGGTTTCCATTGCCAACACCTCTATTACCTTTTGGCCTTTGAATGATAGGATACACACCTCCTAGCTCTCTCCTTGGTTGAGGACATTAAGGAGCTATATGACCCCTCTCCCCACAATTGCAGCATTAGAAACGTTCCATTCGATTCCTCTGTGGCCTTTCTCCTTATGGTCTTCTGACTTGGTTCCAGATAACCTGCATAGCAAGATTAAGATTTACAATTTGCTTAGTTAATCTTTGAATCTCTTGATGTAGAATATCTTATCCTCTATGTGGCTCTACAAACCTTGAAGTCTTCACACGAAGTTCCCTTTAAATATGCATGTCAACAGGCAAAGGTTCTACCACATGTTCCATGGTCATATTTAACCAACATGCATGTTTCTCTTTCCTTTTGATCTAGCTCTTGTTTCCTCACCTTTTTCTTCCATTGCTCTGTATAGCCAACCTGACTACTTTTGCATAAGTGTCAGGATCCTTGAGCTCCACCTTTTCCTTAATAACACCATGTAAGAGTCCTATAAATCTATCTTTTTCAAGAAGTCTGGTGGTACTTGATTTTCTTTCAAAACCCTCAAAATTCTTCTCCATACCCCTTCAAATCTACTTACAAAGGCTATAATATCTTCCTCTTCTCCTTGATACGACCTACTAAGTTCCCTCCAAAGGTCTTCTAGATTATCAGCCTTCCCATACTTCCTTCTCAAAGCATTTCTCAATCGCTCCCAATTGCCCTTGTCCTCTTCTGCTAACACATCCTTATACCATTCTCTAGTTGCTCCTTCCAGGAGTTACCTTACCATTCTTACTTTGTAAGCATCATCATTCCTATTGTTGCTAAGGGCTATCAATTCTATCCTTCTTAGAAATCTATCCACATTCTCCCCTTTTTCTCCTTTGAACAACTCATACCTTGAACCAAGGCCTTGAGTTGACCCATAAGTGGATTTCGACTTGTTGATCAAAGCTCTAACACAAAGCTTCTTTTTCCTCAGTGGGGGGGGGCACCCACATGTGAGACTTGGCCTTTGACCAAAAAGCCTCTATAACTGACCAAGTTACACAGTAAATCCCAAATGAAATTACACTAAACAACTATTAACACACACCAGCACAAGTCCTCTCTCCTCAATCTGAAAAAACTTCCTTTGATGTTCAGTGAAAGCCATTCAAGTGAAACTTTGAGATGATGAAAGATAAAAAGAAAGCTTTCATTTACACCAAGTTTAATATTGACAGCCAACTAGCAAAGAAAAAACTGACTTCATTTACAGTAATTGACAAACCAAACTTGTGATTTACAACTTGGATCAGTTGAGATCTTCTTCATCACAGACTTGTGCATGAAGGATCTCCTCTGGAAGATGCGGGGGATAGGTGGACATTCCCATCCATTCACCAAGTCGTAATAGTAAGAACCATTCATATTCCATTCTAAGAGAGCTGAGCACCTCCACAGTGAACCCAAGACATAGAATATTTCTGACATGAGGCTCGAGAACCAAAGATAAAATAATTGTTTATATACTTGAACTCCAGCACCTTGAATAGGAAGAGGTTTGTGGTGTTTATGATGTCTTTTTATGAAGCCTAACTAGACAATCAAAGTAAAACTCTTGGAAACCACTCAAACTTGGGGGCAACACATGCATGCTTCCAAGACAACCAACTTATATACCCCTTGACTCACTCACTCACAAGGGTAAAAGGTTTTACAAAATGTTCAATGGTTATACAATGATTGTTATATGTTGATTCTAACTCTCACTAAAACTCTAATGATGGCAAGACCATATCACAAACATCCACAACACCAGGGAAGCTGACATAAGGCTGGTGATCAAACTTGCTAGTTAAACAACATTTTTCCTACTCTATTTTGGGTGCTTTGAGGTGATGGACTATAAAGTAGAAGGAATCCCTCACATATAAGAAACATAAATTATAGCCTTGAGATTATTAATTTTATCTGAGCGGTTTTTTAATCCTTAGGATATCTTGTCTTGAATAAACAACCACAGAGAGAGCAGGAATTTAGCCAATCTCTTGCTCCTTTTTTCTTTCTTGAAGTAAGTAAGAGGTAGATACTCATAATTGTCTCCTTGCCATGCTTTTCATTCAGCAAAATCTCATTAATGCTAAGGCAAGATCTTTAGCTTAAGGGAGTCAAAAGGCCATGATATAAAGAGTGAGCTTAAAGGCATAAGTGGGTGGTGGAATTTCTGGAAAAAAAAAACCAGTAGAGAGAAGAGCTTTAAAAAATAGAATTGATACCCAAATTTTGCAGTCTTTCCCTCTCTTGAAGTATTGGGGACCTCAGGCTCTTGTTAAACAGCTTCTTCTACAGCTTTATCATCTTGCACAAGCCTCAACACAAGGAGTTGCCTTCACATTGAAGCTTGGACACCATCTTGGCATTGAAGCGACCCTCATTGATTTCTTCATTTGCTTGCTTGTAGGTGGACTGGCGAGCCAAATGCTTCTCTTGCTTTGTTTCTGCGCACCCTTCACTCTCTTTAGTAGCAGAAGTACAGGCTGAGGCAGAGCCGAGAGCTCTCCATCGTATATTGCTTTCTACTGTGCCCTTCTATCTTTGGCTGATCCCTTCCTTGCTTTGACAGAGTCGTGTGTGCCATGTTTATATATCACCATCTTCTTTTAATTGTCTCCCCATCATGTGTGCCTCTAAAGGGGTTTATGTGTGCCTTTTTATTTGGCCTAGTTTTTTTGTGCATTGAAAGCAATATAGATGTTTAGCACCTACCTAATCTAAGAGCTTCCTCAATATACCCCCTAGATGTTGTGATCCCACACATGTATGCCTACCGACAACAAGTGCATCAATTGTCACTTCCATACTGCTTCCTTCTTGGGTTATGCCTCTTTAACCTCGACTGTTTATTTCTTTCAATTAGTCAAAGCTAAGCAAAAGATAAAACTTGTGTCATTATTCCCCGAGCTCACATCAACAGATTTAATCCATGACCAACATACTAGAAATCATGCTATATTTATACAATGATATGTAACAGATCTACAATGATATGCAGCGACAAATGCAAATCCCTATCCTAAGCTAAGAAAGCTAGTCCACACAACACAAAACCCAAACACAACTCAAATTGCATTAGATCACCTCTAGATTCCTACAAATGCACCCTTATCTTTCTGGAGTTGTAGAGAGATCATTTGTATGAAGCACAAAAAAATATGTTACAATGGGAACCTTGGCAAACCATGGAGGAGTTAGATGACACTTGGCATGTATCCTTGGACTATGTTTTAATGAAAGGGAACACACCAATTCCAACGTTACAAGCTACAATGCAATGGAAGGGCGTGGACATTAATGCCACAACACAAGGAGATCCCCACTTGTAATATTATCACTACCAAGGATCTCAGCGTGTTGCTTAATTTCCTCACAATGTCAATGCGACAAACCTGAAGAAGGCTCAAGTTGGTACACACACCTAGGTTTGAGTTGTTGTGAGAAATGCAAAATTGACCACCTAATAAAGAACTATCCTTATAGAGGCACACTAGAGAGTCTTCTTAACCCTCTACATCAAGAGAGTCCAATATAGAAAAGCATGATTCTACAGAGTGCACAATCACAGTATCCCATTGCCATGTCACTGCAGAATCATGATCACCGAAAACATGCCCACTCAAAAATTGACCTTACTAACTAAAAAATGGATCATGCTAAATTACCATTCGAAGTACCAATTACTCTCGTTTAAACCCATGTATCCCCATTCTCAATGTGATTCTCTAGTCTGCATAATCATGACCATGATTTTATCACATCACCAATCATGATAGACCATCACCAATCACAGCTCACAATCACATCGTGATTATGCCATGTCATCAATCATGTCTATAAAATTACATCCACATGTTTCATTGACTATCAAATCATGGTTGTATATCCCCCACAAAATCATCAAAATCATGGGTAACAACATCTTATTGGTGCATGAAGACTGAACTTTCACACTATGTTTCACACCGTGATTTTGTAGTCTGCAAAATCATGACAGAGAATTCCATGTCATCACAAATCACAGGGGAAGAGAATTCCATGTCATCACAAATCATGGGGGAAGAGCCCCTCTCCAAAACATTAATTAACAACTCTAAGTGTCAAAGAGATGAAGAAAAATCTCCACAATAATTTTTCCATGATTCTAAAGTTTGTAGAATTACACTCGTGGACAATGCCACATCACCAATCACGGCTTCATTATCATGCCTTGATTGCCACATCACCAATCATGCTACCATATCATCTCTGCAAAATCATCACGTCTCTTGCCAATCATGACTACATAATCACAAAAGATGATCCATCACAGTTCACATTTTTAATCCTTGATCCTTATCTAGTAATTTACTGCTCTCACACAGGTGAAAGCCAATAGGTGTTTCAAACTGTGATTCTACCAGTCTATAGAATCAAGATCATGATTGCCCTGAACCACCTCTGTACTAACACTAAAAGCATATCCTAACACTAAAAGCATAGCCTAACATAAAAATCTAACAAAGAACTCTAACAAGGGAAGAAGGTGCTCCTGCCAATCAGTGGACTGATAAGCTTTCTATTTCTTAGTATCATCATGTAGGTAAAGACGTGAACCCTGACCCCTTGTATGAAGACCCAGGGTCACCACTGTCCTCAGAGGGAAATGACTAAACACCAAAGAAGAAAGCTAAGGGAAAAATAGCCAAGCTCATGCATCTAGATTCTAAAGGCCAACTATCTCGATCCACTCATGGACCAATGTCACAGCACAATACTCAATCACACTGAGATGATGGATAACAAAAAGGTGTACCTTCAGTACCACTCTCTAAGGTGCATGGAATTGGTGAATGATGATGAAGTGAAGGAGAAGCTAATCCAAAATAGGCTTGAGAATCTAGTAGAGGCAGCTCAATGCAAAGTAGTGAATACAGCAAAGTAGTGAATACAAAGCTCTGTGCCAAGTTTTTGGATTCTTACCAGCACGGATCAAAGGCATGAGTAGTCACACCGATACAGATCGATCGAGAAAAACAATACTGATTATAGAGAAACACATCCAAGAAGCCCTACACTTGCCTTTTGGAACCAAGCCCACACCTTTCAAAAAGTTAGATTTCTCGAAATTTTGCCCAATCAACAAAGTAAATAATAATGGTGCTAAATTCTCCGCTCTCCGGGATCCTAACCTAAAGAAAGCATGCCAAGTGGTGCCTATGATTATGCAGGTAAAGCCATCTGATAGATACAACAGGGTGGACATGCATAAGGTTTATAGATTGCACAAAGGCAAGGGTGATGAATGGGCCACCATGCTACATAGAGACTTCATACAGTACCTCGTTCAACCCATATATCCTCACACAAGTACTTAGCTATGCCGCCAAGATTCCTTTGCCAGATAGCCACTCCCATGAGCCAAAGGACTATTTTGACTACTTGAAATGTTTGATTAATAGCATTAAACAATAGTTCTTCTATTTTTTCTATGGAAAAACCACCATGATTCTTTAAAAAGTGTGTATTCTACATTTCATATATATATATATATATATTCTTGTTTTACTCTTTTTCTTTTTAACTAGCTAAAGTTTCACTATAACCATGGTACTTTTGCATTTGAATGTTTTCATGCATGGACTAACTCAACATTTGGAGGTGTGATATTGTCCCAACAATCAACTTTTATGAGACACTGTGTTTTTTGTGCTTCATATTGATTTCTTTCACTAACCATGCTTTTCCTCTTTTGTGATTGATGTGCCACATGGATGATATGAGAACCTAATTGTGGTACTCTAAATGGAGCATTCTTCATTGAAAAAACTATATAAGCATGCAATTCATGTGATCACATCAATAGAACAGATCGAGCGTAATGTTTCCATTGATTTGAAGATGAGTTAATTATGTCAAATTTACCAAGCTTTATATAATTTCTAGGAGTGGGTGTTGACCTAGTTCACCTAGTTGGGGTATTTAGCTTTGTGTTCTACTCTTACAAGTTGCCAATATTGCCCAAGGAAAGATATTTATCAATCGCACAATTAAAGGAACATTAGACTGCCCTAAATTTAAAAAATCCCTTGAAAAATTATGTTCCACTGCTATTGCTCTAAGATGCATTCTACAAGGCAAGCTTGTTTAGAACGACGATAATGTGGTTCCCAAGTAGTAGTAGGTGGTGAGAGGGTTTCTGCCCGTGTAACCCAATGGCCTTCGCATCCTCATCCCCTCGTGAGAGCTTAAAAACATTGCACCTTGGTGCTCTCGGCCTCCACCATACTAGTAGCCTTGGTTTGAACTATCATCATCATCATCATCATGCACCTCCTTCTGATCCCGTCGTCGTCCTCCCAATCCAAACTCGCTGCTCTCCACAACTTTGTTGCTAGCTTCTCAAGTGTTACTGCTTTCTCAACTTGGACAAGCGATGATTATTCTCATGGACACCATTTCGCATCCATCAATGAACCTCCTCCATCCACTTCGTATCTAGCAGTGAACAGCTCTTGAACTTCACAGGATAGCGACGGGAAACCTTACCCTGTACCTTTCTTTCCTTGTGTGCCAGTATATGCTCAGGAATAAGAACCTCGTCAAGTTCCTCCACTTCCATCTGAGCCTCATCTGATACATCCTCAGGCACCCAAAACCTGCTTGCACTCCACCCAAGCGATAAGCACAAGTCCTCGATGAAGCATAGTAGATCACCCACTACTAAACATAGAAAGAAACTCTCTTCCGAACCCATGAAGCCTCTATGAAGCTACCACCGGTGACAAACTGTCGAAAGCCATAGCCTTCCACGCATCTCCTGCACCATAACACTTCAACTGCTTCTTCTTCCTGGCCGACTACTTCTTGTCCTTGGTGTCTTTTCTCCTGAGCTTCATCTTCAGCTCTTGCTCTTCACCTCATATAGGCAAAGACACAAAATCCTGTACTGTGTCCTGCACTTCCTTTTCACTTTCCTCATGTTGAAGCTTTTGATGTGACTCTCATGAGACAACCACGAGCTCACCCCCTTAGGAAAGTTGGTGATTGTCCCGACCAAAGCAACCACGGACTCGCCTCCTTGAGAAAGTTGACGATGTGTCCCGGCAACGGAACCTTGTAAACCGGCCTTGATACGGGCAGTGAAACAAACACTCGCACATAAAACACTTCAACACCATTGAGGACCTAGAAAAGGAAAACAAACAGGGGGAGCTAGAGTGCTCCTGCAAAAAGTACACAGACACCGATTGGCCCCAAAACGCAGTGGCGCCCCTTGCAGTATTTCTTTAATTGATTATAAGAGCTTTGATTACAATATAAGGCTGGGAACTCAGCCGTGCAGTAGAACCCTTGAAGCCTGCAAAGAACCTGCATCTGGCTTCTTGTCCACTCGGCATCCATAAACAAGTCCAGCCATTGTTCACATCGAAAGACTCTCACATTAAGTCTGCATACAGAAGCTTTCTCCCATGATCAAGGCTGCCACAACCATCCATAGCCTCTCACACTATGAACAGCATCACACCCTGACACATCCAGTGCTTCTGCATCACAACACAGACTCCCAAACTGTCTCAAAAGAGAACTCGTATCACAGCATAGCATACCATATAGTTGACACACCTGTACCAACCCTCTCTACCTTCCAAGGATACTATCCATCTCTGTCATGGATCTCCTGTCCCCTGTCCAATCAGTAGCAAGGTTGTACCAAACATGTGTCCATTCCTGTACCCTCTGCCTGCATGTGACCTATCTCTTGGAGAAACCCAAAAGCATGTTAACCTACGACCTGTTTCCACATGAAACCCTTAGGCCTGTTTCCCTTAGGCCTGTTTCCCTTAGGCCTGTTTCCCTTTGAAACTTCTGTCCTGTTTCCATACATCTAGTTACCTGTTCCCTCATGAAACATCTGGCAACATAGAGATGTCCATAACTGTAGGTCCCACTGTTCCTTTCTAGCAGGAAGAAAACAATCTGCTCCATGAGCACGCAGCCATGCGAGCTTGCATCACTCCCATGCCAAGAAACATATTCAAGTGACCTGTACTTGCAGCCAAAAACCCAAGTACATTGTTGAATTTGCAGCCAACCAAAAACAGCCCATAAACAGTCCATAAACTGTCCCAAAACAACCCTGTTGCAAGAGGGATTAGCACCATGTGCACCTCTGTAGTCCTGGCCACCTGAGCACCAAGCGAGAGAGAGAGAGAGAGAGAGAGAGAGAGAGAGAGAGAGAAAGCGCTGCAGTCTGCCTGCTTTCCACGAGCCAAAAAGCACACGCATGGCCTAGCTTTCTATGTGTCGTCTGTACCCTGGAGATGTGCTGCCTGCGGTTGTACAAGACTGAACTGTCCCGCCTATACCTGCTGGACAGAACTGTCCTTATCCGCCTGCATGTACCTGTTCGTACAAGTTTACACCTGCACAGTAGGCGCCTGCACATGCAGCACCCGTACCAACCTGTACCAGCCTTCTCATAGCTGCTGTACTGTACGGCTATTCTCCACGCAGTCAACCGGCCTGCTTTCTCCTCTCTTCCATGCAGCCAACTTCTACGCAGCCACCCAAAAAACACATGCGGCTCTCTTTTCTGCCCGCCAGCCCCTCTTCTTCAGAAAAGCACACACGTGGCCCCAAAATAGCATAAGGGCCACGATTATCCCCAAAAAGGGGGGTTCTTTTATTTTTAAAGGATTTTAAACCTTTGTCCCCTCCAAAATCCTTTGTCCCCATGGGTTATGAGAGAAGACTTTTATCACTTGGCCCCCTTCACACTTGGGGTTGTCCCACACATGGGTTTACTTTTTGACTCCATCCTGATGCCATTCACACTGTCCACCATGTCCCCGTGCACACCTGCATCTTGGCCAGAGAAAAACACAGGGTCGTAATAGCAGAAGCCCTTCAACCCAAAAAGTTTCTGACCACAATTGGCTACCACCTCCATAGGAGAACACTCTTCTCACTTTTTTTGGGTGAGCCTCTCTAATTGTTCCACACATCTGCAACTAAGACCGTGATTGGTTGACAAGAAAAAGGTGTAGGTAAAGCTTTCTCCATTTGTGAACTAAAGCAGAGCTTTCAACTAGAAGGCTCGAGAATTGTACACACTTTTGATCGTAAGCGTATGAATTTGCCCTAAGGTACACTTAATTGTAAAATAGGGGAATCTCCCCAAAAAAGATTAAACAAATATAGAGGAGATTTCCAAGGTAAAAAATAAGTAGCATATTTTATGGTCAAAGTATAGATGGTGATGGAGGAGGGTGACTTAGCAGATTCACCTCAGGATTTGTAGCTTTATCTTGATGCCTATGAGTTGGAGTCGACTCTTGTTACGGCTCATTCAGGTTCAGCAGAGCATAGGTCTGGAGCATTGCCTGATGGTGATGGAGAAGGGTGACTTAGCAGATTCACCTCAGGATTTGCAGCTTTATCTTGATGCCTATGAGTTGGAGTCGACTCTTGTTACGGCTCATTCAGGTTCAGCAGAGCATAGGTCTGGAGCATTGCCTGATGCTCAAGAGGGGGGTAGCACCTCCGCTCCCTTGTTACAGACAGGCTCAGTTATCATCTAGGAGTCGCTTGGTGACATCTTTGTATTCACCCGAAGGTACTGAGGCTGACAGTACATCTGCTTATGGGACTTCTATGATATTGTGTTCTAGACACATGAGATGATGGTTGGGTATGGTTCATAGTCGGCCGCACCTTGAACTATAACTGCAACTATGGATAACTCTATGGAGGACATAAGTCTTGCGAGCAGTCCTAGAGTTGGTTTGGTTCATGGAAATATAGATCGAACTCTATTTGTGCATGTATGCATACACTTTTTGAGGTAGAGGTATTTTTGTATTCTGGTGCCATTGGATCCTGGTACCATTGAGAATACATTGGGAAATACTCTGCATTGTGTTGAGTGATGCATGTATGTTGGTATGATACATCAAGTGCTTTATTATGTTCATGGATGCACCACTGGGTGTAACTCCTGCGGGATGACCATGAAACATATGTGGGAAAGTACTTAGTGGATGTAGTGTTTGGATGCATTGAGTGCTTTCATATGCTCATGTTTTACCTTCAGTCGTGGGTCCTGCGGGATGCCCATGGGCATAAGGCTTGCGAGCAACCCTTAGACTGTTACTTTGGAGTAAGTAGAGCATTTTGAGGAGCATATTGTTTGTGAATGCATATGTGTGTCATGCATATGTTTGCCATATGTAGAATGATGCATGGTTTTGTTTTTGGCTAACACAGTTAACGTGTTTCCATTTGGTTTTAGACTTTTGCTGTAGGTTCTAAAGGAACAAGCAAGAGGACAGTGTGGCTTATTGTGCAGGATGATTATTTTATCACCCAGATGCATTGGAAGGCCATTGTTTTTGCCATATGGGGTGTCTTTGCTCATGAGATGCTTTACTGTGCCATTGAGTGCAATTGAGGATGCTTGCCATTTTTCAAGAGGGGGGTATGTTACGACCCTGTGTTTTTCTCTGGACAAGATGCAAGTGTGCACGGGGACATGGTGGACAGTGTGAATGGCATCAGGATGGAGTCAAAAAGTAAACCCATGTGTGGGACAACCCCAAGTGTGAAGGGGGCCAAGTGATAAAAGTCTTCTCTCATAACCCATGGGGACAAAGGATTTTGGAGGGGACAAAGGTTTAAAATCCTTTAAAAATAAAAGAACCCCCTTTTTGGGGATAATCGTGGCCCTTATGCTATTTTGGGGCCACGTGTGTGCTTTTCTAAAGAAGAGGGGCTGGCGGGCAGAAAAGAGAGGCGCATGTGCTTTTTGGGTGGCTGCGTAATAAAAGTTGGCTACGTGGAAGAGAGGAGAAAGCAGGCCGGTTGACTGCGTGGAGAATAGCCGTACAGTACAGCAGCTGTGAGAAGGCTGGTTGTACAGGCTGGTACGGGTGCTGCAGGTGCAGGCGCCTACTGTGCAGGTGTAAACTTGTAGTACGAACAGGTACATGCAAGCGGATAAGGACAGTTCTATCCAGTAGGTATAGGCGGGACAGTTCAGTCTTGTACAGCCGCAGGCAGCACATCTCCAGGGTACAGACGGCACATAGAAAGCTAGGCCATGCGTGTGCTTTTTGGCTCGTGGAAAGCAGGCAGACTGCAGCGCTTTCTCTCTCTCTCTCTCTCTCTCTCTCTCTCTCTCTCTCTCGCTTGGTGCTCAGGTGGCCAGGACTACAGAGGTGCACATGGTGCTAATCCCTCTTGCAACAGGGTTGTTTTGGGACAGTTTATGGACTGTTTATGGGCTGTTTTTGGTTGGCTGCAAATTCAGCAATGTACTTGGGTTTTTGGCTGCAAGTACAGGTCACTTGAATATGTTTCTTGGCATGGGAGTGATGCAAGCTCGCATGGCTGCGTGCTCATGGAGCAGATTGTTTTCTTCCTGCTAGAAAGGAACAGTGGGACCTACAGTTATGGACATCTCTATGTTGCCAGATGTTTCATGAGGGAACAGGTAACTAGATGTATGGAAACATGACAGACGTTTCAAAGAAAAACAGGCCTAAGGGTTTCATGTGGAAACAGGTCGTAGGTTAACATGCTTTTGGGTTTCTCCAAGAGATAGGTCACATGCAGATAGAGGGTACAGGAATGGACACATGTTTGGTACAACCTTGCTACTGATTGGACAGGGGACAGGAGATCCATGACAGAGATGGATAGTATCCTTGGAAGGTAGAGAGGGTTGGTACAGGTGTGTCAACTGAATGGTATGCTATGCTGTGATACGAGTTCTCTTTTGAGACAGTTTGGGAGTTTGTGTTGTGATGCAGAAGCACTGGATGTGTCAGGGTGTGATGATGTTCATTGTGTGAGAGGCTATGGATGGTTGTGGTGGCAGCCTTGATCATGGGAGAAAGCTTTTGTATGCAGACTCAATGTGAGAGTCTTTCGATATGAACAATGGCTGGACTTGTTTGTGGATGCCGAGTGGACAAGAAGCCAGGTGCAGGTTCTTTGCAGGCTTCAAGGGTTCTACTGCAACGGCTGAGTTCCCAGCCTTATATTGTAATCAAAGCTCTTATAATCAATTACAAAAATACCGCAAGGGACGCCACTGCGTTTTGGGGCCAATCGGTGTCTGTGTACTTTTTGCAGGAGCACTCTAGCTCCCCCTGTTTGTTTTCCTTTTCTAGGTCCTCAATGGTGTTGAAGTGTTTTATGTGCGAGTGTTTGTTTCACCGCCCGTCAAGGCCCGGTCACATATGCCTTATATGACAACTTTTCGAGGGCAAGTGTAGTTTGGGTTCTACATGATTTGTGTTGGTTTTTTATTTAGAGGGGGACATTGAAATTGATAAATTGAATATTGTTTCCTACTTATTATTACTGGTTGCAACAATGAGAATGTTGATGTGATTCTTTATTATATGGGTGTATGTATATGAAAATATGCAAGGGTACATGTATATGTAAAACATAGTTAGTACATGAAAATGTACATGGGTATATGTATATGAAAATATATAAGGGTACATGTATATGTAAAACATAGATAGTACATGAAAATGTACATGGGTACATACAATGTATATGAAAATGTACATGGGTACATGTATATGTAAAACATACACTGTTGACGAAGCACTTCTCTGAAATCTTGCAGCCAACAATTTTATGATCTGTTGCTGTTTTAACAAAGAATGTTTCCTGTAATCAGTGCACCACATACACATTATCACAACAATTAGTAACACTTACAACTTAAGCAGCATCTGTAGGATAAGTAAGCAGGGTTAAACTCTCACTGATTCTCCAAAAGATCGAGAGAAACAGAGTCATTAAGGTGAAGTGAGTGTTTCAGGTAGGCTGCAGGCCACCTGCAGAAGCAGAAACCATGGCATAATAAGGGACAGACAACCGCTATGTCATACATATTAAGAGCATCATGGCCGTCACACAGCTACATGCTAAGCGCAGAGACAGGTCATTAGTGAGCTAAGAAACAGACCAATGTTACGCTCATTCATGGGATACAGCAACTGCGGACAGTAATTAGAGCTAATGTTAAGATAATCCATGTGATAAGAACTGAGCGCACTCAGAATGAGTAGGAGGATGTTTCGATTTCACAGGCTGCAGCCTCGCCCACACAATCAATCATCACAGTGCTCTCAGGGGCCACAGAGTAACGGGGACCATCGACAGAGAAGAGGAAGGGGGGGGAGATCGAAAGCCAAGCGAGAGGCGGAGACAGACGTGCACTCGGCTGCAGGTCGAACTATAAACCCCAGCACACCTTAGGGCTAGGGTTCCACACCTTAGGGCTAGGGCTGGGGTTAACTTTGAACATTGCTATAAATGCTTTTCATTTTTATTTTTATTTTTTATTTTTTATTTTTTTTTGAGAGAACTTGAATCGAACATAGACAACAAACACAACTACGTGCCTCACGGTTTCGTCCGAGGAGATTCGATCCCACGACCTCATGGAGGCACTCGATTACTTCCACCATCTGGACTACTGTTTTTTTGACAGATGCTTTTAATTTTAAACCACACCTCAAATCGAATGAATCAAATTGGCATCTTGAAGTGATATTGAAGAGAGGGGGACTTGATTTCAGAAGGATTTTTTTGGTCTTGCCTATGCAAGACTTTGTGAGCAACTGTGGGGGGAATTGTTCAGTCAAAGCTACTCTGGTTACACAACAATCACGCAATCCAAGGGTCCATGGAGGCATGTTTTGTAATTTTTGTTTTTTAAATCTTTTGGATTCGATGTAGATATGTTTTGATTAGCATTTATTATTTGCATAAATATAATGATTATTATTTGCCATAAAAAGTCAATCATCTAGTGATCCAAGGGTGGAGGTTTGTTTTTTGAAAATTTTAGATTTGGTGTGAATACATCTTCATTAACGTTTAGTATTTGTGGACGTACAAGTATTATCTATATAATGAAAATAATACATAGTCGCGTAGTGGCAATAAATTTTTTGCAAAAGGGGGATATTTGCAACTTGTTTTTCTTTGCTAACTAGAAATCACAATATAGCACAACGATCGTGGATCTTATAAAGTAAGTAGTACCAAGTCCTCTAGATCGAATTGTAAGATTCCTCCCCAGCCTCTCAAGATGTCCAGCATCTTCCCCTGTAATCTATCCCCTCTTCAGAAATATAAAAGATCTTGTCTCTGCCTATTTGGACATAGAGAGAGAAAATATTCTAGAGAGAGAATATTCATGTTTTGAATATTTTTAGATAGAAAAATTTCTCATATTATTAAAATTAATTTCCCTGAAACAAAAATTCAAAAAGAACTTCCAATGTGCAATTGGAATTTATTGGAAATGGGTATAAAGGACCTTAGCCTAAGGGTCTAGATTTTCAGAAATTTTTGGATTATGGTCCAATTAAGGTTCCTATGGGCCAATAGCATCAATCCATGTGTAGGGAGGAGATAAATCCAATTTGTAAAAGAAGATACCCAAAAATGAGTAAATGCTCACATAAGATGAAGAGTTGACTATGTACAAGGTTTATTAGTAAGAAACTATGAGTAATATCAAAAATATGAGATATTTTTGATATCCAAAAATGAGTAAATGCTCACATAAGATGAAGAGTTGAAAATGTACAAGGTTTATTAGTAAAAAACTATGAGCAATATTAAAAATATGAGATATTTTGGGTATAATAATTCTATTTTGACACATATGTAAGGAAGGGGAGTCCATTAAAGGAGGTGCATATTTCACATGCTTGAATGAGTTTTAAACTCAAAAATAATGTGATATTTTTATCTCTCCTCTCTCTTGAATCAAACCAAATCAAAATGAAACCAAACCGAATCAAAAAGGAACCAAACTAGATCCAAATCTAGTCCAAATTCAACCAAACTGAATCTAAAAATTTCTAGAATTCAGTTAGCTTTGGTTAGAGCTTCCCTCTCCTATAAATAGAACATGAGTCCTTTGAAAAAAAATAGAAGAATTTTACTATACTAGAGTTATGCTGAAATAATGCTAATTTCTACTATTCTCTAAAATTCTCTCCAAATTGAAGAAATTGGAGCTTCCCTCTTTCTTCAATCCCCATTGGTGGCTCCATCAACATACTTAACCAATTGATTGGTTGGGGGCCTCTACCGTGAACAAAGAATCAAGCAAATTGTAAGGTAAATAGTGAATTTTGATCTTTTCTATAATTTCTCAATGCTTCTCTCTTCTCAACCCCTCTCAAGCTTGAGAAGCTTAATTGGAATGATTTTTGAATGCTATTGAAGTTAATTGATGAATGGTAGTGAAGAATTACATAATTAGATGAATGCTATTGAAGTTAATTGATTAATGATAGTAAAGAATTACATAAATTTCTATTTATGCTTAATTCTAATGGTTTTTATGTAATTTCTCTCTCTCACTCAAGAAATGGTCATACTCATGACCCATTCTCAATCCAAATGAAGCTTTTCATAAAGCTTTTCCTTAATCCAAGATTAATCTATGCTTGAGGTCAAATTAATGGCTTTTTTCTATGCTTTTAGTTTATGTATTTCATGAATATTGATGATTCAATCCATTATTGGGTTATGATCCAATTAGGGATCATTCTAATCATTCCCTTAATGATAAGCTTTATCCTTCAAAATAAATTGAGATTTATGGCAAAATTTTTATAAAAATCACACATAAAATAATTTCATTCAAAGCATGAAAAGAGAACTTCCTACCATATTCTAGGAATTATCATCCTAGATTAGTTGAAAGAATTTTATTGTAATCATGGAAAAATTGATTTTTATGTTATGCATAATTGATAATTATTTTATTATAAAAGTGTTACTTTTATCATATTTGGATTTCATGCATAGAGGTATGCATAAAAATTGATTATTTTATTATAAAAGTGTTACTTTTATCATATTTGAATTTCATGCATAGAGGTATGCATGAAAGTTGATTATTTTATTGTAAAAGTGTGACTTTTATCATATTTGGATTTCATGCATAGAGGTATGCATAAAAGTTGATTATTTTATTGTAAAAGTGTGACTTTTATCATATTTGAATTTCATGCATAGAGGTATGCATAAAAGTTGATTATTTTATTATAAAAGTGTGACTTTTATCATATTTGGATTTCATGCATAGAGGTATGCATAAAAGTTGATTATTTTATTATAAAAGTGTGACTTTTATCATATTTGGATTTCATGCATAGAGGTATGCATAAAAGTTGATTATTTTATTTTAAAAGTGTGACTTTTATCATATTTGGATTTCATGCATAGAGGTATGCATAAAAAGTGATTATTTTATTATAAAAGTGTGACTTTTATCATATTTGAATTTCATGCATAGAGGTATGCATAAAAGTTGATTATTTTATTATAAAAGTGTGATTTTTATCATATTTGAAATTCATGCATAGAGGTATGCATAAAAGTTGATTATTTTAATATAAAAGTGTTTCTTTTATCATATTTGGGTTTCATGCATAGAGGCTCATCTTATGCAAGACACAGCCGCTTTGATTATTTTATTGTAAAAGTGTGACTTTTATCATATTTGGATTTCATGCATAGAGGTATGCATAAAAAGTGATTATTTTATTATAAAAGTGTGACTTTTATCATATTTGAATTTCATGCATAGAGGTATGCATAAAAGTTGATTATTTTAATATAAAAGTGTTTATTTTATCATATTTGGATTTCATGCATAGAGGTATGCATAAAAGTTGATTATTTTATTATAAAAGTGTGACTTTTATCATATTTGGATTTCATGCATAGAGGTATGCATAAAAGTTGATTATTTTATTTTAAAAGTGTGACTTTTATCATATTTGGATTTCATGCATAGAGGTATGCATAAAAAGTAATTATTTTATTATAAAAGTGTGACTTTTATCATATTTGAATTTCATGCATAGAGGTATGCATAAAAGTTGATTATTTTATTATAAAAGTGTGATTTTTATCATATTTGAATTTCATGCATAGAGGTATGCATAAAAGTTGATTATTTTAATATAAAAGTGTTTCTTTTATCATATTTGGGTTTCATGCATAGAGGTATGCATAAAAGTGATTATTTTATTATAAAAGTGTGACTTTTATCATATTTGAATTTCATGCTTAGAGGTATGCATAAAAGTTGATTATTTTATTATAAAAGTGTGACTTTTATCATATTTGGATTTCATGCATAGAGGCATGCATAAAAAGTGATTATTTTATCATAAAAGTGTGACTTTTATTATATTTGAATTTCATGCATAGAGGTATGCATAAAAGTTGATTATTTTATTATAAAAGTGTGACTTTTATCATATTTGAATTTCATGCATAGAGGTATGCATAAAAGTTGATTATTTTATTGTAAAAGTGTTACTTTTATCATATTGGATTTCATGTATAGAGGTATGCATAAAAGATATTCTTTTTATACTAAAAGTGTGATTTTCATCATAAATGGATTTTATGCATAACTTAGATGCATAAGAGAAATTCTTTTATTCTAAAAGTGTAATTCCTACTAAATTGAATTTATGCATAAGAAGATGCATAAAAGATGGATTTTTAATTCAAAAGTGTCAATTCTCATCTAAATTGAGTTTATGCATAGGAAGATGCATAAGAGATGGAATTTTAATTCAAAAGTGTCATTTTCATTTAAAATGAATTTATGCATAGGAAGATGCATAAAAGATTGATTTTTATTTTGAAAATGTTAGTCTCCTTAAATGGAATTTATGCATAAATAAATGTGTAGAGAAATCTTATATCAAATATAAGAATTCTCTTGTATTCTATAAAAAGATATAAGATGTGATAAGATGTGTATGGGAAGTGATAGGATGTGATAAGAGGTGTATGAGATGTGAAACAATGTAATAAGATGTGTATGAGATGTGATAGGATATGATAAGAAGTGTATGAGATGTGATAGAATGTGTTAAGATGAGTTAGGATGTGTTAAGATGTGTATGGGATGAGGTAGAGAGTGTATCTGATGGGATAAGATGTATATGGGATGTGTTAGGGCGAGAATGAATGTAATATGGATGTATGAATGTAGATATGGATGTATGAATGTGAATATGGATGTGCGGATGTGGAAATGGAAAAATGGATGTATGAATGAGGATGTGAAAATGGATGTATACATGTGAATGTGGATGTATGAATGTGAATGTGGATGTGTGAAAGTGGAAATGAAAGTATGGATGTATGAATGTGGATGTGGATGTATGCATGTAGATGCGTATGTATGAATGTGAAATTGGAAGTATGATGTGGACGTACAAACATGGATATGTATGTAGAATAATGAATATGAAGGTGTATGTGAAATAATGTGTAGTCTATATGAGAATGGATGAGAATGAGTACACATTGAATGGAATGTGGAATAAGTAATGTGATCCGAGAGTGGATAATGTGGAAAGACGAGAGTTCGTTATAGAAATTGTATTTGTGACTGTTTGTAAATGACTGTTTTATGTCAAGAATGCTGGGGAAGCATTTTGACCGTCTTGAGGATTAAGGTCATAAAGACCGAACTGATAAAGTTGCAACTGCTGACGAAGAGTCAATGGAGGACGTCTCGCGTAGCAAGGTTGATCAAGGTCTTAACCAGCCTCGGTTCGATTTAAATGGTGAGCTTCCGGTATGGTAGATGAGGGACCAAGGAAGCGGCCTATGACTGAAGCGCTAGGTTACCTGCGAAGGATCCTAGAGGGTGCTGACCATATGGTGCTCGGGCTCTGGGTCGCCGAAGATACCCACACGTGCGTCGTGAAAGATATTGGAACAAGGAGTAAGAGTTGTTTTCTGAAACCGGGCATGGATCTGGTTGATTGACCTTGCTGGTCCTCAACGGATGAATCCATGGCTCTTTTATATGGATATGTGGGTTGATCCTGCTGATCTTCCCACAGAGATTCCATTCTGTTATATGAATATATTGCCGGTTACTATGAGCTAGGAACTATGGAAAAGGCCCCTGAGTGAACAGGTGGTGAGCGTTCTGGTTGCCAATGATGCCATAAGTACACCGATGAATGAATGACGGGAAATAAGGATTCAACCAGAGACTTTGAGGATTATCATCAGTGACATAATGGTTTCATTAAAGGATTGTTTGAAAGTTAGTTGATGCTGAGAAAAAGGCAATTTCATATTGGGTGTGTAAGTGGTGTGACTAGTTTTACGTTTGCATGAACTTCCGGCTAGGGGGCCTGGGAACTCTTTTCCCTGGTACCCGGGACAAAACCTTACCAAATTCCTAATTGGATCCCATCACTACAGTGGTTGGGAGGTTGGCTAACCCATGGGACTGGATGGGTTAGGCTGGACTGATGGATCCATAAATCGAGACTCCATTTATGTTATTACGATAGATGAAGTAAATCCCGGATAGTAATTGTTCTATGGATAGGAATCAACGACTGTGCCTCTTGATGGGGAAAAAAGCGTTGATCCCAATGATCCAAGTGCAAGTTTCTTCCTTGATTGACCAAGTACCTTTAAAGGTGCAGTCGCATCAGTTTGATCAGTAATGGTCTTGACTACGTTAGAGTAAAAAAATTATCTTGGTGGAATCGCCCGTGCTTTCCGAATAAAGGAAGTTTTTCTGGGTTCGGTTTTGGAAAAACCGACGGATTAGTCTCTTATCCGGATATCCATGGACGAGGCCCCGAATGTGGGACTCTGCCTCGCACAAGATATACTACTTCCGCTACTAGTACCCCGAATCCGTTGCACGGTGGGGACTGGGATCTCACACGAATAATTTTTTAAAAATATGTTAACATTTGTAGAAATTGTGGAGTGAATAGGGAGAAGTAAATACAGAGAGATGTATTTTTTTCTCGAGGGTGCACTAACAAGAAATCCTATGTATCACATACGTTCAAGGAGTATTTTAAAAACCCCTTACACATATACTTTTGTGAATAAATGACCCCTTTTTTCATAAACTTATGTTTTTTTTTCAAAATTGGTTCAAAAACCCTCTCTTGTAGATGTAATTCTGTAGCTTTTTTAAATTAATATACCCCTCCTGATGAACTCACGTGCTACACTTACATATTTTAAGGTGAAGCCCCCAAATTTCTTTACTGTCCTGTGAAGTTGAATGTTGCTCTCAATACTTGGGCATCATATGAACAATTCTTGAATGCAATAGAGGACACTTTTTCATCTAACATCAACTTTTTCATTTTCATTTTGGAATGCAATTTAAAGGAAGCTTTTCCATCTAGCGTCAACTTTTTCATTTTAAAAAAAACATAGCAAAAGCACCACCTTCTTCTTCTTTTTTAAAAAAAAAGTGCAAATAATTCCTAGTTGATGAGAGGACTCCTCTTAGGGCACCGCATTCCCTTTTACAAACACCGCATTGTCATGACTACGGGATTTAGTGGGAATCTAGAGAGCTCAACCATCTAGGCAAGGCACAAGTGGGGTTTAGGGGAGCCAAAATGACTAGGTGCAGACACAAGAGTGGCCAGACACTATTGAGAGTGACCGAGCACGTGTGAAGGCCACTATGCTATTAAAAGAGTTAGGGGCCCAATCTTGGAGGTGTCTCTTTTGGCTATGGTTGGGTGGAGTAGAGAGCTCTCAGCACCCCTTAAGGTGAAGAAGAAGAAGTGCATCTGTAGGAGGCTGCCCCAATACTGGTATCAAAGCATCTCGATTTCCATCGTTGAAGCTGTGATTTGTGAAAGAGAACGCCCGCCTAACTATGCCTTAACCAACCGCCATCATTATATATAAATAGGTCTCTACATACATATATATGCATTTACATATATATAATATAAGTATCTACATATATGCATATGTATAAATAGGTCTCTATGAACATATATATGTATTTACATATGTATATACTTATATATCCATATCTGTTTGTATGTATATATATATACATTTGCTTACATATGTATGTAATTATGTATATGTACATATGTATATGACATTATATAACATATGTAATAAAACATACATATATTATGTAAGTATATAAGGTATGTAAACTATAATGTCTACCCTACTTAAATATCGATCACCGTTTTCATAAAGAGGGTCAATAAGATCAAAGGATTGATGTATTAATAAATTCTAATGGATACCATTTTGAGACCAATCTAGCATCTCTCCATTACGCATAAGAGATAACATAATAAGTGTCATATAACGGCACTCTAAAGGTTGTAATTATGAGAATAGCTAGCTATGCCACAAAACCATGTAATTTGTAACTATTGAGTCCATCTTTTATTAAGTTTTGGGTACCCAAGTGTGAATAAGGGCTAGATAACACTATTCTCATAATGAAGGACACAATCCCCCTTTGTGCCAATTGAGCTTAGGCTTATCTCCTTGTTTTCTTGCTTATCTATGGTGTGTGAGGGAGGGAGAGAGAGTTGAGAGGAGAAAGATACATTCTTGGTACATGTTCCTTTCATGCTTGTGTTCTTTAAGTGTGAGAGTTGATAGGGGTGAATGTCCTTGTGTGGAGCATGGTAACCTCATGGTGACAGCTTGAGGAGGAGGCAAGAAAGCGGTGCTAGCTACCACTAGTAAAGCTTGGAGTCTATCAAGATATGATCTTGGACATCAGCAAACTACCTCATGACAAGTGAAGGTGAGAATTGTCCTTTGCAATTAGGGGAGGGATGGTGTAGCCTATAACATTTTTGGCACCATTGCCGAGGAAAACCAATCTTTTCTACTCTATTTGCACTCCCTCACATATCTTTTACAAGTTTTTTTCCCTTACTATGGTTGTTTGAAGCTGTGAGATTGGTTGAGAACAGAATAGGTTGTGGATAAGGTTGTGAAGAAAGAGGAGAAAAGGAGAAAAAAAGACTATTTTGCATTGTTTAAGCATTGAAAGTTATCATTTACATTGTTTTGTAGGTTACATAATCAACTAGTCTAGCATTTGCATCAATATTTGCATGGTGAGAATTCCAAATCACAGTCATGATTGTGCAGAGGCAACACCCATTTGCATGGTGAGAACTCCATAATCATAGTTATGATTGTGCAGGGAACACCCAAACATCCATGTTGCAAGGAATCAAACTGGAAAATATGAACTGGAAAAATTAAGATTTATACCCTAAAACATTGATTTTTGGGTCGAAACCTCCAAAATCACACTCATGTGATTCTATTGATTGAAAAATCATAGCCATGATTTCTGTCCACGGTGTGATTCTCTGACAACTTATCTGATTCAAAATTTTTGGGATTACACATTAAATGCACCCTATTCTTGGAAGATTCCATCTTATCCATTTGTGATCACGGTAAAAGAATCACAGCGTGATTTTCGATCATGTCCATGATTCCACGTCACCAAAAATCATCACGGTTAAGAAACATGGCATGATGACATGTCATCAATCACAACCAAAGAATCACGTCACGGCCCAAAAATCACTTCGCGGAGACCTATTATTCATGCGTGATTGCCATGTCACCCAAAATCACGAGACGATAACGGAACTTGACTAGTTGATCAGTTATACCTCTAAAATAGGATCTAAAGGTATGAGGAGACTCATTTAAAAAATCCTTGGACCATTTTGAAAAAAAAAACCATATCCACAGAGAATCACGGTCCTGATTCTCAACCTTATAAAATCAACTCGATTGATACTTTCCAAATCAAAAGGAGAATTAAGGGCTCTTAAGGGATTCCTGACACCAAAGCAAAGTGGTGAACACTTGAGAATACCCAAAAAAGATTCTATGATTTTTTTTCAAAATCACACCTGTTTCTCGTCGATTTTCCTCTCAGCGGAATGGCAAGATAGCGGGCCAAAGTAACATACTAGTCAGACAAGGCCATGGGAAGCGTGTAGCCACCTGCCATAGCTTCTGAATTCGAAAACCAACTCTAGAGTGGTCATGGGGACACTCAGAACACCGCTCAGCTTTAGAACTTCACACACTCTCACTCTTTTCTCACTCCTCTACGTAACTCTCTCACTCTCTTTCACTTGCACAGCATGTTTATTAAAATAGAGACACATCACTCTTATTCAACACATTGCAAAGAGTAACACAGAGACATAATGAATGGCAACATAGCTCTTTCTTTACTGTATTACTTCTAGAATCATGACAGAATCACTACAAAAAGCAACTGTTCAACACAAAGGCTACTACTTCCTAAGGACTATAAACATGTTAGGCTTCACATTACTGGCTGTCAAACTACTAGTTGCTGTGAGCTAATTACAGCATGGAACCTCTGCAACCTTCAAACTCGTGCATCCCACATAACTTTACAGTAGTGACCAGCCATCCTTTTAAGCTTAGTCTTCTTGATCTTGGCAATGGCTACTTTGGTGGTTACAACCCACCACCTTCACACGTGCAATACTTAGGTGGTGCTCACAACATGGAAGGTGGTCCGACTCGGCACTCTATCACCACTGAGCCATTGGGCGCAACACCTGGCATGCCCAGTGCCGAAGCTTTTGCTCCCGAACTTGTTCCCTTGACAAATTTATCTTTAAACTTTATGAACATTTCTGGAGGAGTGCACTCCGGAATGTATACATTATATGAGTAGGTGGCATATTTATGCATCCTCTTCAGCTTTGTTGCCTGCTCTTCTATGCACTACCAAGACCTCTGTTGTTGGTCTACGAAGTCTACAGGTCAAAAACTCTCATCACAAGTTGAAGTGGGGTCTGCCTTAGAATTTCATTTTCTGCCATTGGGATAGGCCTCCACTCGACTTGTGTTGCTTCTTCGTATTCTACCGAATGTTCTGGAAGTGGGCTTTGTGTCTTTTCTGCATCTGGATCTCTAGTGCCCCACTTCCACACATCGGCACCGGTTGGTGGTTGCATCCTTGGTGGGAGCATCTTCCTTCCCTTTGGAGTCTAAGAGAACAAGTATTGGAGGAAGGGGTTTCCTGGTAAGTATGGACCTTATTATATCTCCATTCTAAAAGTATGGTGCCAGCTCTTTGTTAGCCTTCAACAGTTCTGAGAACATAACATGGGACGCTTCAAAGACTGGATTATTCATACTGGCCCACACGGGGATGCTGAATTGTTTGCTAGTTTGTCTTTCAAGCGTTCATTTTCTTTGTTTAGAACTTGGTTGGCATCCTGTAGCTTCTGGACCTCAACCAGTAGCTCTCTGCAGTCTTTCCTCGGCACACCGGCTAGCAGCATTTTCGAATTGTCCGTGATTCAGCATCAGCCCTTCACCACTACAATTTCTGCTTGTAGCCTGGCAGCCTCTTCTTTTGCTTCACGTAGCTCCAGCTTCCACTACAGTCTGGTTTTCTGGGTCTGCTATACCCTTTCCACCACTGGACATACCTCCTTTATCTGCTTCTGGAGTGATGTCTTGTACCCTTTCCAATCTCCGAGCTTTTCTCTTATGAGTTGACCTTCAATTTCCAGACAATGTTGCATCTCTATTGACAGCACATTTAGCTTGTTGATTGTGTCAATTTCAAACTTTGTGCTCCTTTTGAGCTTTTCCTTGTATTCTTCTTGCATGTGTCTTGTTCTTGTCTCTGTCTTCCATGGCCTCTCTCAAAATCTCTCTATACTCATGGGAGGGTGTGGCATCCTGCAATTCCTAGCATAATACCTTTTTTCTTTCTCCTAGCTTTGTAGCCTCCTTCTCTTAGTGAGAGTTGCCTTCCAACAAGCAGTGGCCTTCATGTTTAGAACCAGGCTCTGGTTCTCATCTGATACTTGCTTATCCTTTTTCAAAAGTGCTTGGGTGGGAGGACCCCTGGCCTATAGGCTGCTACTACTACTATCTGTTGATGTTGATGTTGTGTTGTCGTTGCTGTTGATGTTGATGTTGCAGTAGAGGAATCACTAAAGCGAGAGCGATGATACCATGAAAGAGTGCATAGAGCGGAAGCAAAAGGGCACTAGAGTGTGCTGAATAGAGAGTGCAAGAGAGAGAGAGAGAGAGATATGGAGCAACTATACTAAATATACTGAAGCAAAATAGTCCCAAGCAAGAGACACAGACAGTCTCAAAAGTGAGGGAGCAAAATACAAGACTGAATGAAAAGTGAGAGGCCAGCCCCACCTATTTATAGGTGGGTAGTGCTTGGCCGACTGGGGCTGAATATGCTGGCCGACTAGAGTAGAGAAGCTGACTGACTGGTAAAATACCAAATGGGATGGAAAAAATCACCAAAAAATGGAAAAAAGGGGTGGCCAGCGCACAATCAAGGGCCATGCAAAAGGGACCAAAAAGACACCAGAAATGGGTAGAAACTAGGGATGAATGTGCTAACACCCCCTCTCAGCACCAGATGCCGAACATACTCCGAGAAGTCAAAGAAGTCATCCTATGTCAAAGATAAAATAATGCAGCCAGCAACACGTACTAGGAAAGCTCCACAAGCAATCTCCACAGCAACTCAACTACAAAAGTAATAGAACAAGCTACTAGGTACACTGCTCCACTAGAAGAAAACAACCATGTAGGTTGCGTCGTGCTGCTCCAAACATCGATGCCAAACCCAAATGTAAACACAGTGCCACAGAAATCCCTAGAAGCCTGTAGCTCCAAGAAGATAATACCCTCAAAATAAATAGAGTCCATCTGCTCAACTCTGTACTACCAAGAGTAGCCAAATGGTGTACAATAGCATCCTCCTCGAAGGTCGACATTGCGAGATGTAAGAACTCAATTGCCCCCTCTGAAAATTGATGTTGGGACTCCACAGGCCCAAGCAAATCCAAATCCCAATCCTTCAAGCCTTGGAAGTACCACTGTGCCCCAGGCACGGTGTCACGGACACACCTGACCACAATCTGGAATCCTCACATAGAGTAAGGGAAATAAGAACATTCACAGTAGTGGCAAAAACTGAAGTAGTAGTAGCCTTCTCAATAACATCACACAGCATAGAAGCAAGCTCCTCCATAGAAGGCAAAGGGACCAGCAACACATCCTGGTTGACAAGGAAAGAATCGGGGCAAAGCAATAGGAGAAAAATCCCCCTCATAAGCTGTGAGCAAAGATAGCCCATTGTCTTCCTAAAAAACATTACTAGATATATCATCCTGGTGGCAAGGAGAAGTATGCACATAAACTAAAGGCAGGGCAACAGGAGAAACAAACTCCTCAGATGCAGTGAGCAAAACTGGCCCACTATCCTTCGTTGTGTGCAGGAACATCTCCAAAAGAAGTATCCACAAGGTCACTGGTTGAATAACACCCAGAAGTAGAAACCATCTGTCGATCACTAGCATCACCATACAAGGTCACAAAGCAACTGCCACACATAGAAAGTAGAAGCATCATCAAGAGCATAGATGAAGTGTCGAAGAACCGAATCTTGAAAATTCAAGAGGAGAAAGCCATAATCTGTCCATCAGTCTTCCTCCACTGACACACATCCTTTGAAGAGGCAAGGTCTAGGGAAAGCACCGATTCTTGTACGAGAGAAACTCCATCAAACTATACTCCCTGAGAATAGAAGTAACCTGCAAATTCCATGACTGAAAGTTACCCCCACCATATCCAACTTGTATCTGCATCATCTAGGAAATAACAAGAGAGTGGTACAGGAGCCAAATCTGAAGCTGTCATCATTGTCAATAGGACCAACCCTTATAAGATAAAGCTGTCCAAATCAGAAAATGCTAATATACGGCCCTTCCTCCCACCAAAACGAAGCCCTATGAGGCCGGACAGCACACGAAAATCTTCTTGTAGCAAAAAATGCAGAAGCTTTTGTCGACTGTACCTCCAACCTTAAGGCCACTAGAAGAGAGAAGCAAAAAAATACAGATTTGATATAGAGAGGAAAGGCAGCCACATAGGGCCTGGGAATATGCTGTAAGAGGGTGCAAGAGGGAAAGGCACCAACAAGGACACTAGCTTGGGCTCTCCTCCTCAAGAAAAAAAAACACAATCTCAAAAGAAGAACTGTCCTCCATAGGTACCAAGGGTGCCACCAAATCCTGAACCACCACAATCCCCCTCTGCACAAGGGAATGTCCACCGGAGAGGAAAACACATCCAAAGAGGGACTGTTGTCCTGAAAAAACAGGCCGCCTAGATCCAAACTCCAAGTAGGAAGAAATGTTGATGAAAAAGTTACCTTCTGGCTGCAAGTGATGAAGCCAAACTGAAGGAGAACCAACTAGCAAAAGTTGTCCAGAAAACATAGCAACAAAGAGGCTACAAATCTAAGAAAAACACAGAGGAGAGGGTGCTGAAAATAGGGCTGAATCTGGGGCAACAGAGGAGTCGCTAAACCGGGAGCGATGATACCATGAAAGAGTGCACAGAGTGGAAGCAAAGGGGGCACTAAAGTGTGCTGAATAGAGAGTGCAAGAGAGAGAGAGAGAGATGGAGAAACTATGCTGAATATACTGAAGCAAAACAGTCCCAAGCAAGAGACACAGATAGTCTCATAAGTGAGGGAGCAAAATATGTACAAAGAGTGAATGAAAAGTGAGAGGCCAGCTCCACCTATTTATAGGTGGGTAGTGTTGGTGGCCAACTAGGGCTGAATATGCTAGCCGACTGGAGCAGAGAAGCTAGCTAACTGGTAAAATACCAAATGGGATGGGGAAAATCCCAGAAAAATATGGAAAAAAGGGGTGGCTAGCCCACAATCAAGGGCCATGCAAAAGGGAACAAAAGGACACCAGAAATGGGCAGAAATTGGGAATGAATGTGCTAATGTGACCTCTATCTGGGCGATCGCCAATGCTGTTGTGATCTCCAACACTTCTTCTTTGGACCCTTGGATGGCATCACACCCAGACCTTGGCTGTCTTTTAAGCTTCCTTTAACTCTACTCTGAGCCTGTCTACCTGAGCTTTGAGCATGTTTTTCTCGCTGGTGAGGGTTCTGATCTTCCCTTCACTCAGCTCTTTTTGTTGGACTAAGGCCTTCTCTGCTAGGCAATCTTGTTCTCTATTTCTATATTATGTTGAGCCATTACATTTGCTTTGCTCTCCAAGTCCTTGGCTTTAGCTGTAGCATTTTTTAGTATTCCATGTTGTTGCTGAGGCACACATCTGATTGATGGTGCTCTTGTGCTTTGACTCATATTCCTCCACAAAGGCGAGGGCATGAGAGAGAACGTTCTCGGCCACAGTCATCATGCTTTTGTTCATGTGCAACTGCTGGGTGGGGAGTTGTGCCTCCAGTTCTCCGGGTAGCTTGGGGTTGTGGCTTGGTCATTCTTGCATCTTCAATGCTAAAGCTACCACCCAAGGCTGAAGTTCCGGTGGTATGGACAGCTCCGCTCTCCTGTAGACAATTCCCCTTTTGAACTTCTTCTTATCTCTTTTTTTAATGTTCCCCTCCTTTCTTCTTTCTTCTTTCTCTCTTCCTCCTTCTTTCTTCTCTTTTCTTCTTCCTCCTTTTTCCTTTTGTCTTCTTCCAGCTTTTTCTTCTTCTGCAAGCAGCTTCCTGCTTCTGTCTCTTTGCTAGTTGTCTTCTTCTTTCTTCCTCTGCTTCTTTACCTCGTCTGGGGGTCAGGCAACAACTCTTCGTCTACTCTGAGCTTTCTCTTCTTCGTGGCCTTCTAGGTGATTTTCTGCCACTCTTCTTTATCATTTACATCATCTTTGAAAGAGCTAAAGGTCACTATGGTGGGCTTTGAGAATCCTCCAGCTTCAAAGTGTGGTCGTTCCACGTGTGTTAACCCATTCCTAGGGTTAACAAGAGCTACTACCATTATCTTATATAAAGGAGTGAAGGTAGATACACCAAAAGTTTATACATTCAAGATATGAAGCAATGGTGTCCAAATCTACAACTTGGATGGTGGGCGCTCGCAATGGTTTTATGGAATACTTATGGTGATTTCCGCTTCAAGAGTGTGTGGTAGTAAGTTAGAATGAAGTCCCAAAAGTGATGTATTTCATGGATATATTATGAGAGTGGTCATTGTAATAGCATCATGCCTCTTATGAGCCACCTAAAGTGCCCAACCAACCAAAGTTTAAGTGAGTGTGAACACTTATGGCCATGTATATCAGTGAATATCTCTCATAATACAGAGAACTCTCCCATTGTGCAATAAAGTCTTACTCTTGCTAATCTCTCTCTCTAATGCATTCTATTGAGTGTGTGTGAGTGAAGTGAGGTGAGAGGAGGGACGAGTGCATGTAGTGCAACGCGGTGATGTGACAACGTTCGCGAGACACGGTGGAATTTCTTCTCAAGGAGTTGTAGGGCTTGGAGACCTCAAGAGTTATGAGCTCCGCCATTGGGAAGATCCTCACACGACAGTTACGATTCACCAAGTAATCTCTGGTTGGATGTATTTCAAGGGGGGTTAGGGTGAGCTATAACATTTTTAGCGTGTTTGTCGAGATTGTTCTCTAATCCACGCATTGCCCATTGTCTTGATTAGTGGTTTCCAATGAAAAAGATGTGGTTTCGATGGAGATTTGTGTGTGATTTTGTGAGAAATAGCTCTCTTTTTTGTTTTGTAAAGAATTCTTTTTGTTTACTTTTTAGCTTAAATTATTATTTTTGCTGTTAATGTAGTTTTTAATGTTCCTAGGGCTTGCATATAGAGTGTATTAGGTTTATTTTTCATCCATTTTGCATCAAACAATGCAATAGAATGCAATTTTTAGTTATTTTTAGCTCTCTTTAGAGTTAAACATAGAGCTAGAATCATTAATTTTTATCTGATTTGTATGTTTTTAGTTTGATTTATATGCATTAGGAGTAGCTTAATCATTTTAAAAATTTCTCAAAAACTCTAAAAAAACTCTTGAAATCGACTAATCTTCTTTAATTGACTGGTTTTTGTCATTAAGGGTGATTAATCCAATTCAAGAGGCAAAAAGATTAGAAAATGTGTTTTTTGGAGCAAAATTGATCATGTGAGATGTTGAAATTCGTGTTTTTGAGTGTTTTGAGAGCATCTAAATGCATCAAAACACCAAATTACATCAATTTCTTTGTCAATTAGATGAATTTTCCTCACTTTTGCTTAATTTTGCATAAAGAGAAGAGACTAAAATTTAGAGTTTAATTAATCTCTAATTATAGATTAATTTACACATTAGTTGATGTACATAGCTTAGAAATTCCATGATCTATCCAATGATGTGATCAATGGTGTGAATTAATTAGTGATTAGTGATTAATTAGAGTCCTTGATTAATCTAAAAGGGGGAAGAATTAATCTTTGATTAATTCTTGAGCACTTTTTTAATTGACAATGTCAAGATATGGCCACGATAGAGGGATTACATTTCCTCACACCCAGAATGAACCCAATGGCTGATATCTTCGAGCCATTGAGACGACCCATGCCCCAAATGCATCTCCTAATACCATTTGTCATGCCTACAACAAGCGTATCATAGCATTCTCCATTCCCTGACACATCAATCCCTCCAGGATTTGGTCCCTTGCCTAGCACTATCACAAGTCCTAAGCCTTTAGACATGCTAGGTACCAACCCTTTGCAATCCCTAGATACCATCCCCTCCAAGATTTGGTCCCTTGCCTAGCACTATCACAAGTCCTAAGCCTTTAGACATGCTAGGTACCAACCCTTTGCACCCTTAGATACCCACACCTTGGACATATTGACTAATCTAAGAAGGGGGGTTGCCCAAGGACTAAGTGAGTCCCTACCCACATTAGTACTCACACACGGCCTCAATGACTCATACAAAAACACGACCATACAGATTTTCAAAATTATGGGCAAATACAATGGAGCGATGATCCTATTCAATTTATACAAATGTTTGAACAACGATGTGAGGCCTTTGGAAATCTAAACTAGCCCACCAAGGTACATGCGTTGAATCTATGCTTAGTGGAAAAGGCTAGTCGATGGTTCATCACATTGATGCCAGTGCCAGTTGATCAAGACAAACTTCAAGACCTTGAAAACAGCCTTTATCCACAGCTTCTCAAGACAAATGAACTCTATTCAATTGAGCGTAAACAAAACGAAACCATTAGAGATTTTATCATTCAGATAAAAATCTTGGACTTACGATGTGAGCCATGGGAGAAACTAAATGATGCTCAATTGAAGACATGTTTTATGTTGGTATTAAAAAATAATAGATTACACAACTTTATCATTGTATCCAATCCAGAAACATTTGATCAATGTTGTAAAGAAGCAATACGTTTAGATAACATGATGGAGGATGATCATAATATGAGATGTCCCTCATCTAAACCAAGTGAACAATGGCTAAAGAAAAATTGATATCAAAATGTCATTCCCTGAATTCTATGCAGCCTTACTTAAACGTTTTGAACCAGAATCTCCAAGAGAGGATGAGCCCCCTCGAAACTAATCATCCTTAATGCCTCTCAAAGTGATGGGCAAGATGCCTTGTGTTTAGTGCAATTACTATGTCCATCCCCATCACCATTATGCGTATAAGGTGCCTATCTTTATGTACTACATATATTGCAAAACCTTTGGTCATGACACACCCCAATGTCCCAATTCATTTACAATTAACTCAAAACCTCCATCTCTCATGCCCCAAGCAAAAACAGTCTAAATGGTAGAAACTGCTGAGGAAGTAATTAAGAAAACACTTGAGTGTTTCTATTGTCATGGACCATACAAAGTAGCAAAATGCATAGTTTGGAATACTTTCATGCCCACAGTCACTGACACTTTTGCAACCCATATGTGAACGATGTGGAATCGATCACATATTCCAAGATTGCCCAACGTGAGTTGCTTCCCTGTAACCTGTCTCACACAGAATACAACTCTTAACATCTTGAGTGTACAAAATAGGCAATTGTCCATGGTACCCTTGAATGTGCTTATACACTTACAAGCCAAGGCATGAGATATAGTCAAAAAGAATACAAAAGAAAACACTTTGAAATGGGTAGAGGAACATTCTTTAAAGAGCAGAAACCAAAAGAGGAAATAAAACCTTCAAAACCCAAGAAAAACGAGGGGCAACAAACTATCAAAATCAAAGTTGAAATAAAGGACATGGAAGAAGAGCCTGGTGGTAGACATAAACCCAAAAGAGCCAAAAGCTACACATGATACTGATGCATCCACCTCAAAGGCTACCACACAAACCACAACAAAAGCCCGAAAGACAGTTTGGTCTCATCGCATGAGCAAACATAATGAAAACCTAACGATCCAAGGAAAGTCAAAAGATGATACAAGTTCTAGTATGTCACTTAGTGTGGATGAACCAAGTTCTGATTCATTACTAGGTGTTGGAGAAATCATAGTCAAAGAGTGTGTACTAGTGTGTACTAGGAACTAGTTTATCAGTCTTTGTGTGAGAGAGTGCCAATGTGTCACTTTGGGAGTTATCCCATAAGCATATGGTACTTGAGTGTGTGTGTTCACTCTATAAGAGTGATGTACTTTCTTGTGTGTCACATCAATCAAGTCAAGCTATCTTGGTCTACATGTAAGTACTTGTTCATTGCTTTCATTTCCATTTCATTATGTTTGCTGTCTTTCCTTTCTGCACCTAGAGTTAGCACCTCCATGTTTCCAACATGGTATCAGAGCCATGCTTCTCCATGGGCAACCCTTTGGAGGTGAAGGCTGACCCACAAATGATGGAAGTTGGTCTTCCTCCTTTGGTTGCCCACTCCCATGAGGCTCTCTTCTCTTGCTCACCATCGCTTGCAACCTATCTTCTCTCTCTAAAGCCTCTTCATGACCATCGCTTGCTTCGCTTAGCTCCCCTCACTAGGGATCTTCTGATTTGCCCCGACATATGCGCTGAGGATAACATCGTCGACCTGCTGCTAATCTGTTGGCTGCCAGTAGCGACTGTCAACAGTCTTCTATCTGCATGAGAATCATCGCTATCGATGTGCTGAGGATAACATCGCCGACCTACTGCTGGGCTGCCAGGCGACTATCAATAGTCTTCTATCTACATGAGCATTATCGTTATTGCTCAGCTTCACCTACGCTTAGCACTCATGCCGACTTGCTTTGCTGATTTGCTGCCACTTGTAAAATGGCCACCACCTTCTTTTGTTTCAGGCAGTGCCATGTCTAGAGGAGTCGCCATTATCCATCCCCTTGATGGTCGTTTTTCTGTCCACACTAGCGCCACCATTTCTTGACAGATATGCCGCCTTTGCTACAGTGTAAGATTCCTCCCCAGCCTCTCAAGAAGTTCAGTATCTTCACCTGTAATCAAATCCCTCTTCAGAAATATAAAAGATCTTGTTTCTACCTGTTTTGGCCTAGAGAGAGAAAATCTTTTAGAGAGAGGTGATTCAGTTTTTAAATATTTTTGGATGGAAAAATATCTCATCTTATTAAAATAAATTTCCCCGAAATAGAAGTTCAAAAAGAATTTCAGAAGGTGCATTAGAAATAAATTATAATTTGTTCAAAAGACCTTATCCTAAGGGTCTCCAGATTTATAAAGGCCTTATCCTAAGGATCTAGATTTTCAAAAAAATTTAAATTAAGGTTCCTATATGGACCAATAAGATTAATCCAAATGTAGGGAGGAGGTAAATTGAAGAAATAAAGAAAATCCCCCCCCCAAAAATGAGTAAATACTCACATAAGATGAAGAGTGGACTAAGGACCAAAGAAAATACTAAAAAAATGAATTTTTGACACCTCAGAGTGGGGATTCCCCCCTCATGAAGTAGGCACCTTTTTTCCATCATTGCTTTTAAATTTTAAATCAATAAAATTAGATATTTCATCTCTCCTCTCTCCTAATTCAAAACTGGATCCAAAAAGTGAACTAAACTGATCCAAAAATGGTCAAAAATTGACCAAACTGATCTGAAAAATTCTAGAATCAGTTTGCTTGGTTAGAAGCTAGAAGCCTCCCCCTTTGTAGAAGCTTAATAGTGTTTTATGCACTGTTACTCTACTCCTCCCCAGAATCAGTTTGCTTGGTTAGAAGCTAGAAGCCTCCCCCTTTGTAGAAGCTTAATAGTGTTTTATGCACTATTACTCTACTCCTCCCCAGAGCCAAAAACAGTGAATTTATTGATAGTTCATTAGTTTTTGACCATTTCCTCTTCAAAAGAATTGGTAGCCACTCTTGTTGCAAACAAGAGTAGATCCCTCAAACCATCAAGCCAAAGGAAAGCTCACAAAAATTCATGTAAGCTAGAAATCCTACTTTTTCTTTATTCCATTTAATGGTTTTCTAATTTTTATTTTCTTTAAAATAAAAAATGATGTTATGCCTTGTTGGAAAGGCTTTCCCCCTCTCTTCATTCTTGAATTCCGCCTTTCTTTATCCTAGATATGTAATCAAATTGTTAGAATTAAACTTTTCATATTGTTTCTCTTTAAAAAGTGAAATTTGATTAGTTTAGAATGCTTTAAACCATTTCGGATAATTTCTAAGTAACTTGAGAATGAAAAAATTTGAAAAATGGTTAGCCATACAAAGGAGGTTATGGCAAAATTTTCTTAAATTTTGTGAAATAAGTTTTATCTTTTATTATTCAAAAAGAGTAATCACCACTGTTTGTGTATTCTAAAAGTGTTATTTTCATTCTAGGTATAAAAAAATGCATATTAGAAATATTTTTATTATAAAAGTGTTATTTCCATTAGAATTAATTTCTATGCATATAGAAAGATGCATATTGGAGATTTTTTTTATTCTAAAAGTGTTACTTTCATCAAAATTGATTTTTATGCATAAATAGATACATAAAAGAATTTTTTTTATTATAAAGTGTTACTTTCATCAAAATAGATTTTTATGCATAAATAGATGCATAAAAGAATTTTCTTATTATAAAAGTGTTACTTTCATCAAAAATGATTTTTATGCATAAATAGATGCATAAAAGAATTTTTTTATTATAAAAGTGTTACTTTCATCAAAATTGATTTTTATGCATAAATAGATGCATAAAAGATTTTTTTTATTATAAAAGTGTTACTTTCATCAAAATTGATTTTTATGCATAAATAGATGCATAAAAGAATTTTTTTATTATAAAAGTGTTACTTTCATCAAAATTGATTTTTATGCATAAATAGATGCATAAAAGAATTTTTTTATAAAAGTATTACTTTCACCAATATTGATTTTTATGCATAAAGTGATGCATAAAAGAATTTTTTTATAGTGTTAATTTCACCAATATTGATTTTTATGCATAAAGTGATGCATAAAAGATTTTTTTTATTATAAAAGTGTTACTTTCATCAAAATTGATTTTTATGCATAAATAGATGCATAAAAGAATTTTTTTTATAAAAGTGTTACTTTCACCAATATTGATTTTTATGCATTAAGTGATGCATAAAAGAATTTTTTTATTATAAAAGTGTTACTTTCACCAATATTGATTTTTATGCATAAAGTGATGCATAAAAGAATTTTTTTATTATAAAAGTGTTACTTTCACCAATATTGATTTTTATGCATAAAGTGATGTATAAAAGAATTTTTTTTAATTATAAAAGTGTTACTTTCACCAATATTGGATTTTATGCATAAATTGATGCATAAATGATTTTTATATCAAAATTAGAGTTCTCTTTAATTCTATGAATTTCCATGAATAATTGATAAATGAATAAGTAATTACTATGTGAGAGAAAATTCCTATCGTTTTATATTCACTCGGATAGTAATGAGAAAACTCAAAAAAGAAAACTATCAAAGTTTGGAATTTTAGATAAATGATTAATTTATTCTTCATAGGAATTCGTGATTAGTTTAGAAATCAATTAAGCAAATATTCAATGAATGAAATTCAGAATAATAGTAATTGAAATCTTACTCCCTTTCGAGAAAGGTAGTTCAGGAAAATACACTCAAATCACCCATCGAATCTGAAACTAAGTTGAGACCCTTTGATTTTGATCTGAGGATCAAGGTTACAAAATTCAAGGAATTCTATTTGGAATTCAGACCTGCGATCAGAAAGTCTTGGGATATGGATTTAAGATATACTCATTATATTCAAAAGAAAATCAAAAAATAAAAACTTACATAGAAACCCTATTTTCTTAAAGGACTGTCTTACGCTAGAATGTAGGAGGGAGCATTTAGTATATGTGTTTTTCTAAGGGAAGTTCGGTTGCAACAGCTGGTGGGGAGTGTTCAAAGGACGGCTCACACGGCAAAAACCCTTGGTGTGGTGAAAAATGGTGTGCTTCTGATACGATGGGCAAGGGCCGACGAAGCGGTCCTCCCTAAGTGAAGTGCCAGGACACCTAAGAAGGATCCTGGAGGGTTCTGACTAGGCGATGCATGGGCTCGCGGTGCTTAGAACACCCATGCGTATGTCGTGGAAGATATATATTATATGATGGACCAATGTTTATTGTAATATGTTACTGGATCTCGACGGAGAGTCCAGAGTGATACTGTTTTGCTGACCAGTTGGTCTCAACGGAGAGCCCAGAGTGATACTGTTTTTTTTTGTGAGAAACAAGGATTGAATGGAAATTTTGAGTTATGACATCTGTAACTAATAATTGTTTATCAATGGATTGTTTTATAAGTTAAAGTTTAAAGAGGAGTGTGTGCGTATCTGTATTCTAAAGTAAAAGTTAAGAAAGGCATTCAATTATGGGTGGGTGAGTACTTGTCTAGTTCTACCAATTCCAGTGGTTGGGCGGTGGCTAACCCATGGGCCGGATGGGGTTAGGCTAGAATCAGTAGAGTTTTAATAATAAAATTGATTAATAGGAATACGCTTAGAACTCGAATAGTTAAATAATAACCTAAAGACTTCTCAAATGAATAGATCAATGGTTGTGCCTGATTCAATTAGGAAAAAAGCGTTGATTCCTTCAAGATAAGTCTGTAATAGTTTTCCTTCTATCTGGTTTAATCAGATGAAGGTTAATGAAGGTTAGTTTAGTATCTTGACCTCATTAGAAAAATTCGTTTAAGAAATTCAAAATGGTGGAATCATCCCCGTTTTCCGAGCATGGAAAATTTTCTCGGTTTCGGTTTTCAGAATGACCACCAGCTTAGTCTCGTGCTGCCCAGACATTCGAGGGCGAGGCCCTGAGTGGGAAACCCTGCCCTGCGCATGAGGGAGCTGCTTTCGCTCTGCAAGCTATCAGGAATCCGATGTGCGAAGGGGGCATTGGGATCTCACAGTTGGTATCAGAGTGCTGTTGTAAATTTACGTAACACCAACAGAAATTGCTTAAAATTTTAAAGTAAATCTGGGAAATAATGTTTTTGCTTATTAATATTATGTTGAATGAACTTTAAAAATTGAAAACTCATAAATTGAATTGGAAATTTATAGATGGATACCCCAAATCTATCTGGCATTCCTGAACTCTCCCAGAGTCAGGATATGATAGCCTTTGCATTCGAGCACCTCATCATCTCTGCTACGACCCGAGTAAGCAGAGTGAGACTCGCATGTCATTTTGAGAGTCTTTACTTTCTTGATCCTGTAGAGCGACGTCGATATATGTGGTTCTTTGGAGGACGATGTATTAATATCAGTACCAAATCAGCATCAGAGGCTCAGGCAAAAAATTTCCTTAGCTATGATTCTCATAAGGCTAGGGTTTGTTCAGCATGTACAACTCTTTAATCATTCACCCAGGAACTTCAGAATTTCATGCCGAGTTGTTAGGCTTCTTAGTCGCTTTATCCCTAGAAGTAGAATTACAGCACCTCTTTTTGTAATGAATCGTGTGTACCATGGCATGTCTCCTTCGCAGTTTCGCTTCTTTATGCGTACGCGATTGAGGCAGTGACTTTGGAGCCGTGATGCTCTATGTATATATCGAATACTTTTGATAAATGAGGTTTTGCAAAAAATAATAATAATAATAATCCAAATTGTTTTCATGATTGTGAATATGGTTAATCTTGTTCAAGAAGTATGATGAAATAATTATCTGTTTAAAGATAAATCTCAAAAATTAAATAATCATAAATCTATTGTCAAAGTAAAGCTGACAAAAATCTCGTTTTGTCAGAGTCATGAGGTGCACGGCCCGTGCAAGGCAACCGGATCCTCTAACCAATGACGAAGAGATACATCCGGATGTTCGAAAAGCACTGCACAGATCCCAACCTGGTCCCTTCAAGGGTGAGGGAAGCATTTAGGTGAAGTAGTGGAAAAGTGGATTGAGGCTATGAAAGAATACTTTGATGTAACTAGCTACAATGAGAGAAGCAAGATGGCTCTCACCAGGTTAAAGATTGTGGAAACAGCCAGGGTCGCTTGGAGGAATCACTGCGAGACTAACCGTCTCAACCGGAATACCCAGACCTGGGACGATCTTAAAGCTTACCTCAGAAAGAGGTTTTGTCCTCCGGCGGGCTTGCTTGAAACTAAAATGAATGAGTTCTTGGAACTAAAGCAGGATATCCGGACAATTGAAGAGTACCATCAAGTTTTTTCCCTTCTCCTCAAATATTCTCCACAATTGGATGAAGAGCAGCTAATGGCCAGGTTCATTCGAGGAGTGAACAAGCCATTGGACACCTTAGTAAAGAATGCCAAAGCTGTCTCAATGGCCGAAGTAGTAAGAATGGCAAAGGAATTTGCCAAAGCCTTTGTAGTTAAGGTCCCGCCAAAGCCTGCACCCTCTAATTTTAAAAGATTCCAAACCTCAGGAAGTACTTCAGACTTTCCACCCCCAAAGAGGCAGCAAGGCCCAATTCAGAATCAGGATGCAGGAAGATTCAGAATTGAAGGAAGACCCTTCCCCCAGAACACTTTCTTAGGAGCCCCACCTCTTTCAAGGATTCAGAGGGACGAGCTCAGAAGTGAGAACCGGTGTTTTGGGGATGCCAGGGTTTTGGTCACCAGCTGAAGGACTGCCCAACTCCTGCCATGTCAAGGGGACAAGGAAGTCAAAAAACCAGAGTGCACAAACCAATCCCTTCGTATCAGTCAAACCGTCTCGCCCAAATCACGAAAATCCCAAGAGAACTCCAGCTCAGCCATCTGCCTCTGTCCAGAGTGGCCTCAGAACTCCTTCCCAGAACTGGGACAACCAAAGAGAAAGAGTTCCGCCTCAGACTAAAGCCAGAGCAGTCACAATAGCTGAGGTAGTGGAAGAGGAAACAGGACAGATTTATGCTGCAATGTAAAACCAAGGGCCAAATCGCCAATTCTCAGTCATCCATACTCTAGCTGAGTATCAGGGTAAGCATTTTAAGCTTTTGATTGATTCAAGCAGTACTCATTCTTTCATTTCCCCAGGATGCTTGCGTAAGCTATTCTTAGAACAAAAATTTGGGAAACCTATGCAAGTTGAATTGGCCAGTAGATTCTTTTCACTCACCTTGAGACAGATCGTATTCAGTTCAATCTAGATGGGAATTTAACTGACTATCAGTTCAAAGTTATACCTTTGGGAGTTTTTGACGGGATCCTTGGAATGGATTGGCTCCACAAAAATCAAGCTGACATTCACTATCATAATGGAACCATTTCCTTCCGTGACCTTCACGAAAGAAAAGTTCAAGGAACCAGAGTTTCAGGATCCCCAAGTCTGCAATTAGTAAAAGCTTCTAAGTTACTAAAAGGACTTAGAAAGAAGCAACTCATTTATGTTGTCAAAATAAATCCAGTAGACACAAAGTTAAAAGCTAAAGAACGTGAATGGCTAAGTGATTATGATGATTTATTCCCAGCAGAATTAACAGAGATGCCTCCAATCCGAGAAGTAGATCATGAGATAGAATTGACCCCCAGAGCCCCAGTAGCCCTGCGCACGTACAAAATGCCAGTTCCTAGAGCCATCAAACTCAAGGAACAGCTTAGATAGCTTTTAGAACAAGGGTTTGTAAGACCTAGTGTTTCACCTTGGGGTGCGCCAGTTCTCTTTCAGAAAAAAGAAAGATGGAACGCTAAGACTCTGTGTGGACTACAGAGGTCTCAATCAGCTGACAATTAAGAATAAGTATCCTATCCCCAGAATCGATGAGCTTCTGGACAGGCTAAGTGGAGCCCAGATCTTCACAAAGATAGATCTCAAATCAGGGTATTATCATATCAGGATTAATGAGCAAGATATCCCGAAGACAGCCATCAATACTCGGTATGGGCATTATGAATTCATTGTCATGCCGTTTGGATTGACAAATGCCCCAGTTACATTCAATCACCTAATGCAAGACATTCTCAGAGAATATTTGGATGATTTTGTTCTTGTTTTCTTTGATGATATTCTGATTTACTCAAAGAATGCAGCTGACCATGAAGCTCATGTCAAAAAAGTTCTTGAGATTCTAAGGAAGCACCAACTCTTTGCAAAAAAGAGAAAATGCAGTTTCTCTGTCGACCATGTTGATACTTGGGCTTTCTGGTATCCAAAAATGGAATTTCTCCAGATTTCGCAAAAGTCCAAGCAATCATAGATTGGCCTAAACCAAAAATAGTGAAAGAAGTCAGGGGATTCTTGGGATTGACTGGCTGGTATAGAATTTTTATACCAAAGTATGCTCTCATAGCTTCCCCCCTGACTAATCTTCTCAAGAAGAATACCCCGTTTCAATGGTTTGCCAGGTGCCAGAGTGCTTTTGATAAGCTGAAGACCGCCTTGGTAACCAATCCTATTCTGAAGTTGTCAGATTTCTCTCGACCCTTTGAGGTAGTAAACTGATGCCAGTGGTTTTGCCCTGGGAGGTGCACTCATGCAGGAAGGTCATGCAGTGGCCTATGAATCCCGAAAACTCAGAATGCATGAGAGAAATTATGATATCCACGACATGGAACTACTTTCATTAGTATATGCCCTGAAGTTGTGGAGACATTACCTACTGGGTCAAAGATTCACTTTGATGATGACAGATCATCAAAGCTTAAAGTGGATCTTCACTCAGAAGGATCTCAACATGCACCAAAGAAGGTGGATGCAAACCCTGCACGAATTTGATTTTGAAATCAAGTACCGCCCTGGCAAAGAAAATGTGGTAGTAGATGCCCTCAACAGAAAAGCCTCCTTGCTTGCAATTATTGTAGTGTCAAATCCTTTGATTATCGAAGCAAGAGAAAAAATCATGCAGGATGGCCCTATTGCTACCCTACTTATGCATGAAAGAAAAACTCCATAGGAGTTGAACCGAGTTAAGGGTACAGCCTGGATGATGGAATTATGTATTATAATCGCAGGCTATGCATTCCCAATGATGAGGGAACTAAGGGTCAAATTCTGAATGAAGCCCATGACAGCCTTATTTGCATGACAGCCTTATTTGCAGGACATCCACGTTTCATCAAAACCTACATGTCTGTGAAGAAAAGCTTCTTTTGGCCTGGACTAAAAAAGGATGTACTTAATCATGTACGTCAATGTCTGATATGTCAGAAAGTCAAGGCCGAGAGAGTAAAAATGCATGGGAAGTTACATCCATTAGACATCCCCCAGATAAAGTGGGAATGCATCAATATGGATTTTATTACTGGATTACCTTCAGTGCAATCAAGTTACAACTCCATCTTCGTGGTAGTTGATAGATTTACCAAAGTTGCCCATCTGATTCCAGTAAAAGAAACCTACACTGCAATGGATGTGGCAAGAGTGTTCCTCAAGGAAATCTTCAGATTGCATGGCCTACCCAGAAGAATAGTAAGTGATCGAGACCCTAAATTCACGTTAAGATTCTGGACTGCATTTTTCAAAGCAGTAGGAACCTTCTTGGATCTCAGCACAGCTTACCACCCCAAGACCGACGGTTAAACAGAAAGGGTAAACCAAGTAATCGAAGATATACTTCGGTCATGCTGTGGCAGGGAACCCAAGAAGTGGCTAAGTTATCTGCACCTAGTCGAGTTCGCCTACAATGCTTCTTATCACCGAAGTATTGGGATGAGCCCGTTCAAAGCTCTGTATGGACAAGATTGCTTAACTCCATTAACTTGGTCCAACCCATTGATTAGGGTCGAGATGTCAGGACAAATACTTGACTACATGGAGCAACAACAGATGCAGTCAATTCGCAAAGATATAAAAGCTACCTAGGATAGACAGAAACAGTACGCAGATAAGAAGAGGACAGATAGAAATTCAAAGAATCAGATATGGTCTTCATTCGAGTACACCCCAAAAAATAAGTTCTCTATCTCTTGGGAAGTACAAGAAGTTATCCCCCGGATATTGTGGGCCATATCTAATTACAAAGAAAGTAGGTGACTTCGCCTACGAACTTCTTCTGCCTCCTCATCTCAAAGTACATAATGTATTTCATGTCAGCCTACTTAAAAAGTATGTACCAAGCCCGAATCATGTGCTTGATGATGAACTCTTAACTTCTTTAACCCAAGGGCAGATAGAACTCCAACCTGAAGAAATCCTTGATGTTCAAGAGAAGGTTCTCAGGAATAGAATTCTGAGAGAATTATTGGTTAAATGGAAGTTCTATCCTTTTGAAGATGCCACCTGGGAGAAAGAAGCCAAACTGTTGTAGGATTACCCCCAGTTTGCAAGATGAGGACATCTCGCATTTTTCAAGTGGGAAAGAATGTAAGATTCCTCCCCAGCCTCTTAAGAAGTCCAGTATCTTCCCCTGTAATCAAATCCCTCTTCAAAAATATAAAAGATCTTGTTTCTACCTGTTTTGGCCTAGAGAGAGAAAATCTTCTAGAGAGAGGTGATTCAGTTTTTAAATATTTTTGGATGGAAAATTATCTCATCTTATTGAAATAAATTCCCCCAAAATAGAAGTTCAAAAAGAATTTCAGAAGGTACATTAGAAATAAATTATAATCTGTTCAAAAGGCCTTATCCTAAGGGTCCATATTTTCAGAAAATTTTAAATTAAGGTTCCTATGGACCAATAAGATTAATCCAAATGTAGGGAGGAGGTAAATTGAATAAATAAAGAAAATCCCCCCAAAAATGAGTAAATACTCACATAAGATGAAAAGTGGACTAAGGACCAAAGGAAATACTAAAAAAATGAATTTTTGACACCTCTCAGAGTGGGGATTCCCCCCTCATGAAGTAGGCACCTTTTTTCCATCATTGCTTTTGAATTTTAAATCAATAAAATTAGATATTTCATCTCTCCTCTCTCCTAATTCAAAAGTGGATCCAAAAAGTAACTTAAACTGACCCAAAAATGGTCAAAAATTGACCAAACTGATCTGGAAAATTCAAGAATGAGTTTGCTTGGTTAGAAGCTAACTTTTTCCTATAAATAGAAGCCTCCCCCTTTGTAGAAGCTTAATAGTGTTTTATGCACTGTTACTCTACTCCTCCCTAGAGCCAAAAACAGTGAATTTATTGATAATTCATTAGTTTTTGACCATTTCTTCTTCAAAAGAATTGGTGGCCACTCTTGTTGCAAACAAGAGTAGATCCCTCTCAAACCATCAAGCCAAAGGGAAGCTCACAAAAATTCATGTAAGCTAGAAATCCTACTTTTTCTTTATTCCATTTAATGGTTTTCTAATTTTTGTTTTCTTTAAAATGAAAAATGATGGTATGCCTTGTTGGAAAGGCTTTCCCGCTCTCTTCATTCATAAATTCAGCCTTTCTTTATCCTAGATATGTAGTCAAATTGTTAGAATTAAACTTTTCATATTATTTCTCTTTAAAAAGTGAAATTTGATTAGTTTAAAATGCTTTAAACCATTTGGGATAATTTCTAAGTAACTTGAGAATGAAAAAATTGAAAAATGGTCAGCCATACAAAGGAGGTTATGAAAAAATTTTCTTAAATTTTGTAAAATAAATTTTATCTTTTATTATTCAAAAAGAGTAATCCCCACCGTTTGTGTATTCTAAAAGTGTTATTTTCATTCTAGGCATAGAAAAATGCATATTAGAAATATTTTTATTATAAAAGTGTTATTTCCATTAGAATAAATTTCTATGCATAGAAAGATGCATATTGGAGAATTTTTTTATTCTAAAAGTGTTACTTTCATCAAAATTGATTTTTATGCATAAATAGATGCATAAAAGAATTTTCTTATTATAAAAGTGTTACTTTCATCAAAATTGATTTTTATGCATAAATAGATGCATAAAAGATTTTTTTATCCTAAAAGTGTTACTTTCATCAAAATTGATTTTTATTTATAAATAGATGCATAAAAGATTTTTTTTTATAAAATCAAAATTGATTTTTATGCATAAATAGATGCATAAAAGAATTTTTTTATTATAAAAGTGTTACTTTCATCAAAATTGATTTTATGCATGAATAGATGCATAAAAAAAATTTTTATATAAAAGTGTTACTTTCATCAAAATTGATTTTTATGCATAAATAGATGCATAAAAGATTTTTTTTATTATAAAAGTGTTACTTTTACCAATATTGATTTTTATGCATAAAGTGATGCATAAAAGAATTTTTTTTATTATAAAAGTGTTACTTTCACCAATATTGATTTTTATGCATAAAAGAATTTTTTTTATTATAAAAGTGTTACTTTAACCAATATTGATTTTTATGCATAAAGTGATGCATAAAAGAATTTTTTTTAATTATAAAAGTGTTACTTTCACCAATATTGGATTTTATGCATAAATGATTTTTATATCAAAATTAGAGTTCTCTTTAATTCTATGAATTTCCATGAATAATTGATAAATGAATAAGTAGTTACTCTGTGGTGGTGAGAGAAAAATCCTATCGTTTCATATTCACTCGGATAGTAATGAGAAAACTCAGAAAAGAAAACTATCGAAGTTCGGAATTTTAGATAAATGATTAATTTATTCTTCATAAGAATTCGTGATTAGTTTAGAAATCAGTTAAGCAAATATTCAATGAATGAAATTCAGAATAATAGTAATTGAAATCTCACCTCCTTTTCAAGAAACGTAGTTCAGGAAAATACACTCAAGTCACCCACCAAATCTGAAACTAAGTTGAGACCCTTTGATTTTGATTTGAGGATCAAGGTTACAGAATTCGAGGAATTCTGTTTGGAATTCAGACCTACGATTAGAAAGTCTTGGGATATGGATTTAAGATATACTCATTATATTCAAAAGAAAATCAAAAAATGAAAACTTGCATAGAAACCCTGTTTTCTTAAAGGACTTACGCCAGAATGCTGGAGGAAGCATTTGGTATATGTGTTTTTCTAAGGGAAGTTCGGTTGCAACAGCTGGCGGGGAGTGTTCAAAGAATGGCTCATGTGGCAAAAACTTGCCCAGGTCTTGACCAACCTTGGTATGGTGAAAAATGGTGTGCTTCCGATTACGATGGGCGAGGGCCGATGAAGCGGTCCCTGAGTGAAGTGCCAGGACACCTAAGGAGGATCCTAGACGGTCCTGACCAGGCAATGCACGAGCTTGCGGTGCTTAGGACACCCATGCGTATGTCGTGGAAGATATATATTATATGATGGACCAATGTTTATTGTAATCTGTTACTGGATCTTGTTACTGATGACCAGCTAGTCTCAACGGAGAGTCCAGAGTGATACTGTTTTTTTTGTGAGAAACAAGGATTGAATGGAAATTTTGAGTTATGACATCTGTAACCAATAATTGTTTGTTGTCAATGGATTGTTTTATAAGTTAAAGTTTAAAGAAGAGTGTGTGCGTATCTGTATTCTAAAGCAAAAGTCAAGAAAGGCATTCAATTATGGGTGGGTGAGTACTTGTCTAGTTCTACCAATTCCAGTGGTTGGGCGGTGGCCAACCCATGGGCTGGATGGGGTTAGGCTGGAATCAGTAGAGTTTTAATAATAAAATTGATTAATAGAAATACGCTTAGAACTCAAATAGTTAAATAATAACCTGAAGACTTCTCAAATGAATAGATCAATGGCTGTGCCTGATTCAATTAGGAAAAAAGCGTTGATTCCTTCAAGATAAGTCTGTAATAGTTTTCCTTCTATCTGGTTTAATCAGACGAAGGTTAGTTCAGTATCTTGACCTCGTTAGAAAATTTTGTTTTTAAGAAATTCAAAATGGTGGAATCGTCCCCGTTTTTCGGGCATGGAAAATTTTCCCGATTTCGATTTTCGGAATGACCATCAACTTAGTCTCGTGCTGCCCAGACATTTGAGGGCGAGGCCCTAAGTGGGAAACCCTGCCCCACGCATGAGGGAGATGCTTTCGCTGTGCCAACTACCGAGAATCCAATGTGCGGAGGGGGCACTAGGATCTCACATACGGTCTCATGCCTTCAAGTCACCATTGCTAAAGTAAGACTGCTATACCCAACCTGATCAAGAAGGTCGAGACCCAGATCTTATTTTCTACTACCTCTTCATCGACTTCACAGCCACCGGAGCCATGACATCACTCCATTCTACACCTGTTATGATTGAAAAGTTTAAGGGGGAAGGCTTTCCCACTGTGAAACCAAGATGCAGCTGCTCCTTATGAAAGAAGGAGTATGGGATGTAATTAACGGACAATGAAGCAGATGCTACTGACGATCTTTAGCAACCCAAAGTGTGGAAGCAACACAATGCCCAAGCCTTACTATCATTGGGCTTTGCTTGACGGATTCCTTAATTCATCATGTGGATTTCAAATCGACAGCCAAGGAGATTTGGAAGAGCCTAGAGGCCCTATTTGGTAACAAAATTACAAACTCCAAAGTTTTTCGAAAGCTGCAATTTTATAAGTTGAAAATGGAGGACAATGATGACTTTCGTGATCATTTAGCAAAACTACAATCTCTTGTGCAACAACTGTCAAGCTTAAAATTCCCTCCAGACGATGAGGATAAAATGGTGGTCCTTATGAAGAGTATGGAAGGGATCTTTCATTTTGAGAACACCCTTGAAATACTTAGGTTGGCTACCACCACATTTGATGATATGGTGGCTCTTCTTCTTGAAAAAGATCGTCGAAACAAGGATTCTCCTTTTTTTGCAATAGGCACTGAAGAAGCTCTCATCTCCCACAACAAATGGAAAGCCAACAAGAACATCATATGCAGATACTGTAAGCGAAAAGGTCATATTGAAGCCAATTGCTTCAAGAAGAAGGAGAAAGAACAAGAACAACACCATGCTAATCTTGTTGTTGATGAACCACCAGACGAGCTTCCCGAAGATCATGCACTTTCTTCCCATGTCACCCTCGATGAGGATGACAAAGATTATTGTTTCTGATTTCTTCTACTCTGCCCTTGCATTATGCATAAAATGGATGAAATAAATAGTGTGATGGTCAATAAGGGTCCTTTGCCCTGGGTTGTCCCCCAAAAATGTGTATTGTTTTTTACTTTGATATGAAGTATCGACACCCAATTTAGAGTAGGGGGGGTGACAAGTGATGGTTCTCACTGTCGATCGCAAGCTGACTCAGAAGTCACTATCACACAGGAGGTGTTGGATAGTTGGACTTGCTCTTTGCAGTATTGCGGTGGAGGGGGGATCAGTCTACTCCTTGCATGTTGGGTCTCACACTCTTTGCTCTGAGGGGGGATGTTGGAGAAATCATAGTTAAAGAGTGTGTTCTAGTGTGTACTAGGAACTAGTTTATGAGTCTGTGTGTGAGAGAGTGTCACGTGTCACTTTGGGAGTTATCCCATAAGCATATGGTACTTGAGTGTGTGTGTTCACTCTATAAGAGTGATGTACTTTCTTGTGTGTCACATCAATCGATTCAAGCTATCTTGGTCTACATGTAAGTATTTGTTTCATTGCTTTTATTTCCTTTCATTTCCATTTCATTATGTTTGCCATCTTTCCTTTCTACACCTAGAGTTAGTACCTCCATGTTTCCAACATAGGTGCACCTCATAGACCAATCAAGAAACTAGATTCCGCCCAACCACCACAAATTGAAAATCATGATCACATGACATATGCAGAACGCAAAAAGCAAGCTCAAGAGAGCATGTTTAGCATTGTTGAGTGTCATGCAGGATCACCGGTTGTGATTGAACCTCATAATATCAATCCTAAAAAAGCAACCAAAATACAAGTGCCAGAGGAGTATCGCTTCCCCTTTCAGGAGGAAGGTGTACTCTCTAAAGAAGAGTCATTAGAGGCAGATTACACAAATGATGCGGTTGAAAAAGCACGTGAGGAATTTGATGAATCCCTTACGAAATTAAATCAATCTCTCAAATCCTCATTTGGAGGAGTGCTCTTCTCTCATGGTGAAGCTAGAATAGCTTCAACCCTTTAAAGGCTAAACATGAGTTATACCAAGACATCAAGAGCTACATAGAACAGGAGTGTGAGGATTCACAAGTTTCCAAACAGACCTCAGTTAAAGTCATTAGAGGAATGAGTGTGCCATTGTACACACTGGGAATTCTTGAAAAAGTTGAAAGCCAAGCAGAGGATGAAAGTGAATGGGAATATGAGATCGAAACGGGATCGGGAATATGAGATCGAAACGGGATCTAAAGCTGAAACATCCATGGTTCCTATAGAAGATTCTATCATGGTATGGTTGGATTTCCCTACGGGAAATGATGTTGTGTAAATGCGCATTGATTAGCCCTCGAGCTAGTCTCATAACATCATGATAATAGACACTTGGGTATCCTTGGGACAACCTAAAATGATCCCTAAAGATAATGGTCTTACAAGAGGTGCCAATAGACAAAACATTGAAGTTACAGGTTACATTAGCTATGCTACTCAAACAATCAGTGAAAATGTGGAATTTAGATTCCATGTTACCCCCGTTCCCCTTGAATATGATGTCATCCTTGGTGGAACTTGGATAAGTGACTCATTGTATTCAATTGATGAATCCACGTAAAAAACAACTATTCTTGAATAAGTTTCCCAAGCGCAACCATCTACCTCTAAAAATGAACTCACAAGAAAAGCCCCGGATCCCATGCTTCAACCACCACCCTCACCACACACAGGATAAGGCAGCATGCTCAAAATCCTCAACATCATCAGCCAATAGCACTCCATAAGAGACTCCAACCTCATTGTCAACAATGCTCATGAGTCTCAAATCCGTAACCTCAGCGCCAACCAACGTTAAGGAGGAGGGCCCCAAACCTTCCGCATCAACCAAAAAGAAAACTCCACCAAGACAGCCAAGATCAAGATATCCTAATGGTATCAAAATGTGGGTGGAGAAGCAGTTACTTGTAGCTCAAGGCTACTACGAAGGTGCCAATCCAATCTGGGTGCCTCGACAATCAAATCCTCTTCCTCAATGTAAAAATCAATGGCCAAGGAAGAATAAAAGTAATCCACAACATCATCCACAAAAGCCTATGCGAGTTGCAAAAAAAAAACTCCAACAAGTCAACAAGTGTGGGTACCAAAAAGGCTACTGGAAGCTCAAGGGTACTACCAAGGTAATACCAACACTTGGATTCCCAAGCACATCAAAAAGTCCCCTAAGCCTCCACAAAAAAAGAAACCTCAGCACTAAATGCATCAACCAAAAACTCCTAATGTTCATCAAAGATAGGTGCCTGTGATTGAACGTGCTTCAACAACAAAGGTATTATGATGGTAATACCTTCATATGGTTGCCAAAATTGAACAAAGTGAAGAAAGCCTCACCGCCGCTGACTTCAACCCCAAGAGCTTCACCTAAAGTTCAATAAGAATGCGCTGACTTCAACCCCAAGAGCTTCACCTAAAGTTCAATAAGAATGGAGACTCAAGTAACACCAAGCAAGCCACTCAACCTCTCTCGTGCATATAACACCTACACAAGAGCTTGTATGTTCAGTCAACCCCAATGGTGGTAACCGACCAAAAGCTGTACCTACCACCTTGACAACAATTGAGCCACAAATTCAAGAATCAATACCCACATCTACAACGGAAACTTATGAGCGCATCAAAGATAAACTCACGATGCTCTTGTCACCCCTCTAGATGAGAAGCATGAGTCCAGAAGCTACGTGGAAGACATAAGACCTTATTCTCTCAGAAAGGAGAGTAGACACAAGAGCCTATTGCTCGCAAGGTGGTAGCAAATAATAATAATAATAATAAATAGTGAAAGAAAAAAGATTAAAAATTTTTAAAAAAAAAACACAAACACAAGGGAGTCAAGTATTGGCTACCTCAAAATTGTAAAATATCACAAGAAACTCTCTTCACTAGCCAATACATTTTTGTTAAGCTTATAGCTTACTATTCTTTTGGCTAAGTTAATGTAGCGGTCGGCTACTCCATGAGTACATATCCATATAGAGGACATATGCACCAAAGCCTCATCATCAACCTTCTAGGTACATCTCTGGATGGGGGGCAATGGTGGGCAAAAGCCTAGTCCATGGTACAACCCATCACCTGGAATTTTCCTTCAAATTGCAAACCTCTCCAAACAAAGCTAGAATCTTCACAACACAATGATATCTAATCATTCATGAAGATATCTATCTACGCCTCACAAGTTGACATAATTCTTTCATGCCTCACCAATTAAGTGGCTACTTCAACAACAGTAGCACAATAAGAGTCCATTTGACTCATTTAATGTACTTCATGTATCTCTACTTCATAGAGCACTTAAATATACATAAAAACATAAACAACACATGGAAAGAAGCATGCAAGAATAGGTCCTACTCAACAAGATTTGACAAGAATCCTATCCTACCACACAAAGGGACTTACCATTGCATGTGGAGCTTTAATGATGTTGTGATAGATGTCCTTCATGCGGTTACCTATGTCAACATCATGGCAATTTGCATTGCTGACATGGATTTGGCTCTGGCGTACACTTTGTCGCTTACGTCTTTTCTGACTTGGTCTTGATTTATTCCAGAATTGTGTTCTTCTGTGGACTGGCCACCCTTGCGGAATTCTTCTACAGCTCTGTTGCTTCTTGGATTTTCTGTTTCATTATCTGCTAGTGAGATCATGCCATAGTGGATGCTCTAAACCGACTCCTTGTCCTCTTCTTGTTTTTTTTGGTATCACTACCATCAGTTGGCCCATGTATTTCCTCATCCTGAAGCCGTTCACTATTTTGGGAAAAGGTATACCATCCAAGCTTTCTAATGTGAAGGTATTATGACTGACGAGGTTTTTCACCACCATGAATGGTCCTAAACACCGGATTTTGAAATTTCTCGGGTGCAATCCCAACTTGGAGTTGTAGACCAATACCAGGTCTCCTTGCTTGAAAATTTTGTGCTTGAGATGCCTGTCAATCCAAGCTTTTCTTCTCTGCTGCACTATTTCCACCTATAAAGAGCTAAGTTGTCTTTCTTCTTCTAAGGCTAGGAATTCCTGTAGTTTGTGCTCCCGGGATTCTTCCATTAGTAGCTTTTCATGGATTGCCACTCCCAAATTGGGCACCACAAATTACATGGGCATTACTACGTCTAGCCCATAGACTAGTTTGAATGGTGTTTACCCCGTAGAGACTTTGTAAGATGTGTGGAATGCCCATAGGGCTACATCTAGCTTATAGTCCCAATCATTTTTGTTGGCATTTATAATCTTCTTCAGGATTTTGTGGTCAAAACCTTGTTGGTAGATTCCGCTTGGCCTACAGCATAAATCATTGAGAGAACTTCCCGCTCTGTTGTGCTATAGTTCCTTTTCGCCCTTGTGAGAGATTTTCTAGCATAATGAATGGGTTGCATATACCCCTCTTGCTTCTCCTCCATCAGTGCACTACCCTGCTTTGTCTAAAGCATCGACATACACATGGAACATCTCATTCCAATTTGGAGTGGTTACTATTGGTGCAAGGCAATTGACATCATTATCATTGGGACGACCCAATACCATTGCAGCTTCCTCAGTAATGACATTTACTCTGAATCCACTATCCAGTATTGCATCATTGATAAGTACGTTGTTCAGTTGGATTGTGACTTTGGCCACTTCATCATCTCTAGATGTTGGGAGTTCCTTAGCTTGCATTCTGCTGCATTCTAGGGTTTCTTCTTCTTCTGAGTGCTTTAGTTCCTTGCTTAGTCCTTCAATGCCTACCATCAAGATTTTAGCCTTGAATCTTTGACATAAGTCTAGCACTTGTCTCAACAAAACCCGTCTATCCAATAGCATTGATACTACATTAGTTTGTAACCAATCAGCATCCTTCTTGCTTTCTTCCAAGTAGATTCCATTGTTGTGCTCTGCACACATCTTATGTAGATTTTTGCATGCTTATGGGTGATCTGCGAGATGACTTCGCATGAGCCACCCTCCTTCTGCTTGCCTTGTGACAATCTTCTTTCTATTTCCTTAGTGGTTTGGATCTTCACCTTCTCCTATTGTTCTAAGTCCATAGTTACCTTCTTGCAGGATTTGGGTGAGTCTTGATTATCTAGCAAAGTGATTACTACACTAGATTCATTTGCTTTTGCCCTTGTGACTGCCAAGATGTTTTGAACCTCCATATGTATGTCATATTCCTACATCATGTGTTGGCACTTGGTGGATTTTCATTGAGTTCCCTATCTTTCTCCATCATGTTTTTTCTTCATGGCACATTCTGCCTTAATGTGCCCAGGCTATTGACAATAGTAGCATGTGAAGATTATAGAACCACCAGCATGTCCTTGGCTTCTTCTTCCTAAGTAATTTCCGCAGCCTCTGTTTCCCATCCCTGGGGGTCCTCTTTTTGCTCCTTCCATGATGTTCACCATGGGAGCTCTATTTTTCATGTTGTACCTGCAATTCCATGTATTATGATTGTACATGTTACAAATGGTACATGTTGGTGGCAATGTGCATTTCTCCTTGAGGTAGCCTTCTTGTTTGCATTGAGAGCAGAACACATTTTTATAGAATTTTAAGCTTTTTCTCTTTTTCATCTCTTGCATCAATTGCTTCACCCTCTGCAGCTCAAGTTCTCTAGGGCTCATTTTTGCCTTCGTGGTTTTCTTCTTTTTGTCCTTCCTTTTCTTTACTGCCTCTGGAGTGTCCTATGAGGTGTCGCTTGAATCATCCTCCTTAGTTGTGACACTTTTCTTGGGCTTCCTCTTTTGTCTTCTTTCTTGGTTCTTTTTTTTGCCATTTTGGCCAGCTTAACCAATTCCTCAAACTCCTCTTCATTTTTTGCCTGCTTGTGTTAAACTATTGCATGGATGTACGGCTTAAGCCCTTGGACAAATCAATTTGCAACTATTTTCATTGAGGATCGGATTTTTTCCACCACTCTCTTCCTTAAGCTCAGCAGTTTTGTTGCATAGGCATCTACATCCATATCTTCTTGTCGGAGTTCTCTCATTTGATCACAAAGTTGAGTTGCAGATTTTATCTTACGGAATCTCCCTAGAAAAGCAGTCATGACCTCTTCATAAGTCTGAAAAATGATTTTCTTAGTATCTTGACACCCAATCCGTGGCTCTATCTTTGAAGGTGATCATGAACGCATCTCTGCGGATTTCACTTAGCTCTGGTTCTTCCACATCCTGAGGTCTGGCCACTTTCCAGTATTGCTCAAACCTCCTTACATGTAGATCTACATCTTCCCCTTTCTCTCCTGAGAACACCGAGAAATTTTTGGCTAATGATGCAATGGCTCCCTTGAACCTTTTCCGAGGGTTTTGTTGTTGTGGTTATTCTTCCTGGTTTTGTTGCTCCACCCTTCTTGTGCTTCCTAGACCTAGATTGTGCACAGCTACTAGCTCTCGGCACTCCTTTTCTTAGTCCAAATTGTGCTTAAAATCTGATGCTCCCTCTTGCTCATGTGGGATTGTAGAAGTTTTCGCACTATCTTCCTAGTTGGAATGGTGCGAGACACTCCCACAGCTACAAGCTTCGTGGAGGGTTTCTTGGAAGGCATTACTTCTCTCCATCTTTAGGTTCACAATCATGGGGAAGGCATGCCTGACTCTATTTTTGTTGGTTGGGTTGTGTGGTAAAAGGTTCTCCGCACACTAACTTGCCCAAAAAGGCCCCTCCATGCTATGGCTTCTCCGCCCCGCAGACTTGTTTTAGGGATCTAATTCTAGCAAGATCAGCTTGAGCAAAACTAGAACTTTCTCTTTTAGAGTTTCCTTTTCCTGAAGGTGCAGAAAGATACTCAACGGATACTTTTATGCTGCTCCGCCATAATTTCCCAAAAAGAAGAGATTTTCGGCTTAGTTGCGGTAAAGGTTTCCCTTAGCAAGAAGTTTTCTAGCAGAGTTGCGATAGATTTTTTCCCCAGCAAGATCACCAAGTGTTTCTCGCCAATCTCCCTCTCGATAGGATGGTAAGACAGTGGACTGAAGTAACAAACGAGTTAGGCAATGCCGTGGGAGGCGTGTAGCCACCCATCAGAGCTTCTGGATTCAAACACCAACTCTAGAGTGGTCATGGGGACACTCAAAGCACCGCTCAATTGTAGAGCTTCACACACTCTCACTCTGTTCCCACTCTGCTATATAACTCTCTCACTCTCTTTCACGTGCACATCATGTTTATTAAAACAGTGACACATCACTCTTATTCAATTACAGAGGGTAACACAGAGACATAATGAATGGCAACATTGCTCTTTGTTTACTATATTACTTCTAGAATCATTATAGGATCAGTACTACAGAGCAGCTGCTCGACACAAAGGCTACTATTTCCTAAGCACTATAACCATGTTAGGCTTCACATTACTAGCTGTCAACTACTAGCTATGAGCTAATTGCAGCATGCAACCTCTGCAACCTTCAAACTCGTGCATCTTGTGTAACCTTGCAGTAGTAGTGACCAACCATCCTTTTAAGCTTAGTCTTCTTGATCTTGGCAACGGCTACTTTGGTGCGGTTACAGCTTGCCACCTTTACACGTGCAAATTGAGGTGGTGCTCACGACGTGCAAGGTATTCCGACTAAGCGCTCTATCTCCCCACTGAGCCGCTGGGCGCAACACTGCCTATGTTATTAATCATATTGTAATTCTGTAGAGCCCTGCCATGATTCTGCACAAAACTATCAGTGGTAGATTTTAAAACTCCAAGCATGTGCAAATCTTAATTTTTGGCCAGTTAAACCAATTTCATGCACTTAGGTGTCGGGAAGGCTTGATGACATTGCCCCTGATGATAGTGCATCTACCTAATCAGGATCCTCCTACCAAAGAAGCATTAGGTCAGCTTGCACGATCAGCACACGAAGGAGTGTGTTTGCACTCTGCATAGGCTTAGCTCTTTTGAGTTATCAAGTAGTGAGGAATCCATGGAAAATCTTCTTAATGAGGTGGTGGCAAGGAAGAAGGGCAACACTGTCGTCTTGAGGGTTCATCGGCTCACTAAAAGACCTGGAAGCACAAGACAACAACTAAGCGAGGAACCATTACCAAGGATGAGCAACCCTCAACCCACGGTATAGTATACTCTGATAATGCCTAGGGATCCTGTGAGCTCCCAACAAAGAACATGGGTAGTTTACTTTCCCACCTCCAAAGAGCTAGAGATTCAGGAAAAATGAGAGAAGCACAAGCCCAACTTAGAAGGCTGGAACACGAAAAGATCAGCTTAGACCTCTGCAGGCAGGGAGACGGCTGAGAGGTGTGCTTATGATATGGTAATACGTGGAGAGGATTTTGTTAATCTAAAGGGATTGAGGCATGATGAGAATTTGGTCGCACGAGTTAGTGCTAGAGAAGTTAAGCAGCTAACAATATGGAGGAGAGTATGCCACCTCTAGAGCCTATTTTAGAAGAGCCTCGAGATGACCTAGCTGCTCTCATGGCACCTCTCGCAAGACGGTGATGTGGAGAAGACTTACACCAAGGTTTAGGTAGATGAAATGCTACAAACCCCATGATTCTAGGAGTATATGAGATGCTTATTGTTACAAGGAGGGAGCCTAGGAAAGGGCAGTCTTGGATGATTGTGTAAACAAAAACATGAAAAATGTCCAAATACCACCTGACCCAAAAGGTCAAGGCAGGGGGGACATATATGATGGCGTACAAAGCCCCACCAAGGGAGCTAATGAGAGTAGCCCCCTCATATGGGAGTCACAACATTGGCCAAAGAAATAGGAAGGCAATGTTATATGTACATTATGTGTATATAACATAGCACACATAATGTACATATAACAGGCAGGTTGCTAGGGAGTTAGGTATTGCATCGGCACAATGAAGAGCAACACAAGTCAAGCCCAACCATGTGGCAAGATTAATGTCAAAGTTTTCAAATGATGGTGATGCCATACAACACCTAGAAATATTCGAATCGGTGTGTGAGATGTGTGGAATGATCATCAAATGAAAATATTTACCTTTTTCCTTACACTAGAAGAGAAAGCACATCAATGGTATCAATCGTTTAAGCTAGAAGACATGATGACCTTCGTAGGACTTAAGAGTGTGTTCGTACCCATTTTTGCATGAAGCGAAGACAAATGGAGCCATGTTGCTCAATTGTATAACATCAAGCAAGAGGAGCATGAGTTAATGCAATACTACATCTCCCACTTGGAAAACCTAAACTTTAGGTGTAAACCTAGAGAAAGGTTGATAGATGAGCAATTGTTGCCATACTTCCGAAGGGGATACTAAAATGTATGGCTAATTGTTGGGGCTAAACCAACCTCACTTGATGATTATTGCAAGCTAGCCATCGACTTTGAGGATAACATGCTCGATTTACCACAACTTAATGATACCAAATGTGTTATTATGGTAGCTCCATCACATACATCAAGCTGAATAAGCACGACCACCTTAGAGAGGCATATAAAGGATATAACTCTAGATGAACTAAGCACTGCACTCCTAGATAAGATAAAGCTAAAATGGATAAAGGAGTCACCCATGAACTAGCATTTATATCCTCGACACGAGAGTTAGTGTGGTTCTCAATATGTCGACAAAATCATAAGAGCACTGAGTGTCCTTATTTGGAGACCTCGATCATTGATGTATTACTGAGTGTTAGTGTGGTGCACAATATGTCTGCAAAATCATAAGAGCACTGAGTGTCCTCAATTGGAGACCTCAATCATTGATGTATTACTAAGTGTTACTGTGGTGCTCAATATGTCGGCAAAATCATAAGAGCACTGAGTGTCCTCAGTTGGAGACCTCGATCATTGATGTATTACGTGCATTGTATGTGACTTGGGAACCACAATACAAGTATGTGTCGTACCCACATTTAACGCAATAAATACAAGTACCTCAAGTGCCTCAGTTGCCTTCCACATGACAACAATTAACTTTACTTGTACCACTTGGGCACAGGGCTTGCACTAGGAGTAAATCTTTCAAATGTGCAATACCAAACAAGGGGGACATATAGAGTACCTAAAGTACCTATACCACCACCTGTTCTACCACCAATACCTCGCATGATGCCAGTCAAACAAATGCTTATTAAGGAGGTGCTCGTGGAAGGAGACTATGCATGGGAGCCTCGACGAACTTTGGAGGAGTCAGATGATAATTGGGAGGTAACCCTGAGTATTTCCTAATTCAAAGGAATACACTAGTGCTAGTATTCCAAGCTGCAACACAATGGAAGGGTTGAGAGATTAATAACCCATTGAGGAGAGCCCAATTTGTAGTGCTACCATTGTCTCATCGAGTGGTTGAGTTTCCTCATAATATTAATGTAAGAAACCCGCAAACTATTCAAGTCAGCACACACCCTGGGTTGAGTTGTGTTAAGTGTAGAATCTACCATCTCATCAAGGACTGCCCTTACAAGAGCATTGTAGAGTTAGTCTTACACAACCACGAACCCAACCACAAGACTTTGAATGATTGGGGTGTGATCTAGGGTGGTGACAACACCACTCAATGTCATAACTCATGCGAAAGCATTAAAGAACTTGGAAGTCAAGGGAGAGTTGTTAACCAAGCCTTCTATGAGAACAACGGGAAGGATAAGACAAGCAAAGAAGGTGACCCCAGGAGACTTTGCAATAGTAATTCAGGATGGTTTAGATGAAGGAACGGTTGAAACCGCATCCACTGAGTCAAACCAGGAACAAGAGTTAACAATAAAAGATGAGGAAGTAACATGGAAGGAAATTTAACTAGTTGAAGAGCCCCAGATATACTGAGGGGAGTGGGTGAATACCCAAATTCTTAGAAGGTAATAAAAAATTTAGCGACTACACAAGATTTAGTCTGGGAAAGTCAGAATATGATTAAACAGTTACAAGCTAGTCGGGTAGTTGAAAAAGTCTATCCTAGATAGAATCTCACAAAGGAAACCAAACGGCTAAATGTTCCAGAGACCGTTTCAAAACACAGTGAGGGTAAATTTGACTTAGAAGAGAAAGGAAGAAATGACCTATTCAAGAAGGAGATTCTCCTATTTATAATTTAGCAAACCCTATTTTAGGCTCATACATTGATGAGGTTAGATGGGATTAAGCACCAAGGAATGTGGCTGGACTATCTACCTTTCTCTCTACAGAAATAAAAATGCTAATTGGAAACTGGCTAAGAGTCTAGACACTGTGGGACTGATCTAAAGATTGGATGGATGGTCAAATGTAGGCCGATCTCCCCAAACCAACGGAGGAGTACCTTTGCCTTTTGGGAAGAATGGAGATATGGAGGAAGGAGGAGGTAAGCTACCCAAACTTATCCAGATTCCAAGTAACCAAATGGGAAAGTATTATGAGAGTGATGATACAAATGTAACACTTCTAGTGGTGCACAAGGATTATCAAGCTCTTGCAATCCTAGATGGGGGAGCCAGAGTCAATATCGTTAAAAAACAATATTGAAAAAAAATGGGCAAAGCCAACTTTAGAGTGAATGAACCTCATTTGATAAGATGGTTGATGGTACCATGTCACGACCCATGGGAGTTTTACAGAATTTGAAGATGAAAGTCTCCTCTTTCCACTATTGCCATACGTTTGCATTGATGATAATCTTGTATGCTTCTCTTCTGAATGATGATTTTTGCAAGAATCGAACCTTCTTTTGGGATAGATTTGATATTATGCAAGTGTGTAGGATGCTTCCTTGGAAAGACCTCGTCCAAGTTTGATTGAGTCAAAAGATATGGCTCTATGCCTATAAAAGCATGTATTTGGTGAAGGGTTTGACATATCAATCTAATCAATATCATTGAGTGGTGCAATCTTGTTCTCTTTTGAGCATTATCACCTCTCTCTCTCTCTCTCTCTCTCTCTCTCTCTCTCCTGCTTCTACATAGCTATGGATTCCATCTTTAAGCCTCCAGAGGCCTGCACACAAACCCTAATCCTAGCATGCTGTAACCTTCATTCACTGGACTGAAATATGTCTAGTGATGGTGCGCAAGTCAAAGTCTCCAATTCTTGTATTGATGCTAGTAGTATCTTTCAAGGCTATGCTCTATTGCTGCCTGAATGTTGCTCAAGTCCCTTTGAACCCACCGTACTCAGGCTGCAGGGCAGCTTCCCATGCTCCGATATCTTTATGGTCCCAAGAAGAAGGGTACAGCAACCAATGATTCACATCTACTCCCAAGAGTGAGGTGAGGTCTTCCTTTGAAAAGTATAAGCCTTCTGCAAACCTCGAGTGAAATCTTGCCCCAAGGTTAACCCAAATCCCACCATCTCTCAGCAGGCTCTTGCCTGAGTACATTAGCTCAACATGACCCATCCTACCCTTTAAGGCAAACACTCACACCTCATTTAACAAAATGTCCACTACCTTAGAGGTTCAACCCTACCCAGTATGCAATAGACTGCTGCTGCATCATCCCTACCCATATCATGCGTGACTTACAGTAGGTACAGGTTTATAGGTTAAAGGCACCTCTTTACAACTGTTAACTGTTAGAGAACCAAAATTAGTAAGAAAATTTTGCTTGTGAACTTCAGTGAGAGAGAGAGCAAAAAAATGAGATGTTTTTATTATGGTGTCTTCAGAAATCGTTAACAGTAATGTTACAAGTGCTGCCTTCAAATTTTTATCAAAACACTGGTTTCACTAATCCTTCAAAATCTAGAGAGTTTTCACAGGTCATCATGCCTCGCCTGACAACAATTTATCAGGTCCATGGCTAATATACACATCTTCTTGCTATCTAAGAATGGCCCCATACATAGACGCTGCAGCTGCCTAGCTTGATCCATTCATTTCATTAGCTGACTGATCCACACTGTGGGCACGAACACGATCTCTAAGCTCTTCAAATGTGCGCATGCTCTCTGCATCAAATCCTCCAGCAAACTGGCAAACCACACCCAACAGTTATGTGAGTATTGTGTTTTAAGTAAAGCTGGGTGCAGAACAATGCATGCCCATCAGTTATGTGAGTATTGTTTTATAAAGTAAAGCTAGGTACAGAACAATGCATGCCCATCACAGCCGCGGTGAACTCAGGCTGCTGCGGAATGGACAGGCAATCTGTATCTAGCCTAAAAACCCCCAACCCAACATGTCATTGTGATTAAGGATCGCTAAGATACCAAAAGAGCGAATGGCTGACTGACCTGATGAACACGAAACGCAAATCTCACTCCTTGGAGCAGTAAGAACTCTCTCTGTGGCTCTTTGGCAGCAGATGCTGCTGCTGATGAGTCGAGTTCCGATGCAACACGCTTCATGTACTTCCTAGCTAGTTGTACAGTTGCAAGTTTTATCTGAAACAAACCATTCTACCCTTAGATGACACGTAGCTTGGCCATTGAGTAAAAGACAGCCAATACAATGTTGTAGGTTTATAAGCTTAACAGAAAATGTATACCTTGCCAACCAAACCAGAATCAAGCATCCACTGTGTTGGCACACTAAACTCTTTGTACCGAGCTATAGCCATGTCTCGAGTTCTTAATAGAGCATAAACACTTTGCTCCACCCTGTGCAAAAAAGCATTGACGTAAGCTCGGGGCAGAAAAAAAATCAGGAACAATACAAACCTGAAATGCGACACTTTCAACCATCCAAGTCGTGAGGGCTTTACTTTTCTAGCAACGAAAGCATCTTCTTCAGAGACAATTCACACAACACACGTGGATCATCTTCAAAAGAACTGATCTCAACTTCCAGCTTTTTTAAATCCTGATATTCAAATGCTGCTTCCCTCAAGACATCAGCTTTGCTCTCAGGCCAATCAAAGTGCTTAAGGACAGCACGCTCATCCACCTACCACCAAACAACCGTGGCTATCATAAGAGAGTAGTACCTTATTAAAAAGGCCCTAAACCACATATCATGTACTCTAAAACCAGATCAATGCAGTACCCTTACAGATCAATGCAGTACCCTTACATTTAAGGACAGGCCACTCACAAGGATTAGAAATAAAGAAGTCTTACCAAAAAGGAAAGCTCTTCATCAAGCCAGGAAACGAATGCAACCACGTCCTCAATGTCACTGTAAGCAGCGTTCCGGACTTCCATCGCAAGGGATTGCACAAAATCACCTTGCATCTCAACATCTGCTTTGACCTGACTCCACCAACACAGTGAGGCACCACTCTTAAAAAACCCACCACTCATTGGAAAGTGAAACTATGACTGATATTATGATTCCAGTAAGTGCACTCATTACAGAATAAGTCTTAAAATAAACACTCAACATACCGCCAATAAGAATGCAGATCGATTTTCAATTTCGCCAATCATACTGTTGCGCGCATCTGAAACATTTGTGTCTGAGGCTCCCATAGCAGAATCCTTCTTTGCTTCTCTTCTCATCAATGACTGGTAAAATTCTACTACTTCTGGGGCTCTTTGCACTTTCTCGCCCCCTGAACCTTGCAACTTCACACTTCCAGGAGGAGGAGGAGGAGGGGGTGGACCACCAGGAGCCCTAGGTGGTGGTGGGGGGAGTGGTGGAGGGCCCGGGGGGCCACCTCCGGATGTTTTAGCAAGCAGGTTACCATCTGAGGGCGCTTTTGCAGAAGATTTTGGTGCTGGCTTGGGAACCCTCGGTGCCCTTTTCTGTACCTCAGAAAGTTTCATCTTGTTCACCACAAGCCGCACTGGATTCTGTTCAGTTGCTGACAATATTTCTGCTCTCCTATGTGGGAGTCTATCAAAATTAATCTTTCCAGGTGCAGCTTTGTCCATCTTCATTGTTGGAGCCATCTCTGGCTTGAGCTTTTCTACGAGCTTCTCGACCCTGGCTTGGTCAGCTTTTTCTTTAATAGCTTTCTCTCTTGCAAGTGCCAATTTGTGCCTGTCCTTGAATGCAGGGTATTTTTCCTCTAGAACACCAGCCACAGACTTTGACATAAGGTCAAATGAAGCAGCAACATTACTAGAAGGTTCATTTGCATCAACACTTGACCTTGTTCTAATGGGAGTTGGCTCTCCAAGGGACTCATTTGAATCAGAGGTAGAGTGCCTGGAACTCTCAAACTCATTTGTTCCAAATGTGGTTATGGCTACAGAATCACTGTTATTCCTCATCATAAGGTTTTCTAGTGACCCCTTCGACCTCGTATATCTGTGCCCAGGACTCGACATCCTAGCTGGTGAATTCCTCAAGTCTAAAGAAGAGGGGGCAGGTGACAACTGAGAGTCTTCTTTACTTCTACCCCATTTCTTCAACTTTTTAATGAGACCCGATTTCTTGGAGCTCGAATGCCGTAGTGAGTGACCATCAAAGGAAGAATCATCAAAGTCACATTCAGATGGTGTGGATGGTAGTGAGGATATACTGTCATAATCCTGTTCGCTTTGCTCTCTGGATTTGGCAGCTAGAAGATCTGGGCCTGCATATTCCATCATGAGTTGCTTTGCCTTCTCCTGGGATTTAGGACTTAAACTCTTCCCCAAATCAAGAGCTGTGGCCTTCCCAGGAGGTGCCTGATAATTCCTTAATTCATACCTTAAGCAGGCATTAACCCATCTCAAATACACAAGCTCTTCGACCTCACTAAACCTATTCATCTGCAAGCCTTCTACTTGCTTACTCAGATCTTCATTTGCCAGCCTTAACGTAGAAGCTTGGGCTTGCACCTGGGCCACTATATCACTCTGCCATCAAGCCAAAGAATTGATCATTTATGGGTCCAGATGCAAAAAAAGAGCACCATTTCAGTCTACTTGTCAAAAAGACCAGCAACACGTTACACAAACCAAATGAAGAAAACTTTTACCTCGGTCATACTTGAGAGCTCGACGATCTTGGCCTCGGCTGCATCGAGTTTGACTGTCAATTCTCGCTTCTGGTGCTGAAGGTCCTTGCTTGTCCTGCGTAACTCCACCACTTCAACTTCCAACTCTTTCAAGGTTTGCAATTTCCTCTCCATGACGAAGTCCTTCTTGGAGGCCTCTTGTTCTCTCTCTTGAAGGGTGGCTACTTGCTGCTTGAGGATCAAGAGTTGTGCCTTTGTTTGGCCAGCGTCACTTTGTATGGTCTTCTGCAGATCTTTGATTTTCGCTCTTGCCACCTCCAGCTCCTTCTTCAAGTCTTCCTTGAATTTAAGTTCCTCGGACAACTTCTTTGCCTGCTCTTCCAGAGCAATCAGCTTGGCATTGAGCTTCTCAATCTCCCCATTCTTTCTCCGCAGCTGCCTTTCCAGCTCTAGATAGTTCTTCTCCTGCTCCTTTAGCCCATAATATTCCAATAGCTCTTCTTCAAGCTTCATCTCTTTCTGTTGCAAATCTGCCACTATAGCCTTCAACTGTGCAAGCTCCACAGAACTATTCACACCTGCCGTGCTTTGATTGTCCACCTTCGATGAGAACCTTTTGTTGGTGGATGCAGTGAGGGCTTCAAAGACCTGTAAAGCTTCATCATCTTCGGAGTTTGACTCATACTTTCTCGACTCAACGCTATCGTCTGAGTCGTACTTCAGCCTCATTCCATCCTCACAGAACTTTAGTCTGTCGGCTGACTTCTCAGAATCCGAGGGGAAATCACCGCCTCCTTGGAAGAGATCGTCAAACTCTGGCAGCAACAGTTGATCACTCTCCTGAAAACTTTTACAGCTCAAGGCAGGGCTGAATGTGCTGATGCGTTTCACTTCCTCCTCCTGATGAGAGGACAAGTTTAACAAGAAGAATAATTGATCTCTCTCTCTCTCTCTCTCTCTCTCTCTCTCTCTCTCTCTCTCTCACACACACACACATGCACGCATGCGTTGAACATTCATGTCCACACATACAAATTGTATCTGCACACATACGATAACTATGCGTCAAACATGCACACACACACACACACACACAAAATATGATTATGCTCACATATACAAACAAACATGTGTACAATAAACCATGTATCACTCTGACAGAGGCGAACCTCCACTTTCGGTGCCCCATGTGCATCTGCATAAGTGTAGATCTCCTTGCCATCACTGGGCTCTTCTTCACTCGGAGGTTCTGCAATTGACCAGTTCAACATACAACCCAAATTCTGAAACTCAAATTCCCAAGAAAAAATCCAAGCCTACCCAAAAGTGATCCTACAGTACCACTCAAGTGTTCAAAACACTGGTATGAAGCTAATCTCAGCAAAACTAACCCAGCATTCAAGATAGTGACAAGAAACTACGCCCACTAATATCCCAAAGTTCAAACTAGTGTACAAAACTAATGCGCTTTCCAAAACATTAGGAAGATACTTATTACCAAACCAGAATTGATGTACAAAACTACCCAATTATTGAGACATTGATGAGAGATAAAAGCCTTAATCTAATGTCTTAACTTTAGAGCCATTAATCCTTAGACTGCTAGACAGAACAAGTGAGAGAAAAGATGTTCTTACCCCAAGAGCCACGAGTCCTATCACGGTTGCCCTTTCGTTGTGCATATGTGACAGCTACCACAGAACAGGTGACCGCAAGAACCACACGCACTAACATGTAATCTGATCAAAATTGGGTGCTGAGATCAATAACATGACATGCACAGCCCTCCAAAGTTTTGACTTTGCTGAATGGTAAGGTCAGGCTTCACTCTGCAATGAGTTTTTTTGTTCAATTTCTGCAAAGGGCACAATACATACACCCAAACATGGTGAATCAAACTCCTATCAGGGGGCAAATAGATAGAGCATGCACTGAAATTTTGAGTAATTCAAGCATGGACTAGAACCCACATGCAAAATTACAAGGATAAATTATTGTTTCCATCACTCACAAACACAGATAATTGGATGAGAAGTGATGGCTTGCGTGAAACATGCAGACCTGCACAGAAGGGCACACACCTTAATCGCTCAAAACCCAATTGGGAGGGATCCAGGTAGATGTATATGAGCTGGGAAGGTGAGGGCAGCCCAAGGGGGGGCCTGGGAAAAATAGGTGGGTAGGAAGCATACATGAATTTGTATGTGTTTAGAGACTTGTTCTTGAGAGAAAAAAGCTCCACACAGGATGAGGCTGGGGTGTCAAGGATCAGATCATCTAAATTCTAGATTATCTAGAGAGAGAGAGAGAGAGAGAGAGAGAGAGAGATTATAGGCTTTAGTGCAAATTTCTTCTCTCCACTCTATGCAGTATGTAGTGCTACCACATACTTGACTGACAAAAAGCCCCCCGGCCCCCTCGTGGCAAAACACAGCTCGTGTGTGTGGTGATGAAGACCTCTCCTCTTGCAATGGTGTTGCGAGAAAAAAAATGCGAAAATTCACACAATTCCACGTGTCTAATATGCCAAACCGAGAAAAAACCAAAATAAAAGGAAAAAAACTAATTATTTTTGGAATTTTTGACCCATGGGCCACAACTACCTCAACTTGCACGTGGAAAACCCAAAAAAACTGCTGCTGGATTCTTGCATTTGGCAGAAACTACAAAGATTTTACCTGAGTGGTTTCCTTTTGCTTTACAAAATCAACCAACTTTGCCCATAAATTAAAATCAATCAAATATAATATTGTGCATGTGATGCGCACTTAATTAAGAAATGCCCATATATGAAATTAATATCAAACGCCCACATTCAGACATTAGCATAAATTACACACTGCCCATATTCAAAGCTCACCCCTTAAATTACCATCATTTAACTAAATATAAGTACTTATAACTAAACAAGTATAACCACATTTATTAATACCTACATTTAACCAGATATTATCTCCTACTTATGATAGCTTTTATTTATAATTTGATTAAACATAATCACCTACATTACCCAAGTAAGATGAGTTTCACATGACCCAAGGTACCCCATCATCCATGGAAAATCAAACATAAATGTAGAAATCCACTCCCCTAGTTTAATTAGACATAATCACCTACATTACCAAGTAAGATGAGTTCCACTTGACCTAAGGTACTCCATCAGCCATGGAAAATCAAACATAAATGTAGAAATCCACTCCCCACATATACACACATATAGAGTAACTCAATGTGGGTCCTTGCTTGAAGCTCCAACGAGCCCAATCACTTAGTAATTTACACCACTTAGACAAGGGAGCCTTGTTAAACTTGTTAAACGAAGCCCAAGCCGCCTGATTGAATGCTGCACAAATTTCAAGTTTTCTTTTTTTGTCTTTTTTTTTAAAAAATTGACAAAAAACACCGGATTATATACACTACTCACACACCCAACTCCGGTTACATGGACGCGCAACACCGTAGAGAGCACAGATCGAACCCGCACCACCGGCAACTAAGACTTCGTCCACTTTAACCACTCCACTAGAACTGTGTTCGCAGATTTCAAGTTTTCAAATTGTGCAACGTGAGATTTGGCTGTGTTTTGAAGTCTAAAACTCAACTCCCCTAATTTTGATTAAACTCCCCCAATTTTGATGGAGTTGAACAGTCTCAGAAAAACACCTTCTTGGCTCAAATCCAGAGAAACTGGTTGCAATTTTGCCTAGCCTTTAACTTAAAGATTCAATTTTAAAAAAATTAATTATAAAACCCGCCGATGCATTGTTTGAAGGTCATCCTTTTTTCACTTATTAGGAAAAAAAGTTTTTTTTTAACACTGGAGTTGAGATAGCAGCCTGCAGGAACCAGAGGTTTGGTAGATGCAGACATTTAATGGAGGGACGAAGCTCTGGGGAAAACCTTTCAAAAAACAACTTAATTGCTCAAGGTAAGAGTCAAGATCCTCTTGAGAATTCAGCCGAAAGAGGACAATTCATGTGAAAAATCAACTCAATTGCATACAAAATCCTATCATTCGTCTAGCTTTGCTTCTGTTTAGAGAGCATTCTTTTAATTGCCAGTCACACAAAAGACAGGACAGAGATCATAGTCTATTATTTAATTCGCATTTTTATATTGCATAAAACCTTATCCGAGTCCAATGACACAAATGCATTGAGGACTTGCCCATAATGGTGAATGTGTGCCCTGACTGACACACACACCAGACCAGAGAAGTGGTGGTGGGCAATTGGCATTGCAAGCCTTGGCTGCAAATTTTTGAGGAGAAAATCAAAAAGAAATTTCATTTTTTTTTTGGGATAATTGGAAATTTTATACATAATTTGTCATTTCTTCAAAGCGTTAAAAACTAGTTGTTTGAGAATTTTGACCCTACATGCAAATGTCTGAGCTTTCTGGTTATGAAACCTGGTGGGCTTTCAACTGTAAAGAGAAAAGCTTTAAGGATAGAATACATTCAAATCATAATTTTAATGGATAGCTTTCCTTGGCCTTGCATATTACAAGGCTTAATTATTAGAGTTAATCTTGGGTCATCAGAGTTAAATTGGCCAGTCATCAATGACGAAGATTACAAGGTTCATTCGAGGTCATCTTCGCCACTAAATAGTGATTAGTTTACTATGTTTGTTAGAGGCTATTAAACTTATAATGAAGGTTTGAAAGTTGATTAGATCTGAGCTTGGCCACTAATCCAATGATTAGATTAAAAGAGTTGAGCTTGGCCACTGATCCAATGTTAGGCTACAAGTTACGACAGTTAATCAATACTAATCTGATGACGATTGCCCGTTGCCTGTGGTCAGCTGCGATGATCAAGGATTCAAGGTGGAACGAAGTGTGAAGGATAGATCCATGCGAGGGCCCGAGGGGGGACACACAGTCACACAATTCAAAGATTGATGGCAATCTGCAGTGCAGAAGAACATGGGGGCTGGCGTGTTGTAGTAAAAGCAAAAGAAGACAAGGGGAGGGAGTAAATGCTTCAACCGGCACATCATGCTTCATGCGGCTGATTCAAGGGGCATGGCCGCATGGCGCAAAACAGACACACTGTGGCAACTTGCGAGCCTTGCATCAGGATTAACTTATTATAGACAGCAGAAATTAGAATTTTGAAATCAAAAAGAGGGGGAATTTTTAAAAAAAACTTTGAAAAAATCAGACTTGTGCGCAGAAAAGCACTGCTTTTCACTGCACATGGAGTGCTACTGTGCTGAGCAGCCTACGGTTTTTTCGAGAAAAAAAGATAGCATTAAATAAATTTTTAAAAAAGGAAACTGCATTAGGGTTTCGAGCTTTAAGCAACCAGAAAAACAGAAGAAAAAAGAGACAGTAGAGAGAGGGAGATGCATGGAAAAAATAATTACCTGTGGGTGTGTGTGCTGCTAGGGTTTTGGAAGAAGATGGAGAGAAGATGGAGGCAACTCCTGCTCAGAAATCTTGGAGCCCGCGCCTGCAGCAGTAAAGTAAAAAAGAAACAGTCTGCCCATTTTTCCCCCTTCCCACTTCAAAATTCCCTCCCCTTTGCTTCATGCCAAGCTTGGCTCAATTTTTAGGGCCTCTTTCCCACTGCCCAATTAACCCTACCCTACCCTGCCCAGCCTTGATGCCACAGGCTCAAGTTTCAGAGCCCTTTCCCACTGCCCAATTGCCCCGGCCGCCCCGCATTTATATGCATCGCATCGTCATACCTGCATTCCCACGGTGTAGAATGAACATCGCGCCTGCCTCTTGCCAAGCCTGTGAAGGGAATTGCACATCACGCCTATGCGGCTGCCCAAGTTTGTCAAGGGAATTGCAACTCTGGCACGAAAAGAGTGGCAAAAGCATCGTCATCACCCCTACGTGGTTAGCCAAGTTTATGAAGAGAACTACATCTGTGGCGTAATCATCGTCATGCCTACCAAGTTTGTGAAGACAATTGCAAAATGCTTGGCCAAATTTACCGTGACCCCCCCCCTTTGAGGTGGGATTTCTATCCGAAGGGACTTGGTGCCTTGAGGGTATGCTAGCCCGCCGCCCCGAATATAATGCATCTAGGCAAAGCACGGACCCATGGTAGGCTATATTCGGGGCGGGCTAGCATACCCTCAAGGCACCAAGTCCCTTCGGATAGAAATCCCACCTCACCCCCCCCCCCCGGGTTATTAGCACGCACCCACTATCAAATGCCCCCTCTACCCTAAAGGGACCATTAAAGAGACATGTATCAACACCTTCCTTTTAGCAATAAAAGTAACAAAAAGTATTTTAACATCTTGTTGATTTTGATCCTATTTGGTGAGGTAGGCATGCCCCTTTATATGTTGATCTTGGCCTATTTGCTAAAGTAGGCACACCCCTTTATGCATTGAGTGATAACTTGTGGTACATACACATCAATTTCTAAATGTTCTAGGTAAGAATTTCATTTTAAAAAAATAAAAAGCTAGCTTAGAAAAGCTAAGCAAAGCAAGTTGTTTGGTGTTTTAACCTTCAACAACGTTGGGCCGATTAGGGTAGTATAAGCATGCCAACTTGGTGGCAGCTAAGGTTTTACTTATCAATGTTACCAATCAACAAAAGTTAATTGGCTCGCAAAGGGGAGCAAAAAAGTGGAGAATGCATGCTTTTATTTTAAGACATACTTGGAGTATATTATTAGCACCCGCTACTATCAAATGCCCCTCTATCCTAAAGGGAACAGTAAAGACGCAAGTGACAACACCTTTCTTTTAGAATTAAAAGCAGCAAAATGTATTTTCTTGTTAACATCTCGTTGATTTTGGCCCCCATTTGGTGAAGTAGGCATTCCCCTTTATATGTTAAGTGATGACACTTGTGGTACTTGCACCTTAATTTCTAAATGTTTTAGGTAAGAATTTCAAAAAATAAAATAAAAAGTTAGCTTGGACAAGTTAAGCAAAGCGAGTTGTTTGGTGTTTTGACCAATAGGATTTTTGGGCCAATTACGGCGATATAAGCGTGCCAACTTGGTGATAGCTAAGGTTTTACTTATCAACATTGGCACTAACCTGAATGCATCACAAGATTTGGCTGTATTTGCTAAACTAAACAGACAGAGAACCTATGAATTTTGAAGCTACACAAATCAACAAAATTTAATTCATATGCGAAGGGGAGCAAAAAAGTGGAGAAGGTTCAATTATGTGTCATTTTTCAACAAATCCAAAATGAACACATAATGAGAATGCTTTCTTTTTTGAGACGTACTTGTGTCCCATCCGCTATTAAATGCCCCCTCTATCCTAAAGGGGCCATTAAAGAGGGAGGTGCCAACACCTTTGTTTTAGCAATGCAGCAAAAAGTGCTTTCTTGTTAACATCTCATTGACTTTTGCCCCCATTTGGTGAAATAGGCATGCCCCTTTAAAATTGATTTTGGTTTATTAGGTGAAGTAGGCATGGCCCTTTATACCTTGAGTTATGACATTTGGTACTTGCCCTTTGTACCTTAAGTTATGACATTTGGTACATGCACCTCATTTCTAAATGTTTTAGGTGAGAATTTAAAAAAAATAACAAGTGCTTGGACAAGCTAAGCAAAGCAAGTTGTTTAGTGTTTTGAGGGTTTTAGTGAAATTTTGAGGGCGACCAAAGTATTGGTACTTTTACCCTAGAGTTACTAACAAAACCTTGCCCATCCAAGACCTAGAGGTGTTTAACATGAAGCATTTGTCGTCTCTATCTACATACTCCCCACTACCAGTGTCGAAAAAAACCCTAGTTCGATGTATTTGCAACTATTTTTTTAAAGAAATATCTATTAATTTTAAAGTCCAAAGCTTCATAGTTGCTAAAATTTGAGAGGTTGTAATAATATAAATTCCTTCACATTGATGGATTTTCTTGACAAAACTTTTTTTGAAACTCTAATGCCTGCCCGCCCATCATATTCATTGCATTTTGTTAGAGGTGTTTCATGCACTCATATGAAGCATGATTAAAGGTGCATAAATAAAGCATTGCTTGTTCATAATTGCATACATCATATTTATTGATAAGCGTAATTAATGTATTTTGTTAGAGGTGTTTCATGCACTCATACTTTACTATTAAGTGTATGATTACAAAGTTATGATATTTGGCCTAACCAATGCCCCCAAAAATCTCCAAATATTCATGGTGGGTAGAGCATATAAGAATTATTTTTAAAATTCCCTTGAAGTGTTTGTAAATTGTGGATGACCTTTGAACTAATTTCAAATGGAAATATCACTTTGCTTGTCTAAGGAATGTCTTTGAAAGATGTAGAATATAGAAAAATTTGGTTAAGCTTGGAATTGCGACAACAAATCTATTACAGAGGTCTTAAAGATTCATAAAACATGGTGGTAGTGCACCTATTTTGAGAGCTCCCCATGGGATATCGTATTTTACATTTATATAGATCCTTCAGCCTTTATGATTAGTGCAACCAAGACAATAATCTAAACTTTCATGTGAGTTTTGCTACTATAGGTTGATGACAACAACTACACCATCATAACTGAAAAGAGAAGGTTTGGCCATAGCATACACAATTAAGAAATATACTATCATTACTTTTGAGCCAACTAGTAGTTGATAGCACTAAGAACAACTGCACCACCATAATTAAGAAATATACTATCATTACTTTTGAGCCAACTAGTAGTTGATAGCACTAAGAACAACTGCACCACCATAATTAAAAGAGAAGGTTTGGCCACAATATACACAGTTGAGAAATATACTCTCATTACTTTTTAGCCAACAAGTTTGTATGGGCTACTTTCTTTAGTAAACAAGCCTTGTGAAATGGTGCTACCTCGATGATGCACATCAGTAGATGGTTGCTTATCCTTATGGAATTTAACAGCTTGATCACAATCAAAAAAGGATTGGTGCATATACATACCAATCATCTTTTGAGAATAAAGAGCTTGAACCCTTGGGTGTGGATGGCAATCTTCCAGATTCTCTCTTGTCCATACTTGAGGAGATTTCCTATTATCTAGCTAATAGTCTCCCACAATACCTACCTATCACAATAAAGATAAAGCCAAATGTCTAATAAACAAGGTTGCTCCCTGTCAACTAATAGCAAGAATGCTTTACAAAATAGGTCAAGAGGAGAAATGTTCACAAAAATGAACTCCTTTCCGTTCTTGGTTTAGCTCACTCTAGCGTTACCATGACGGGGAACAATTTGCATTAGGTTTCAACTATCACAATATTTTTTAAGCGAGCTTATAGAGTAGCTAACCACTTTTTGGAGATGTATAGAGTATATTAAACAATGCTAAGAGTGTTAAATATTCTTATGGTGCCTATAACTTTTTGGTGATGTTGTAGAGTTTGTTAAACAATGCTAAGAGTGTTAAATCAGGCTTATGGTGGCTAACACTATGCTTAGCAGCTAACAATTTTTGGTGATGTTGCAAAGTTTGTTAAATAATGCTAAGAGTGTTAAATCGGGCTTATGTTGGCTAACGCTATTTATTAGTGATGTTTTAGAGTTTGTTAAACAGTGCTAAGAGTTTGTTAAACAAAGCTAAGAGTGTTAAAACGAAGAAAAAAACAAAATGCTATTGACTCCAATAATGTTGTAGAGTTTGTTAAATCAAAGGAAAAAATAAAATGCTATTGACTCTAGTAATGTTGTAGAGTTTATTAAAACAAAGTTAAGAATCTTAAATTGAAGGAAAAAACAGAATGCCCTTAAATCTAGTAATCTCTCTTCAACCTTTTGAGAAATGGGGCATTGAGTTTATGAGTCTGGGTCTAATTCCTCTTGGCCCTAGGGGCTTTCAAGGGTGCTCTACAAGCTGGTGAAGACAGAATTTGATTTGATCAAGTCTACATTGAGATCCAAGCTCTTCATCAAATCTCTAGGGGTGACTTTGGTAAAACAGAGATTAAGCATTCAATGTTTGGTTAAATCTTGTGTTTCTTGGCTTAATCTTCTATTAGACTAATTTCTTTGAGCTCATTTGAACTCTAAGGCCTCAGATCTGGGCTCCCCGCATACTCTGTTTTTTGCACACAAAATAGAGGATTAATTTGCTAATGAGTGATTAATCAATACTAATCACTATAGTTTGGTGCAATTGAGGGTTCAAATTAACCATTAGGTATCTGATACAGATCCCTATAACTTCAGATTGTAATTCGGAGATGGTTTGATACTCCAACCATTCCGTACAAATTGGTTACCCTTGATTTAATGTAATTTTTGGTTTTATCCTGATAAATCTCTGGTAATTATCTGTTGTAATTATCTCCTAAACACTAGATTGAGTTGTAAAAGAGTAGACATTGCCCTTGAATCTTGAAATTTGATCAAGAGGTAAGACCCCCTTCACATTATCATGAGTACGGTACAAGAGATAGCCAAATTTAATGGGGAGCAGTTTTACACATGGCAGACAAAAACCATGTATCTGCTCATGAGGAAAAATCTATGGGGGCTAGTTAAGGGAAGAGATGAATGTCCAGAGGTGAGAGGGAAAAATGAGTGGAAGAGTAGGAATGAAAAAGCATTTGGACTTATCGCACTCAGTTTAAATGATGAAATCATTCATCACATCATAGGGATACATTGGGCAAAAGATGCATGGGATGAAGTCAATAAATTATTGGCACACAAGCTAAAAATTCAAAGATAAATTTGTTAATGCAATTCTACAAATTGGATATGAAGGAAAGTGAACCTTTAATCACACACTTGAACAGATATAAAAGCATTAAGCAACAACTGGCAGCTATTGGCAAAAAGGTAGAAGATGATGAGGCACTAGCAGTGTTTCTAAAGAGTGTGGACAAAGGTGAATATGAAAACATTGTAGCAACACTAAAGAATGTACCTGAATTGAAGCTACACGAGATAGAAGGAGCTCTATATTAGAGCAAGAGACCAGAGGCGAAGAGAAGAAATGGCTCGACTCAACAGCAGGAGAAGAAAAAGCATTCTTCACCCGAGGAGAATTCTCTCGAGGACGAGGACAAGGAAGAGGTAGAGTACGAGGAAGGACCTTCACTTGCCACAACTGTGGAAAGCTAGGACACATGGCACAAGACTGCTACAGCAAACCTAGTGGAGAAGGAATGACATCGGCAAACTTCATGGAGGCTCCTAATAATAAGGAAGTGGAGTCAGATCATCTTTTCAGAGAGAGAGAGAGAGAGAGAGAGAGAGAGAGAGAGAGAGAGAGAGAGAGAGAGAGAGAGAGAGAGAAACCCCACAACCCAATGTAACCTGTCCCAACAGAGTAAAACCACCTCTGAGCCAGATGTATGTGTGAGCACTTTAGTCAAGGTCACGAGCACTTGTAGTAGCCTTGGGCACATAGAGAGAGAGAGAGAGAGAGAGTGTGTGTCAAGGACTATGAGTTTAGGGACTTGAGGCACTGGTCGCGGACTATCAAAAGTAAGAGGGAAACTTGGTATAGGGTCCGAGGTGTGCTAGGAGTATTCACTTGAGGGGAGGTGTTAAAATATACAAGTGAATAGGGTGTGTGTGGGAACAAGCCCTTGGCTAGAGGTTGTAAAAGAGAATCTGTAAATGTGAGAGAACCTGTGAAAAGGTGAGAAGCATCTACTGGGAGAGAATAAAGGGTAGCATGAGGAGATTTAGGAGGTGTGGAGATATTCTGGGAAGAGGTGGAGAGAATCAAGCAAAAGAGGTGGAGTGAATCAAGGAGAAATCAGTGGGATTAGATGCTTGGATGTAAACCCTTTCAATATCCCTATCCTCATCATTAAGTGTGAGCCCCACCTGGGTAATTTCTTTAACTCAAACTTATGACCTTAAGCCTAGTCAAGTCAGTTCCCCCCTACCAATTCTTAATCTATCCAACAGTTGACAAAGATGAATAACAAAGCTAAGGTACCAACAACAAAGCCAAGCGCCTACTAAAGTCACCGTGCAAAAGTGAATATACCCAAAAGTATCTTAGCAACTCAAGAAGAGAATAAATTTATTTACCAAAGTAAAAAAATCCTTAGTAGGGTCATGCGAGGCCAACTCTGTTCACATGAATTGAGCCCCATTGGATTCCTAAAGAGACTTTTAGAAGCACAAGGATTATATGAGGGTAATCCATGGATAGGGCTTCCCAAGCAAAATAAGTCTCCACCCCCTAGAACCATATAAACCATCCAAGATACCTAAGTGGGAGTGGAAAGTAAAAACCTTGGTTCTAACTCAAGCTTCCCAATCAAAAGCTTAAATATTATAAGAGGTTAGCTCACTTTTTTTTTTCCAAAGAGCTTTTGTGTGCAAGCTCAGACACTACACCGTGTCACCCCACATCAAGCCTGTGACCTATTGATTCATGTTGGAAATATCCTTGCACACTCACGTTGATGTGTTGGGGAGACCTGCCCTATAGCCTGTCCGAAACACACCACTGTGAGGAGAGAACTACCGCCAGCACCACAACACCAACATACCACCAAATCAAGGCACCAGTACACTCAACTAATGTCCCCCAATCTCCAGCTGACACAAGCGGATGCTAGAGCACACTCCAAACTTCTCAAACTATATAGTTGCTTCTTTTAGACATCCCCCCAGGTTAGCTTAGATCTCCAATGGCCCTGATCTTCCCTTATAACCCTTCATGCGACCTCAATTGACTGCCAAATTGACCAGAAATACTCTCAACTCTAACATAGAGAGATTAGATGTTGACCGTCTTCCTAATCAAACACCGATTGATGATCCCAAGTAGAAAACTATCTGCTAACATCAGCACACTTCAAGACCTTGATTTAGAGCTCCATAGCAGCACCCCTTTGTTATCTTGAATTCACCTCCTCATACACAGCTGATAGAAAACCGGCCAGAAATACTCTCAATCGACACAGATACATCCGCTGTTGATTGCCTTCCAAATCAGACATCGGATGATGACCACAATCAGAAAACTATCCGCCAACATCAGCACACTTTAAGACCTTCTTCAGAGCTCCAACAACACTCTTCTGCTGTCTTGAATTCACCTCAGCCCCACTGCTAATACACAGCTCTGACAGAAAACTACCTCCGAAATGTTGATGCCAAATCCAATCCGAAAAGACTTCTCTAGGTTCCTCTACACTCCTCCAGCATCAGCTAACCTCATATCCTAAACTCCAGGACCTTCTTGGACTCCTTGTTGACCCACAATAAACACCCTTCTGATTGAATTGGCTGAGACTAACCTAGATGTTCGAAACATACCCGAATGACCCAACTGCTTTAACTGAAGAAAAAATCTCGACTCACTTGTCCTCTGACACACTCATGCCCTTAGGTTACATTAATCTTGTAGAGATATTGCACTACAGGCTCTCTGCTGATGACAACAGTAGACTCACAGCTACCTCAGACTTGAAACTCACAAACTGACTCAGTTAACCTAGGTTTCCTCTCCTCTACGTCTGCAGACACTTTTACACCTTCAAAACACTATATCCACACAAAGATCCAACCTTATAGACACACATCTGACAACAGCTGACATTGAGCTAACAATAAAACATCATTTAGGCCCCAAACCTATCTGACTGGCAACTGTTGACTTCTGACTGGCAACTGTTGATTGGCAACTGTGTCAGGTGACTCACAAACACTTCTCTGATTGGCAACTGTGTCAGGTGACTCACAAACACTTCTCTCATATCCAGACAAGCCATTCCAAAGCCTCCACACCATCAACTAATTATTCTGATGTTCAGCTGACACATAACTGATTCTACCTTCCCAACATATGCTGGTTGAGTTAGCACTAACTTAGAAACACTTCCCCAATCATTAGACTGACACCTAAAAATATTCTAACTTCATAAACTCAAGGAAAAACAACATCTTCATCACAACTGAAACATCAAAACACAAGACTTTTCATCACTCATATTGACACAAACCCATCTTTGTCTGCTTCAGATAGACAAAACACAACTATGTCTCAAACAGCCCTAAGAACTGGGCATAAACATAAGAAGGAAACACATAAAACTAATGGGTCACTTGCAAGTAGACCCCAATGACATCACTTCTAAGCTTCACCTTCTCAACAAACAGCTACAATCGAGAAGAAATCAAATCGGGTCAAGTATCTAACAGAGAAGCTCCTCTCAAAGAGCCTAGGGGTCACACTTCCTAGCCAACTCTCTAGCTCACCCTTTGCTTTGATCCAAACAATTCCTCATAATGCACTATCCTCTTGTCTGCAAACCTTCAACAACTACAGGTACTCCAGCTTGTATAATTCAACAAAAAACAAACCAACCTATAGGAGTCACACTCTACTGCAGTCCCTTTGGTGGTCTCTCTCGCCTCTCATTTTAAAGATCCACACATGAACATTTCCCCAATTCACCTTCATAAGTCACGTCGCCACCTTGATTCCTTCCAAAAGGTCTCCCTCGATCTCCCACACTCTTTCTATTTTTATTCACGCACCTGCGCTTAGACTCTTGTCTATGCAGCATTCATCTATTTCCTAAGGTTTCAGACATACTTAACGAGCTTGTTATATGTCGGGGGTTTGGGGTAGGCACATCCTTTGAGCATATATATTGGGCACAAAAAATCCTATCAATGTCATGGGTGCTCTATCTCTGCACTGACACTTGTTGCCTACTCCATAAGCCAAAAACCCTAATTTGTCTAGCCTCACACACTTAATCCATGAATTACAGTTGTTGCTCACTCCATAAGCCAAAAACCCTAATCTATCTAGCCACACACAATTAAGCCATGAATTATAATGACATTAACCCTAATCTATCTAGCCTCACACAATCAAGCTATAACTTACAACAATGACCTCCCCTCCCTTGTTAATCAAGCCACATAATCCTTTCTTCCACGGCTCTCTCTTGGGATCTCCCTCAAGAGATCACTACCGCATACATGAACTTCATGGTGGAGCGGTCCATTCGTCTATCAAGGTCAAGGATGAGAATATAAATCAAGTTAGCTACCACACAAGTGAATACTTTGACATATCCTAGAAGCCATAGAAGCAGTAGAAGACATAGACATGCTCAAACTAAAGGACTTCCAAGAGAAGCTCCCCCCACTGAGTTAACCTACCTTGTCATTGAATATGTTCAAATTCATTTGAAGGAAATCAATTTAGGCATTGTCACTCATGGACTATAAGAAGGAGATCACATTGGTGGGGGATGAATCATATAAGGGACCCCCTCTATCTACCCATGGTACAATATTTCTTCATCATCCAGCATAGATAGCCCCTATTTGTAGCTTATCTGCTTTCAAACAACAATGGCATTCCCTTTTAAAGCTAAACTCCAATTTAGATATCTCTTGCTAGAGACCTTCTTTATATGCCCAATAAACACAATCATATCCCAATGTCACTTCTAACCAAAATATAGGATGGAAAGATAAATAATTAGGCTAGCCATGTGACTCATGAGATATATGCAACAACAACTATTGCAATCATCAAAAGAAAGTGGATTGCATCCACTTCCTCACCAACATCCTATGCCATGTCACTGATATGGATCGCCCTCCAATAGATTAGAATGCACTCAAGGAGATTGAGGTAACACACTATTCCTTAGCTTGACCTTATAGGGGACTAATTTAAGGTTTCCACAAACCTTGAATCACTCCCCTATAACCCCTAACCCTACAAATGTAAGGTACTAACACACTGTCTCTTAGTTTGACCTTTAACATTATTGGCTCTTTAGATTTTTATCTCCTTGTTTTTAAAACTCATGTTAACTCCTGGCCCACCAACCTTGCTAACCTCTTCTTATCAAACACTATAACATCTACTCTCTCCCACTTCACCCCTATCTCTATTGGTGATCTTCCCTACTCCAAGTCCTGCAATCCTTTAATGGTAATGAATTTTTTTTTTGGAGCTATAACCCTAATTGGCCTCGACATTAATGCGGATCCTCAAGTCATATAGGATAGACTTGAGTGATTATGGGGCTTGCCATGCCACTTTTAGAGTTGCCTATCTATTCCTCTTGAGGAAAGGGCTATATCATCTAGATGGGATCCTCCTCTTATATGTACCATAGTCTTTCACCATCTCCTCCACATGGAGAGAATTTGTGCAACTACACCATCAAAGATAGATATTTAACTTATTCCCATAGTATTTCATCTCCTCCACATGGAGAGAATTGGTGTAAATACACCATTATTTTACCTATCCCCCAAAATACACCATCTCCTCCACATGGAGAGAATTGGTATAAATACACCATCTCCTCCACATGGAGAGAATCGGTATAAATACACCATCAAAGATAGATGTTTGACCTATCCCCAAAATACACCATCTCCTCCACATGGAGGGAATTTGTATAAATACACCACCAAAGATAGATATTTGACCTATCCCCAAAATATCAAAGAAGATGACCTTGGTACAATCCACAACACTTTTGACTCTCTTTTACCATCTTTTAATGAAGAAAAAGATGACAACCAACAAGTTGAGACAAGAGAAAGAAAATTCCATCCATGAGACAATTTGGAATTACTCAATTTGTTCATGTTGTGCTTAGTCAAACACTAAATAAGTTTACTTCTAATTCTATCTCTAAATCTCCTACCTCCTATAATTGGTTAAAACCCAACTCCTCTTCATCAACATCCCTTAGAGCTTCCAAATCTGCCATGGGAGGAGTGGTGTTTCTACCTCCAAATCAATGGGAGGAGTGATGTGTCTACTTCCAAATGGGGTAGAGGAGTGGGGCCTTAACCAACATCCTTTTCTTTAAATATATGTTTACTATAAGGAGAAAAATGAATCATATATATCACCATTTAAGTTTGATGAATGTGGATGAGATATTACCTACTCGCATTGTCATGGTAACACAAATGTACCACTACAATCAATCCATAATTTTGTGAAGTTAATTACAAAAAACCATTACTATCTCTTCTCACTATTGCGTTGGGACCATGGACATCAAGAATGAACATAGTGATATGCCTAAAGCTAACCTCTAAGATGTTTTATATAGTCCCACAATAATCTAGGTTAGATGAAAGAAGATTAGTATCGTTGGTACTTGCTCGACTCTCTTGAAGGAAGAGAGCCATTTTGCCATAGTTAAATGTGCTCTACCTCCCATCAATGCTCTCCCCCCATGAAATTGTTTTTTTTTCGTACACACCCGGGGCCCACTCAAGTGGGTGGAGCCGATTTCCCCTTCCAACAATTAGCCAATTATCATGGTCGGGCAAGGGCCACGTACCATCGGGCAAGAGCCACGAATTAGGCATCCCCCATGACCACCGCGATGAGTCGAGCACTGGAACAGCGGAGGGGTCTCGTATGGATCCTCCTATCTCGGGTGATCCACCACCTGAGGAGGAGGAGTCACTCGAGTGTTCAAGGGGCAAGAGCCCGAGCAACCAAACACATCAAGCGAGCATAGGTGTCCCTTTATAACATGAGAGAGCCTAGTGGGACTTGAACTCATAACCTAGAGGTTACAAGTCACAAGCTTGACCACTACACTAACTCAGTCGGGACCCCCACGAAATTGTTTTCCATGAGACCATAATGCACTGCATTTGCGATACTAGAGGATTACACAAAAGGAATAAATTATATAAATAAAAAATAAAATCACATAAGATAGGGACCTTGTGCTTACACATGCTCTTGTGAACTCCCATTATTGCTCACTTATTGGTTTGACACTTGCTTTTCGACTTCTGTAAGAGTATCTTGTAGCTACGTGAGTTCAATGTTCTTATTAGGAAAAGTAGAGCAAGCTTGGGTGGATATGGTGAATTCGTATTAAAATAGCTTCATGGATTTGCTCGCTCTGTGTGTCTATTATGGTACCTAGCAAGCTCGGGTGGATATGGTGAATTCGTATTAAAATGGCTTCATGGATTTGCTCGCTCTGTGTGTCTATTATGGTACCTAGTAAGCTCGGGTGGATATGGTGAATTCGTATTAAAATGGCTTCATGGATTTGTTCGCACATTGCTTCCAACTTGTGCTTTCTCTATGGTTTGTAGGTTAATCTCTTTAGAAGAGATCCATCTACACACACAAAAGCACCAAAAAAAAACACTAAAGAAATATCATGTGAGTACATTGCTTAGGGTAATAAACGTGAATTTGAGCTTACTTTAATAGACCACTAATCTTATAAATAGCACCTCTAATGTCTTCTATTATTCAATCTTTTATTGGCGATCAGACACACAAATTGCAATCATTACAAGATGTATTAGCATACAAGGGTTGTGTTTTCAAGCTAGGGTTTGGTATTTGTGATTTATGGTTGAAGGTTTAGGGTTATGGTTTAGGTTTTATGATTTAGAATTTAGGGTTTATAGTTTGAGATCTGTGATTTATGGTTTCAGGTTTATGGTTTAGGGTTTAGGATTGAGGATTTAGGGTTTGTGATTTTGGATTTAAGGGTTAGGGTTTGAGAGTTAGGCTATAAAGGTTAGGGTTTAGGGTTTAGGATTTGACATTTGGGATTTTAGGTTTATGGTTTAGGATTTAAGATTTCAAATTTAAGGTTTGTGATTTAGGGTTTAGGATTCATGATTTAGGATTTAGGGTTTAGGTTGATAGTTTAGGGTTTAAGGTTTAGGCTGTTAATTTAGGGTTTAGGTTGATAGTTTAGGGTTAAGGTTAATAGTGTAGGATTAAGGTTTAGGGTTTAGGAATTAGGATTTGAGGTTTAGGGTTTAGGAATTAGGAATTAGGATTTAAGGTTTAGGGTTTAGGAATTAGGAATTAGGATTTAAGGTTTAGGGTTTAGGGTTTGGATTTAAGATTTAGGGTATGGGGTTTAGGCTTTAGGATTTAGGATTTAGGTTTAAGATTTGGGATTTGGGGTTTAATGTTTAGAGTAAAGGGTTTAAGATCCAATCACTCTACCTTGAGCTTCAGTCCTTCCAATGTTGAAGGAGGAGGACATTAAGAAGTTTGTTGGCATTGGGTTTCACACTTGGAAAGTGGTGGTTTAGTATCGAGTTACGTCGACGACAGGGTTATGGCCTCTCGTCTCAATGGCACTGAAGCTATGGACATGACCAAGGCGGAAGAAGTAGAAGATGATGAGTGTGCTCAAGCCATCATCATGTGAGATTTAGACGACAAACTTGTCCACTATATTGACAATCTCAACACCACAAAGGCAAAATGGGATGAACTAGAGAAATTATATGGTGCCAAGGGTAAGCATTCGAAAATTTCTCTTAAGATTGATTTTTTTGGTCTTGAGCTAAAGGACGAAGAGGAACTTGGGCCATTCATCTCGCATATGAAGGGGCTAATGGCATAGTTATCATCCATCGACTCTAAGGTGAATGATGACAATGCCATTGTTGTGCTTCTTAAAGCAGTGACTAATCAATACTTTACCTTGGTCACTACACTTGAGAACATCCTAGAACTGATTCTTGAAGGAGTTATCTCCTCGTTGCTTGAGGAAGAACGAGGGATCTCATCAAACAGAGGGGGGTTGTCGATGTGGAGGCACACGTTAGCGAGGTGGGTATTAAAGAGGGTTGGGGGCTTGGTTGAGGTGGACGGGAGGTTGCGAAATGCAATGTGCATTCCCAACTGTAATGACAAGGAGGGTGGTGAGGGTGGGGTTGGTGAGGGGGGTGGTGTAGGAAAATGAATTGGAGGAGAAGAGGTTTGGGGAGGGAAGAGTGGTAGTGTGAATGTTGGTGATGTTGCTGGGGGTGGTGGTGGGTGGATGCTAGTACTGGGGTGAGAGGAACTGGGTGGTGGAGGTGGGGGAGATGAGGATGGTGGTGGTCATCGTCGCCTCCGTCATGGCCGTCGAGGGCATGATCATCTTCGGTTGAGTTAGTTGGTCTGTGTGATTGAAAAAAGGCTTCAATTGCTGTCGCTTCCTCGGAGGTAAATTCCATTAGGAAGGCGACGTGGGAATCGTCAAACTGGCAGGTTCCTATGGCTACCAATGACCTGAATTTGCTTATGACATCTGTGGTATAAGATAAGGAGGCCAGCTGAATAAGGGGGAAGGGCGTCAGTGCAGAGGGAGAGGTAGGCTTTGTTGAAGACGTGCCATCCCTACCATGTAGATATTGCAAGAAGGCATCGATCATCCTCTAGGAGGGGTGGGTGTATGGGCATAGACCTTCAACAGATAGGTCTATAACATCCTCGGGGTTAGATGGAAAGCTGAAGCAAAGGAGGTGACTCTAGCTGATCAAAATGGCTTGGAGAGGGTAGGGTGGGGGCTCGTAGAAGTCGTAGGGGTGGTTGAATGATATGAGGCCCTGGGTGGAAGTAGAAGTGGGGGATGAGGGTGATGTTGGCGATGGGGAGCTTGGTAAGGAGATAGGTGTAGTTCTGGCGAGAGAGGGGCTCATCCAAAAAGACATTGTGTTGTAGGAGGTAGATGAGTTGGAAGGGGCTTTGTGGGGGGAGGGCAAGTAGGTGTAGTTCTGGCGAGAGAGGGGCTCATCCAAAAAGACATTGTGTTGAAGGAGGTTGATGAGTTGGAAGGGAGCTTGGTAAGGAGATAGGTGTAGTTCTGGCGAGAGAGGGGCTCATCCAAAAACACATTGTGTTGAAGGAGGTTGATGAGTTGGAAGGAGCTTGGTAAGGTGATAGGTGTAGTTTTGTGGCGAGAGAGGGGCTCATCCAAAAAGTCATTGTGTTGAAGGAGGTTGAGCTGGATGGTCCTAACGGAGGTTGATGAGTTGGAAGGGGCTTTGTGGGGGGAGGGCAAGTACAGGTAGCTCTATCACTGTATCCATAGGGGAATCGACCTTTCGATCCATGACACTGGAGGAGGGAGCAGAGGAAGTTGAGGGTGGTTGTGTAGCTCTGGCTTCGGCTTCCCCTAGGTGCTCCTCCCATCTCGTGGAGGGTATCTCCCTATATCATTGGAAATCCAGCTTTGTCTATACTAGGGACTCCTTCGCAGCTTGGGATCTATTTTGGGATTCCTGGGTAAGGGTCTCTATGACAAAAAGTTTGTGGTGGGCCCTTTGAGCAGCTTCATGGGCTTGTTGGAGTTGCTGTTGAAGTTTGGTGATCCTGGCGATGGCCTGCCCAAGCTGCTACTCCTTTCATCGATCTTGTTCTACAGCTAGAGGTTATGGAGATTAACTCGGTAGAGATATTTGGAGCTTGCCTCCCCTGCGCCTTGGCCAACAACATCTCCCATTGTGAAACTTCAGCCACCTCTTGTTTGATGGGAGAGACAATCCATCATTTGAGTGATCAAGTCCTTGGCCATGTGTGAAAAACCTAGTGCAAAATTTGGCACATCGCCATGGGCTACATGTACACTCTCTACGTATGCCTGGATGGATCAAAAATTGCCTGAGTGTGCCCAGTGGAGGGTGTCTGATGTATTTTGATGACATGCATGAGGGGAGGAGGGCCCAACCTCTGGGAAAGGGGGGAAATCTGTAAAGTGCTTTGGGGGCGGTGTTTCAAAGAGGTTCTACTAGAAGAAATCATGTATTTGCTTCTCCTCCTCTCGCCCTTTCTTCATGCTTCCAGTAGCCAGCTCCTCTTGTGTAGGGCTTGGACGGGGTGGTGGTGGTACCTGCTCTTTGCCCTTGGTGGTGGTACCTGCTCTTTGCCCTTGGGGTTCGGGTGGTGCCTCTTAGCTGGTGGGGAGGGGGGAGAGGACTGTGGTGGGGGTAGAGATGTTGGGACTACATCTAAGCCACTTAGCTGGATGGCACGAGGAGTTATGTGAGGGCCTCTCCTAGATGTGATAGTTATGTGAGGTGGCGGGCATACTCTTCAAATCAGCCCCTAGCTATTAAGGGTGCTTTCTCCTGAGGGTGGGGTGCTGCTGGACCTCTAGGGAGGAGTCTGAAGTGTAAGTCATGGTGGAGAAAGGGTGTGAGAATGTGAAACCTTGAGAGAAAAAACTACAAGAGTTTGGCTACAAGGAGAGTTGAAAATGAGGGAATGAGGGGGTGGGACCCATATTTATACTTTTCCAAAAGGACACATTCGGATGGTATGGGTATGGCATTGCAGCGAATGGGCGTGACATCTCAAGCGAACGAGCGTGGCATCTGTAGCGACGACATCGCAGATTTGGTATGGGCCAGCAGGTGTTGGCATAGGCGTACTAAGTTGGGGCCGAGAAGGGAATGGCCATGGCAGTTTGAACACATTTGGTGCGGCCATGGCAGTTGGGTTGATGAAGGGACGGCCATGGCAAATTTGGAATGGCCAGTGCAAATTTGAAGATCTAAAGGGTGCGGTTGTGGCAAATGGGGAATCCTAAGGGTATGGCCGTGGCAAATTCGGAACAGCCATGGCACTTCAATCATCATTTCATCATTTTTTGTGGGCACCCTGAATCAAGTTTTGTACCCGTGGGCTATGCGGCTAGCACCCCATTGTGGGTTTTGTACTGACGGCGTGCCCAATTTGCGACGGTTAGGAGCCGGTTCCAATTGGTTGATGGCACGGTGGGGGCATCCGATTCCTGTGGGGATGTAGAGGTTGATGACGGGGGGGGAGTATCTGAAATTGAAGTGGTTGACATTGTCTTGGGAGTACGACGGGGTAGCCTTACAATAATGGGTGGAGGAGTTGTCGATGTTGAGAGTATATCATTGGTAATATGGGGGTTATAATGTCTTTGTGAAGCTTCTGCTTTCCTTTGTCTAGGGTAGTCTTTGTGGCGGAGGTCACCTTGGGTTTCCATGGAAAGGTTGGCGGCGACTACTGAGGGACACGAGGTGGAAGTTGGGGTTGGGGCGATTTGGAGATCCAAATATGTCGATTGCCCTCGTAGAAGTGTTGGGCTTGCAGTAGAGGTTTGGGGATCCATTTGCAGATTGGTTGTGGGCATGGCGAAGGGTTTGATTAAGGATAGGGATGCCGTGTAGAGCATTTGGATCGGCTTCTATCTTGTACCCTGTGGAGGCTTGTGGTTGGCAAATTGGTTGTTGACAAGGGGGACAAGGAGCTTTGGGTGCCTATGGACAAGGGGGAGAGTTGGATCGTCAGGGGGATCCACAATGTAGATGCACCCTCATAATATCCCTGTGTTGTGAGAAGCTTCTTAGGTACCCAATGGGAAGATGACATCATGGCCGGTGTAGTTTTGTTAGAAATGTTAGTGAGGTTAGTTTGGTGCGGCAATTCAGCAGCTTGTGTGGTGGCGATGTGAGAGTGGGCTGGTGGTGGTGGTGGTGAGGGTGTGAGAGGCAATGATGTGGCTGGAAGTGTGAGTGGTCTCTTCTTGAGTGGGATGGATTTGTGGGGGTGTTAAGGTGGACTGATGGTGGGGGGGTGTAGGATTGACCTCTTGGCATGTCGGAGCAGAGGGTATTGGCTCTTCATCCGCCACCTCATGAGAATCGTAACTAGGCCGTCGGAGGCCAGTTTTTGTAAGGTCGTTGCCCGTGCATCCCAGACAATGTCGCATCTGTTATGGCCCATCCAACTCCATCCAAGGAGTATTTCCTCACGCATTGTTTCTGTAGGCATCACATAGAATTTCTTTTCCAAGGGATTATTTCCAATGTGGAATAAAAGAGCGTAACTGTGCCATGCTGTGATGCCATTATTGTAACTATGGCAGGGGTTTCTTTTAGTGAAGGTTCCCCAAGGGAACACCATGTTTCATGAGACATCAGATTGTAACTACCCCTATATCGACAAGCGGTAATTTTTGGATGAAGCTCATTGGGGTAGTCATTCCTAGCCACAATCAATCAGGCTTCACCTCCCATTCCTCTTCTTCGAGGTCGACCACTTGGGCCATGTTGACCATGATCTATCTTTGCTAAAGCTTGGCTTACCTTGCTTTGGCCTTTTGTTAGTAGGTGGCTTGCTTCATATCCTCATGGTATTTTTTTTGTTGTTCTTATCATGGATGGCTCTTAAGGTGGCTTCTGTGAGTGGGCCATACTAGCGTTTTAGCTTGCTACCGTTGAAATAACCAGCCATTTCTACACCATCAAGTGTTGCAATGTGCATTGCACCTTGTGGTGTTATCTCAGTGACCAGGAAAGGTCCTAAACCTCTGAGCTCGAGCTTCTTTTTGTGGAGGATGGCCATTTAACAAGCGAGAGGAAACGAGTGAGAGCGCATTCTGAGCAAAGGGGAAAATATTTGTAATGAACATGAAGACACCTATAGTATTTTTTTGTGTGAATATATCATCATTGGATCATCTAACCACAGCAAGCGGAGCTTAACTTGGAAATCACATGTTGCTATTGTCAATAACTCATGGATGAAAGGGTCATACACATGGGCACCCATTGTAGACTAGCCTTGAACTCGATGCACATGGTCAAAGTTAATCCACATCTCTTGGAGATTGCCACCACGACGCATTCTATTCACAAGGTCCAAGCCACTCCCTAGTCCAATAGTGGACATTTATGCGGTTGGTGTGAGGTCTCTAGTTGATTAGCAAACAGAATGTTGTGAATAAAAGGATATCTACCTATAATTTTTAGATCCAACACTGCATCTAATCCCTTTGAACTAACCAAACTTGCTCTCTTTGCATCCTCTACACACTTTTGAATCCTCCTCTTATTATCAGAAAGTGGAGTCACTACATCTAGAAGCTCTTTAAGGTCTTGGTTTCCAAACTCAGCAGTATTTGTAACCCCATCACCAAACAACATTTCCATAACAATGTCCTGGGCCATAGTAACCCCTAATTGTTTTGGAGTAGAGAAAGGATTGAATTGTGCATGCATTGCAATCTTCTCCTCCACACCTTTTTTTTTTGCCTAGGTGGCCTCTCTTCATAAGGGCGTTCATGAAAACCCAAATGAAGAGCACATCTTGTAGTTGAGAAATGACCACCAGGTATGCATTAGTATATAACTGCTAGACAAGTCCCTATACACTCAGAAATTTGACCACAATGTTTGCAAGAGAGACTTCCATATTCAGGACCAACAATTCCTATTGAGCATGTTCTTTTAAGTCTTCCTTTCCATTGTGTCAAGTTAGTTCTCATCATTCTTGCTAGGTATGGGCAATAAAGATTCATGCATCAAAAATGACCACCACACTTGCCAAGCCTAACAGAACCAGCAAAACAATTTGATGTGCAAGTAATGTATTGTGTCCAAACACCAACTGGTCTAGGTATTGAAGTTAGAAAAAGGGAAATAGGCCTCTATAGCACCCTCTACTCCCTCACTGATAGAGGAAACAACACAAGCAAGAACAGGGGACTCCCTCTACTCCCTCACTGATAGGAAACAACACAAGCAAGAACAGGGGACTCCCTCTACTCTTACCATAGTGCTTAACATGCATAACTCAAACCCATCAAGTAAAACTTGAGAACATTTAATGAAGCACACCAACTTCTAGATTGAGAACGGAATGAGATAGATGAAGATAAAATAGCATCAATGAATGTGGAACAAAACTCATGAGATGAGAAAAAAAACACTACTATCATTATTCAATTGTATACTCAAAGAGAAACCCATACAATCATGTCACAGGAGATGAAGCTCTCTTTACATAGAAAACTAATAGAGGAACAAAAACTAGCATGATGAAGGAAAGTAACTTGAGGAGAGAGAGAGCATTTGATGTGAAACTCCTCTTTGGAAATGAAGCTCAACACTTCTCTTCTTCTCTATTAAGAAGGGTAAATGTAAAGACTCTCATAGTTTATCTACAAAAAGGAAGAAAAACAAAAAGGGTATAAAGTGCTCCTATTGCAGAAGCCCAACCACATGTAAAAAACGTAGAGGCAAAGGAAGGTAGATAAAATGACTGGCACTTTGAAGACAAAGGAGGAGTCAAGCAACAACATAAGGGTGATCATGGAGCTTTTCGTAGCAATTGAAGAAAATTGTGGAAAGGCATTACCTTAGTTCATTATGGTTTTTGGATCATGAATTGTCACTTCATTTTCTCCTTGACCATGCCTTCCATAGTAGCTCTATGGGATGACATTTGGATGCAGAAGAATGGGCAATTCAAGCAAAAGTGATACTCAACAAGGAATGGGAGCTCCTTAACAACAAGGGGTTTTACGTGTGGGATGGCAACAACCATCGTGTACGAGCCTAGATGGAGGAGCTAATAAGCAACAGGGGCTATAAGTACTTGCAATTTCAATATATATATTTTTTGGGTGCGATTTCGGAAAATTAAATTCGGTTTTTTTTTGGGTGCGATTTCGGAGGGTGTGAACCCTTAGGCCGTGAAGTTGTAGAAAGTGGTTCACGCCGTGAACTGGACTTCACGGGAAAATTAAATTTGAATCTTTTTTTGGAGTCTAGTGGGAAATATGAATTTTCCTTTTTTGGGGGGGATATGTTTTGAATTTGAAATAAAAGAGATGGGCATTTTCCCGAAAAGATAAGTGGGAATCAAAAAAGTCAACCTTTTAATGACACCCCTTACACGCTTCATAAATGACCCCCAAAATGGACAATTTGACAACTTATGAGCATCTACTAATTGAATGCTCATTAGCCTTAATGAGTTATATAAAAAAGTTATTAAAAATTATTCCAAGATTAATCCTTTCACTAATCTTTCCCTCTTTTATACTAATCAAAGACTCTAATTAACCACTAATCCCTGATTAATTCACACAATTGAGCACATCATTGGATAGAGCAAGCAAGGGAATGCTAATCTTTGTGCATCAAAAAATGTGTAATTTAATCTAAAATAGGGGATTAATTAGAATCTTAATTATGGTCTCCTCTTTTAAGGTAAAATTAAGCAAAGAGAGTTAAATTTCTCTAATTAATAAAAAATTTAATGTAATTAGGTGTTTTGATGCATCTAGATGCTCTTAAAACACTCAAAAATACCAATTTCGACTACTCACATGATCAATTTCGACTACTCACATGATCCCCAATTAAACACATTTTCTAAAATTTTTACCTCGTCATCAACAAGATTAATCACCCTTAATGACAAAAACCAATCCATTAAGAGAATTTTTTATGGTTTTAAGAAATTTTTTGAAAGATTAAGCTACTCCTAACGTTTGCTAACACTCTAATCCAAACAATTTCAACAACAAACACATAATTAAACTAAAATTAATGATCTTATTCTATGTTTAACACTAAAGAGAGCTAATATTCACTAAAAATTGTATTCTATTGTATTGTTTAATGCAATGGATGCAAATTTGCCTAATACAAACTATATGCAAGCCCTAAGAACATGAAAAACCACAATAACAACAACAAAAATAACAAATTAAGCTAAAAATTAAGTAAAAAGCATTCTTTACAAAAACAAAAAAGATAGTTATTCTAAATCACCATCAAAGCCACATCTTTTTCATGGGAAACCATTAATCAAGATAATGGGCAATGGGTAATACGTAGATTAGAGGAAAAACGATGGAAAAAGCCAAGGGATAGCTCCCCGACAGTGGCGCCAAAAATGTTAAGGCTTACCCTAACCCTCCTTGAAACACATCCAAAAACAGATTATCTGGTGAACTACAACTGTCGTTTGTGAGGATCTTTCCAATGGCCAAGCTCGTAACCCTTGAGGTCTCTAAGCTCTACAACTCCTTGAGAGGCAATTCCACGGCGCCTCCCACGAGCGTCATCACACCGCCGCGTTGCATTACGAGTACTCGTCCCTCCTCTCACCTCACTTCACTCACACACACTCACTAGCATGCATTAGGGAGAGAGATTAGCAAGAGCAAGACTCAATTGCACAATGGGAGAGTATATTGTGTTATGAGGGATATTCACTTATATACATGGCCATAAGTGTTCACACTCACTTAAACTGTGGTGGCTGGCCGGGCACTTTAAACTCATAAGAGGCCTAATGCTATTACAATGACTACTCTCATAATATACCCATGAAGTACATCACTTTGGACTTTATCCTAACTTGCTACCACATGCTTTTGAAGTGGGAATCGTCATAAATACTCAAGCACACCATTACGAGCGCTCGTCCAAGTTGTAGCTTTGGACATCATTACTTTATATCTTGAATGTATGACCCTTTGGTGTATCTACCGTGACTCTTTGATGTAAGATAATGGTGGTAGCTCTTGTTAACCCTAGAATTGGGTTAACAAATAAACAATGGTTAGTAGAGACTAGGCCTTCAAGCATGAACAAGGTGACAACACTAAATTACCCAAAACCATGTGATTCTCTTTTTGTAATTCATAAATGGGGGTTTTATATGAAAAAATGGCGGGCTTCTTTACACCTTGTCTTCATAAATGGGAGTTCTATACAAAAAAAATGTAGGGTTTGGAGGGCTCCTTTATACCTGGTCTTCATAAGTGGGAGTTTTATAGAAAAACATGTACGGTGTGGAGGGTTGCTTCACACCTGGTCTTCGTAACCCTAACCCTAGGTACACACTATATTTGCACAAAGACACCAAAAGACCATATTGCTCATACAACAAACCTATGGGTAACAAATGACACCTCTATCAAGACTTACCTTGTGCTTACACCCGATAGCTTGCTATTTTGTAAGTGAGGGCTAGCGGTAATGAAAGAAAAGGAAATGATGATGGAAGAAACTAGAAGGCTCTATCTGATGGATCACAAGCGGCTACTTATGGACAAAAAAATGCCACCCATTCCATGTTAAGGGGTGGTGCTTTTAAGATATTTTCGTGTTAACTCTAAGAAGAGGGTGGTGCTTTTAAGATATTTTTGTGTTGACTCTAAGAAGAAGGTGTTGCATTTACTATGTTTTTCGATAGAAAAAGTTGATGCCAGATGAAAAGATGCCCTTTACTCTTCCCTACCCCCCCTCTCTCTCTCTCTCTCTGTCTCAACCTCTCTTTCTCTCTCTCCTCCCTACTCTCTCTCTCTCTCTCTCCTCCCACCCGAGTTCAAGTCCCACAGTTGGTCGTATATGCCCTTGGTTGCATTCTATCGACGTTAATACCCCCCCCCCCCTCTCTCTCTCTCTCTCCCCCCTACCCTCTTCTCTCTGGTTCTCTCTCTTCAATTTCACTTTATGAATTTTGCAGAACTTGAGATGTTTAGTGAGGGATGAAATGAATTGAGTGATTTGAGTAATGAAGATGTGTTTTTATAACAAAGGATGTGTTTAAAGGCCCCAATATCTTGCTGGTGGAACCCTAACAAACCCTAAGGTGTGCGGGGTTTATAGCAGATCTGCAGCTCCGTCTACGCCCCCGCCTCATGCTTGGCTTTCGATCCCCTCCCTTCCTCTTGTCTGTCGATGATCCCCGTTACTCTCTGGCCCCTGAGAGCACTGTGATGATTGATCTTGTGGGCGAGGCTGCAGCCTGTGAAATTGAAACATCCTCCTACTCATTCTGAGTGCTCTCAGTTCTTATCACATGGATTAACCTAACATTAGCTCTAATTACTCTCCACAGTTGCTCTGTCTACTCTCCACAGTTGCTCTATCCCATGAATAAGCGTAACATTGGTCTGTTTCTTAGCTCTTGCCATGGTTTTTGCTTCTGCTGATGGCGTTCCTCTGCAACCTGCCTGGAACACTTTCACTTCACCTTAATGACTCTATTTCTCTCGGTTTTTTGAGAATTAGTGAGTTAAACCCCCGGTACTTAACCTACAGATGCTGCTAAGTTGTAAGTGTTACTGACTGTTGTGATAATTTCTATGTGATTATAGGAAAAATTCTTTGTCGAAACGGAAACGGATCATAAAATCTTTGGCTACAAAATTTGACAGGGTTTTATGTTTGAGCTGGTTAATGACTAAAGCCACTTAGAAAGCAAATTTGTTGAGCAGGTTAATCATATAGTTTGCAGGCTTCTGTGAACGGCAGGTTCATGTATATAGTGTGAGAGAGAGAGAGAGAGAGAGAGAGAGAGAGGAGGAATTATTATTTTTAATACCTCTTAATGGATTAGTGCTGCTCCACCCTCATTAAAGTTCTCTTTAAGATTTTAAAAAATCTGAAAAAAGCTGTAAAAAAAACAGCTACCACATCAAAAGGAGGTGGGCTTTGATACTTGGCATCCAAGATCATACTAATTGATTGGTAGGATGTTAATTTTGTTTTCCTGTTAGATTATGGATTAACATAGAAAGTGATACATGACCTATGTTATTTTTGTTTTCCTGTAAGATCACGGATTAACTTAAAAAGTGATACATGCCCTATGATGTGTACTTCAACGCCTGGCTCATTTTGGACTTATATATATATATATGTTAGTATAGTGAATAGTAAGAAAATTAATTTCCCCTCTCTCTCTCTCTCTCTATTTAAACATCGTTTCACTTGTCCAACCGACCTATTGTAACCTATTGTATGGTGCTTTGTGATCTTACTCATTTGAATGAGCAAATATTTGACTTATTTAGAGGCTTGACCTTGTGCTCAATGTCAAATAGAGAGAGTATGAGCACTTGGTGTATATACTTGCTTAAGAATAGTAATAGAGGTCATCATTTTGCGTTTTGGTTGGCCTAGTGTGAAAACTAATCATTTGTTTATAAGGCAATTTGACATTAAGCAAGATTCATTCATTTCCTTACAACAGTTTGCTTGCAAACTCTCTTTCTTTCTCTTCCTGCTAGCTTATATGCTTGATGGATGTATGCTAGATAGGTTTGATTGTAAGTATTCTTCTTCATCCCTCTCTTTTGTGAGGGAGTACAACTTGTGAAGATGGATCTCTTGTTGCCTCCATCCAGGCATATAGAGTACTCCCTTCACCCCTTTGGACAGTGAAGTGAGGATGGGAGAGACAAACTAGTACATATGTTTAGATCTATTAATTTGTCCATTTCAGGCTATTGTGATCACCTAGTTACCTAGTTGATTAGGAGCTCACACTCTGAAGTGACAAGTTAAGGAAAATTATAGTTAATATCTCTAAGGCACAATCGAATGACACGTGCTTTAGCAGCAAGGCTAAGAGAAGTTCTTGATTTGAACATATTTGGCGTTGGCATCGGAAACTAGGAGCATGGAGCTCCATTAGAGTGAGTTAAAGTAGGATAGTTAATTTTTGTTCATGCATTACATAATCTCTTTTCATGCATTGTTTGAATTGGTAGCTTTGAAGTAAATAATAATTAAAAAACCATTTAATTGCTTACATCATAACCTTTAATTAAAATTAATCTCCTTAATCGCATCCATAAAATCTCTTAACTAGGTCAAACTAGCACTCGCGTAGAAGACGTGAGCTCACAATCCCATGCTAAAAGTGTGAGTTTGGACATGTAAGTCTACTGACGTGAATCTAGAGAATGAGACTGTTTAACCCTTGCTGGAGACCTCTATAACATCGATGCTAGCCACCTTAGCATCTTTAATAATTTTAACTGATGTTATCTGGAAATGCTAGATTTCATTGGAATGTACTTATAGTGTATTATTTTGCATGAGTGATCGCCGCTTGTCTATTAAAGACGCACCACGGGATCTTAGGTGGAGAGTACTGTTTGTGGATTAGGTGTTTGCACAAGCTAGAGTGGTCAAATGAGCCCTAAGACTTAATTTTTAACTTTGGCTTCCCAAGAGTGTAAACCCTAGCAGCCATACATAAGAGGAAAAATGTAAACTCTCACCACTTATTCTTTTATGCATAATGATAAAGTGCTCTTCTTCTCTACTCTCCTATACTATTACTCATTTACTTGCCTTTTTCTTGTTTGAGCTTTTATGTATGCTTGCTTGCATGTGTGTGAGAGAGTGAGTATGCAAGATTGAGTGGTAAGAGGGTCGAGCTTCCATTGGAGTGTGGTCGGGGCGATGGCAGTGGAGTTGAGCTTTTGGGGGTCATCAACATCACCTCCTATGGGAATCCCAAGCAACCGGCATTCACGAGATGATTGACACAACCCGATCATGCATTTGTGTGCTATGCCATAGTAAATCGGTTTCTTGGTTGAGTTGTTTTGTGCTCCCGAGTGTGGTTGGGCATAGTCCCATGACATTGGGTTGGGCATTCTTTCCATGGTGCTAGGGCTTTCTATAAGTGGTGCTGTTGCCACCCGCCTGCTGGCCCCACCGCATAGAAACAATGCTTTTTGAAAGTTTGTGAACAGTTAAATTGATCATATTTATGGTTTTTGCAAGAAAAGAGTAGATAAGAAATCTCAAAACAACTTTGATTTTGCTCCATATTCTTGTTTTCGTTGCATTCTTTTGTTATGTTAGGGATTATGTATTTAGTTTTTAATGTTAACCTTAAATTGTGTGTCCTTTAATTTCTACAATTCAAGTTTTTTTGTTCAATTTTTATATTATATATATTTTTTTATTTTTTTAAATTTCACAAATTTAAAATTTTGACTCCTTACATGGAGAAATTAGGTTAAAAACAACGATTTAGGATAGGATTTGCAAATCAAGTTAATTTTTGTGTTTTGCAAGTTTTTTGCATTTTGGCATCAGTGTTAATAACACAGATTAATCTAGCTTAATCCACCTATAATTTAGGCCACAAGTTGTAAGTCTTTTGGTTGGCCGCATTTAATGCATGCAAGCTTTCATCCCCAAGTTAAAAAGGGAATCGTGGAAAACTCCAAAAACCCTGATCACCCCCTTTTTGGGTAGTTATGAAACCGAAAATCGTTAACCGTCATAAACCACAAACCAAAAACTAAAACCACAAACCAAAAACCAAAAACCGTAAATGTAAAAAATAAAAAGTAAAAAAGTAAAAAAAAGAGAGAGAAAAGGCACAAAAAAAAGAGAAAAGGAAAAAGGCAGAAGGCCAGCGAGAAAAAAATAAAAAATAAAAACTATCTGAAATATCTCCCTAGCCCTAAAACAACCTACAGTGATATACAGTTACAATTTGGGCACGTTTTAGAGGAAACCATGTCAACCTAATTAGGCTCTTATCAACCCACCTTTGTCTCGGGACCCTCTTCAGGAACGAGATTCAATGTGGTACTTACAGGACCTGAGACTCTCAACAAGCATCAACACTTCCTTCGATTTGGAATCAAAGGAAGGGATACCAAACCATGGGGGAGAAAACCCCACTCAAACAATAAACGCTAGACCTACTACCAGCTTGATAGGTTGCATGACTAATTACTTCAGGGGTTCGGCTTCGAATGCAACCTCTGCACTAACCAAGTGGTATATGCATTTACCGAGCTAAAACCTTCGAGTTAAAAATTCCATGCTATAATTTTCCACATGCATTAATTCAAATATTTATCCAATAAATTATACAACATACTAGAAAAAAGGGTTAGTGGGGATACATGTTCAATAGAATTTCTTGGTATGGCCTCCTCTACAAGCACACATGACCTCCATATCCTCCCTATTTACTTGTAGAAAGTACCTAGGGAAGAGTCCCTAGCATGGCTATGTTCTCCATTACATTACCATGATCTCCTTTTCCTCTTTATTCCCCCCTTAAGAAAAGTACTTAAGGAGGAGTCCCTAAGATAGCAAGATCTCCTCTACATGCACATGAACTAGGACAACTTGGTGTGAAAGAAAGCAAGCTTAAGAACTTTCTCTAGAGAAAGTACTTGGGATAGCTTGTGAAAGAAGGCAAGCCCAAGTACTTTCGCTGGTGAAATTACTTTTGGGACAACTTTTCAAAATTGCCATACCTCTCATATCTAATGTTCAAATATAGTCATCCAACCACTTAAGGAAAAATGCCATTTGAGAGCATTCAATGGGTTAAATCTTATAAAAGAAACATGATTTACTACGAAATTAAAAAAAAAATAAAGATCTAGATCTACAATTGGATAAGTTTAAAAGCTATTTCTTATGCTTTTTTTTAGCGATATTACTTAAGTCTATCCTATTATGTATCTAGGGATGATATCCTCTACTACAGACCCATGCACTCCTTGTCCTTCCTACTTTTATTTATTAAGTGCATGGAGAGGAGTCTCTTACATGGGCATGATCTCGTTTACATATGCCTACATTCACGTGTCTTAAATCCACCAGTCTCTCATGCCACCCTCACATGTAACTCCTAATTTTCAGTTGTGCTTATTTTCTAGTCATCATGTTATATCAATGTTTCTTTCTTGGAATGTAAAAAATACATAATTTAATAATATATCCATGTTTCTTGGATATCCATAATTTAATTAAAATATCCATATTTCTTGGATAAACATGCTGCTGGAATCATGATATTTTTCTCAAAAAGTTAGTAATTGCTCCTCTTTTGTGATACCTTAGCTCGGGAGCTCGTGGGTTTTAGCTTAGAAAATGGTAGGTCCCCTAACCAAGTGGCATATCAATTTGGGGATGAGGGAGTTGAGATTAGCTGCAAGGCCACACCTAGTGTCGCCTTACATATGAACCCCATGCATGTGGAAATCCCTATCCACATGGGACTAATCTTGATGCAACCCAATGCCTATAGACCAAAACCTTACTACCAGATGGAAGGACCAAAGAGGAGGTGCAAGAAGTAGAAGCCCTAATCCAAGCTACTAGGGCAAAAGAGGAAGAGACCTTACATCGAGCCCAACAGCAATTAGCGACCCAAACCACACCAATTGGGAAATCCACCCAAGCTTCACTAATTGCCCAGGTGATTGACAGCTTAGAGGGCACTAGACCACATGAATTCATATCCAAGTTGGATCTAGTGTAAGATTATCAGACACATTACTGCAAACCGAGAGCTGGGAATTCGATGCAACCCAAGAAACCTTGACAGACTTGGCTATGGGCCTTATTTATGCTGTTAGCATGGGAGGAAATTAAGCAAGCCATCTCTACTTCCATAGACGAGGAAGAGTGACTTTGGATCGTCATGGAAATGTATTCATGTTGTAGAGCAAGAGAGGCTTAGACAGGGAATCACCATGCCCATGCAACTTCCTGTGACACAAGTTGGGACAAGCAATGCACGAGGCCCTACATTGAGTGAGATGTAGACACCATCAATAAAGCCCTACTGATTCCACATATGTGTGGTGACACTTGGCTACATGATGAACCAAGCCCTGACTACTGCTATTGTTCCTCAAGGTTACACAGGACTCCAAGAATCTACTACCACGAGCTTCACATTCCAAGACCATAGAGAGGTACCCACTCAAGATGCTGTTAGCATAATTCTAGAATCTATGGTGTTGGGTACTACACCACTCATAACAGCATCACCTATGTTCAATCACGCAACATTGTCCATTAGTTTCATGCTCTTGGTCACAACTATGGAAAACATGGTTACAATAGTCCCTGCAACAATGGCTCCACGCCTAGTTAACATATCCATATCATCTACTAGAGCCACAAAAGGAGGAACCTTCACCCAAAATCCTTGATTCCTTTCATCTTTCTATACTTTGCCAATGCAACCTAGAGCACAAATGACTAGATCTTGGCTCATATGTCATTAGTACCTATGGGAATTTTTGTATGACCCCCACCTGCTCGTAGTAGGCAGCCCTCCCTTCTCATACCGCATGTTTCCCCTGCTATACCAATACTTCCAGTAGCATAGGAGCCCTCCCAACTAACCTAGTATCATTTGCGCAAGTATTGGGAAGAGTAGTATAGGACCAATCATGAGAGATAACAAACGGAGTAGCTTTGGAAAGGCTGCACAAATCATGAAGCTCACGCACAAGCTCAATGAAGAGGAAGATCCTAGAAGATATCTTGAGGTCATCGATCAAGCTTACGAGAGGCCTTGGGTGATAGGATTGAACTTGCAAAGACCAACACCTTTAGATGGCAAGGCTGGTGATTGGTATCGAACCTTTAGAGTTGAAGAACTTTTAAACTTTTATGGTATTTGAAGGTTATTCCTAAGGCAATTTGTGCTTGAGGGAGCTTTGTGGAGTGTGGCTTCATAGTTACACAAAGTTGAGAAAGAAGAAGATGAGTCAGTGAGATATTTTATTAGTTGTCTCAAGCATTTGAACTCTCGTTGTGCGCTACATAAGCACTTCTCCAACAATCAACTGCTTGATCAGTTTATCCACACGGACTTAAACGTGAAGATATCCATAATGGTTTTGTCATTAGAGAGGTATCACTACCTTAAGCACTTCTCCAACAATCAACTGCTTGATCAGTTTATCCACACGGGCTTAAACGTGAAGATATCCATAATGGTTTTGTCATTAGAGGTATCACTATCATAGCTAATGCCATTCAACTTGAGGATAACCTGATGATAACCTGATGATAATGAAAGTTAGAGATTTAGATTCTAAGTTTGTTGCATCAGCACGCCAGTAGTCGTAGCCACCACTGCAAAACCTGTAGCTAAAGGTAATACCTTAGTGGAAATAACTTGGACTAACTTCTCAAAAGATCTCCAAGAGGAAATGAAGACTAGCAAAGCTCCAGACAATGTGCACATGTACCCAAGGAGAGAGCATTGGTGTTCCATTTTACCGTTAGGAGATACCATGAGCAAATGTCCAATTTTAAGAGCTCGTTACAATGGTAACTATAGCTTTTGTGGGTGCTATGGTCATGAAGCTTGAGGTTGCCGAACACGCCTACAGGCTATTGCCAACACAACGAGACCACAGTTAGCCTTGTCAACACTGCCACTACAAGCACTAGCCCTAGGTCCTGTAATAAATCAAGCAATGGTTGAGCATCCCATGCAACCACTCCTATCAAAGTTAATGCACCCAATGTGCCATTACCTCCACCAGTCTTAGGATTGTAACTACCTCCACCATGGGTGACACCTCTTAATCAAGTAAGCTTCGAGGAGCTTACTGATTACCAAGAATATGAGGTGGATGTCTAACCCATTCCACACCTCTTTGAGGACCCCATGGAGCTTCATCCTAACTATTATGTAGTGGATGGGAGAGGGGGAGTCAAGCCAGTTTACCAACTTGCCACTATGGGAAGGGGCCGAGACATCAATGGAATGGGAAGGAGAATGCCTCTTCAACGTTACTATTGTCAAGGTACCCATTGTCAAGGAGAATGCCTCTTCAATGCTACTATTGTCAAGGTCCCCATTGAGTTTTGAAATGCCCTATAAAGTTTCCTCAACTCAACAAGCTGTGCCCTCAAACATTCCCAACCAAGGGCATGGGAAAGGAGACCCCATGTAAACCTGCAATTCCTAAAATTAAATCACACATGATAAAACTTGGCTCTCATCCTGACCCTCATAAAGAGATTAAGCAAGTCTAAGAATTCAATGATTTAGTTACAAAAATACGAGGAATTGGAATCAAAGCCCAAGCAAGAGTCTCAGATACTATACACCATAGTACCTTCTGACTACTACTAATATTCACAAACCCTTAGATGTGCCCAGTGTCATCATGGAAGAGACTGAGGACTCCACCACTCGTAGTTTAATCCCTGATTGGTTCAAGGGACAATTACATATGGAAACCCTAAGCCCATCTCAATGGAGATGGATTTTTGCGATAACTACCCAATTGAGTGGAGATCCTAAATTATTTGAAGTGATGAGAGACCTCCTTAATGGAGAGTTTAATGTAGGGCTACCATCATTTTACTAACATACATAAGGCACGTCCCCACTATACAATGGAGACACCTCGAGTTGTGCCTAAATAACAGTCCCAATGGAAGACGAAAATTCCAAATCTATGGTTAAAATTTCACTTAATAAACTGGGACAATACTTTGAAGGTGATGAGTTTAACACATTACTACCAATCACCACCAAGGGCATCACAGTAATGGGATTCCTAGATGGTGGTATGGGAGTGAGCATAATCACCAAGAAATGCTGGGAGAAGATGGCCAAGCTGTGTCTGGAAGTCTCAGATATCATTGTCAAGTTAGCTGCTAAACATGACTATTGCCAAACCTATCAAGATGTTATGAGATTTAAAGATCAAGGTTCTTAAACATTGGGTTAACCATACCTTCATTGTTATGGACTTTTCCAAGCAACCCAAATTGTATGAAATGATCTTAGGATGCCCCTTTATGAGAGAGGTAAAGATGGTGCATGATTGGTCTAAGAACTATGTTTGCCTCCAATTCAATGATTCCATCATCATCAAGATTGATCTTGTGACTGTCCACGTGCATCATATGGGTAGCGAATGACTTTTTGAAAATCATTTAGACACCACCACTCATTTAGCCCCATTGCAATACTGCTATACTTGCAGAGAAGAGATTGATGTAGGGAAGGACTCATCCTACAAGGATGGTGAAAAGCAGGCTATTGAGCCTGAAGATGATCTAAACTAGATACATATGGTGGCTACAATTGATAGTTGGGGAGCTAGAGGATCTACATGGGTTACACCTGATGGTGAGGAGCTCCCAAAGGTTGTGTATTATGAATGATTCGTGCTCCACCTTTTGATGCCGAGGGGATTGGTTATAGTGAACTTGAGTCCACTTGGGATGACTTTGACATAAGCACCAATGGTGGTGAGGAGTCTAAAATAGAGACCAGAAGCAACACAACTCCTTAGTTACTAGTACGAGCAAAATAGAGCTGACAACATCAAGAGAAACAATGGGAAGTGAAATAGAAACTGTAGAGAGTAGCTCTGAATCTGATACTGAGTCTCAATATGAAGAAAGGGATAAAGTTCTTCAAGACACCAAGGAGCATCTCCAAAAACTGTAGAGACGTAAATGCTATGCAGCCAATCATCATAGAAGGCTACAAGAGAGGACAACTACTGCCCAATATGTTGGTGCATTCCATGCACATCACAAGTTTACTAGGGTGAGGAATTACAAAAAGGTATGCATTGCAACCCTCCTCCCACTGAGTTGACAGTAAGAATTAATGTCACCAATGAACCAAAGCTTAATCGTTCCACTAGGTGGAAGAAGAACAAAGAGTTGGCCCAAAAAGAGTGAGGAATTACAAAAAGGTATGCATTGCAACCCTCCTCCCACTGAGTTGACAGTAAGAATTAATGTCACCAATGAACCAAAGCTTAATCGTTCCACTAGGTGGAAGAAGAACAAAGAGTTGGCCCAAAAAGAGAAGGAAGCGGAGGCTGTAGCTAAGGTGGAAGAAGAACAAAGAGTTGGCCCAAAAAGAGAAGGAAGTGGAGGCTGTAGCTAAGGTGGAAGAATTAATCGTTCCACTAGGTGGAAGAAGAACAAAGAGTTGGCCCAAAAAGAGAAGGAAGCGGAGGCTATAGCTAAGGCAATCCAGCTGAAGTAAAGGAAGTAAACTTGATTGAACTTGGGGAAGACCCTAAGCTAGTCTTTATAGCAAAAGATCTCAATTTGAATCAGCTGCTAAGGTTATGCAGTAGCACACAATTCCCATGGTACAAATGCTAAACTTGTCCATTAGCGACCTTATCCAATGAATCCAAAGTATGCTAAAATTGTCAAAGAAGAGATAGACAAGCTCATCAAATGTGGATTCATCTATGAGATTGAACATATAGACTGGGTGTCATCCATTGTGGTTGTGCCAAAAAAGAATGGAAAATTGTATGTGTAGATCTCAAAATGGTCAATGCAGTAAACAAGACGCGATCATTACCCCTTGCCATATTTAGAACACGTACTTGAACGAATGGCTAGCAAGGAAGCATACAGCTTCTTAAAAGTTATCCGTTTGGCTTGAAAATGCAATAGCCACATTCCAATAGCTTATGAGCACTACCTTTAAATATTTTCTAATGACTTTTCTTGAAGCTTTTAAGATTTTTTAAGGACATTTCTTGAATCTTTCTTAGATGATTTGTGTATTCATTCGTCATGGAGGAGAATTTATCCTGCTTTATGAAAGGTATTTAAACAACACAGACTTAATCACCTATCTCTAGACCTATTCAAATGCCAATTCTGGGTTAAACACGGAGTCATCTTAGGACATATAATGTCCAAAAATGGGATTTCCACATATGAGAGTAAAATCAAAATTATATTGGAATTACCCCCACCAACAACTACAAGGGAGTCCAAAGATTTATGGGACATGTAGGCTATTACAGGTGATTCATCCTCTTCTATGCCGAGATTGCACGTCCCTTGTATAAGCTTCTCATCATATTTGAGTGGAGGGAAGAATGCCAACAAGTCTATGATACGTTAAAGCAAGCTTTGGCTAGCACTCCCATATTACGAGTGCCAAACTGGGATGTTATCTTCCATGTGCATATTGATGCTTCTAACTTTGCAATCAGATGCATCCTAGCCCAAGCCAGGTGGACATAAACTAGACTACCCCATAAGTTTTCCAATTGACAGTTGTACGAGGCTGAAATAAATTATACCACCACGGAGTGTGAAGATTTAGGAATGGTATATGGCATGAAGAAATTTTGACATTACCTTTTAGCTAATAAATTTGTTTTCTATGTTGATCATCAAGCCTTGCTATACCTTGTCAATAAACCTTACTACACAAGGAGAATCACTAGGTGGTTGTTGATTCTTGATTTCATAGTGGTTGTATGACTTGGCAAGAAAAATGTCATGGTTGATCATCTTCTCATGTACCTCATGGTGAAGCACTAATTGGAATCGATGATGATCTACCTGATGTTACATTGTTTAAATTTGAGGCTATACTAGAGTGCAGTGAGAAAATTGTTAACTTTCTTTAGCTAATGGTTTTCTAGAGGCAAAGAAGTTAAGGAAAGAGCTAGCAAGGAAGTTTCTTAAAGAAGTAGAACCTTACCAATTGATTGTTGGGACTCTTTATAGAAGAGGTAAGGATTACATATTGAGATGCTGCCTTTAGGGAAGATGAATACTTATACATCATTGAACAACCACACTAAGGGGTAGCTGGTGGGCACTTTTTAATAGATATTATTATAAGAAAAATACTCCAATCGGGGTATTGGTGGCCCAGACTCTTCAAAGATTATGCACTATTTGTCAGAGGATGTGACGAGTACTACCGATGTGCTAAACCACAAAAGAAGGACATGGTGCCCTTGCACCCTATTAAAGATCTATAACCCTTTATGAAGTGGGGCATTGATTTATGGGACCCATAAGTCCGGCCGCACGTAGCACCCAAGAAAGGTACATTTTTAATAGCTACAAATTATGTCACAAAATGGGCCGAAGCAAGATCTTCAAGACAAGAGGATGATGTGGCTACAGTTAAGTTTATTTATGAGAATATCATTACCCACTTTAGTTGTCCTTTTGATCTCGATGTAATGATTGGGAATTCAAGCTCACAATAGCTTTATGGACTTACCAAACCTCTTAAAAAGTTGCAATTGGTTGCACACCATTTAAAATGGTATACGGGGTCGAGGTGGTAATGCCCTGGGAATTCATGAAACCTAGCTTAAGGGTAGTAGCTGACTGAGACTTGAGGGTAACATGTTCGCCAACCGGTTGTTCATTCTTGAACATCTAGAGGAAGAAATACAAACTGCTATACAAAACATATTAACAGAAAAGGATCGAATAAAAAAGTGGTTTGATAATGATTTCAAGGATAAGGAAATAAATGAGAGAGACCTTGTACTTATGTACGGAGTCTGCAACAATGAAAAAAGGAAACTCAAGTATAGTGGAAAAGGACCATTTCGAGTCTGAAAAATAACACCTCAAGGTACCATGCATGTTGAAACCCTTGACGGGGTTGAAATCATAGGCTTCCTTAATGGCAGTAAATTTAAAAAATATTATATGATCCTCTTACCAAGGAAGCCTTGCGGGTTGCACATGATAAAAAGGTAGCCAAGGAAAAAGCGGAATTAAAGAAAACTCAAGCTCAACAAGAAGCTAAAGAAAGGAAAATCCGATAGTAGAGAAACAATGATGAGAAGCTATTCTTGGATCCACAAAAGCCTTTATGGGAGAAGTCTCAGGAGACACAAAGGAGACACAAAGGAGCACATAGCACCTCTACAAGTATCCACAAAGGAGCACATAGCACCTCTACAAGTATCCATTCAATTGCCTAGCCCCTTATAGTACAGTGCTCTATAATGCATTGCTAGTTGACACACGGGGGCTTTACTACATGGAACCAGCTAGGAAAACCTCAACTCATAGACACCTCCTTAAAGGTGAAAGGTATTAATGATAGGAACAACAAAGTTCTTGGGCTACTACAAAATATTAACATATTATGATGGCAACAGGCACCTGGTGGGAGACTTCCTAGTTATGCCTGCAAACATTACCTGAATTGATAATACTTGGTTGCACACATGGATAAAGAGTGCTGGATGTATGATTGACTGGTCAACGAGGCATATCTCTGTGGGTGAAGCCATGACTAAACATTCTACTCATAACCCCTTGCCACCTCTCACTCTTGTCAACGAGGAGGAAGCTTCAACGTCCACAAAATCTAAGGATTCTCCCTCCACTTTATCATCCATTCAAGGAACTCTTGATTCTTTTACCTCCACATGATGGCAAACTCCTTTGTGTCAAAAGGACGAACAAATATGATGGCAAACTCCTTTGTGTCAAAAGGACGAACAAATATGATGGGCCAAAAGGAGGCAACCCAAATCTACCTTGAAATGGATAATTTTCCAAGATTTCTCCATCTACATTAATTTAACCAACCAAGCAAAGAAGGCCTCAACATAATAATCGGTGCAAGAAATCTAAATTTTAGGTTACCCCAAAATGGATACCCAAATGTTTATTGAAATCTCAAGGCTACTACGAGGGTAACCATTGTATTTGGATACCAAAACATAAATGTATACCGCTAGCCTCACTGCCACACTGCTTACAAAGTCCCAAGTCTCCTCAGTGATGGACAAAGGCTTCAATGGTGGCTCAAGTTCAAACAAAGGGAAGACTATTGTAGGAGAACCTTCACCACCAAAACCCAAAGAATTTTAGATCCCAAAGAGAAAATCTATCATCACAAGAGGCAGGGTGATTGATGGGAAAGCTTCTACATCACAAAATGTTAAAAAACCATTGTTGGATATAACCCCATTGGTTTTCATTGCTCATCTATAAGGGAGAACCCATAATCTCCATCCGATCTCATCAAAGCACCTTACTGCCCATAAATTTGGAGATTGATATGCCGCAATAGTAAGTAACAAAGGGTGCTCCTAGCTAAAAAAACCAAACACTAATGGAGCAAAGTTGCAAAGGATGGTTATATAGAACCTACAATACCTTCCTCAAAGCCAAGGTATCACAAGAAGCAGGGAGGGGGGATTTATGCTAATATCACATTAGGGCCAAAAATGAAAAAAAGGTCATGTAAGTATTGGGTTAACTTTCTTAATTAAAGTGATTTAACTAAAATAGTAGAGACAAATAGCTATATTAAATGCGTCCCTTTTATCTATATTTACAGGAGAGTGTCTTTAATATGCCATCCATCACGTATCTATAGTGTCTTTAATTCACCTATACTTGGCAGCTGTCTTACCTACTTTAGTACACTCTTGAATGTTTTCTAAAATAAGCTTATTTCAAATATTTGAATCCATAACATAATTCTCTCTTCCACGGGGCATGCCGTAATTTTTTCCCTCTCTTTTCTTTTTATTGTCTTTTTTTCCTTCCCCGCCATCTCTTGCTTTCTCTTTGAATCTTCATCATTTTGTGTTCAATACTACATTCTTTTCTCTTCTTTGATATGGTGACTCCAAGGGTTGACCCACACTCAAAGAAAAGACACCATATCAACTTGGTGCTTGACAAAGACTATTGCACATGGAGAAGTATTCATCATAAAGCTCTACATGATGAGTTGAAGCTCAAAGACTACGAAGGGAAGAAGCATAATACCCTCTTGAACCATCAACTAGTAAGCCTCCATGGGGATGGCTATGAAGCAAGCACACGTGAGCGAGCATATTTCTATTTTTAAATTATGGTCTCAGTATATGAGCATGATTGAGCGAGCAGATTTGAGTTTTATGATTACAATCTTTCACGAAGTGCCTAGAAAGAGGAGTAGAATGTGACATATGGATGCAATAGGGACACAGGCTCAATAGGCATAAGGAAAATAATAAACTACAATGTCAAATTACTTATATTACATAGGTGAAATTATAATATATACATGGATTGAATTCAACACGATAAAAACCTCACTATTAGTTGTGTGCACGCACTCTTGTAATGTTTCATATGAACCCACCACAAATAACCTTAGGTATAGAATAATAGTTATGCCGGGTAGCAACCATGCCCCTTCATATCTCAATTCCACTGATACATGCATGTAACCACCATCTTCATGTTATCAACATAGTGATAGATAAAAGAGATTTTCATGGCAATCTCTTGGCTCTCTTGTATTTTCATTAATTCTCTCTTAGGAATGCAAGGCTACTTCCCATAACACTTGGCAATCTCTGCTAATTTCTGCCTTGACCTGATGATGAAGATCAACGCAGACGTACACAACATGCGCGAGTTAGGGCTTTGATGAGGCAAACTATGTGTGGCAAGCAGCGTGTGTCACTACTCACCAACATTTAAATTAATTGTGAAATCCTTGAATTGATTCCACAAACCATGTATGAAGTGTGTGGAATAGCATATGATTAAATGAAGTTATAAAAAATAACAATATTGACAATATCTTCATAAAAAAACAAGTTTAAGATTGTAAATCTATACCAGCGCCGATGTATTTAAAGTCATTTTAATAATAACACTAGCATGTAGAGTAGCATACATAGGAAACACCCTTTTAATACTCTACATTAGTAAAATTGAGATAATGTCTATAATGTTTGAAGCTCGACCACTAAGAGTAAGCATAGAAAATGTCTAATAATCATACCAAACATATAATAAAACTCATGAAAGATTATTGACTCTCACTTACCTCATCTGTAATCTCAGAGTTTTCTCTGTAGAATTAATACAGACTTATGTCGTTGTGATAAAGATCCATCTCTTCATCTGGAGCTAATTTTTTTCCATGTCCAACCACAATGGGCAATGATCCTTCTTAATACTAGAAATAGCATGTACATAGACTTAACAAGCATAAGAATAAATAGTAGACTTTGGTATAATAAGAACTCGAAGGTCACACACTTACTCTTCCCAACTCCAAGTCTTTATACATATATGAGGGTGTGTCATTACAAGCCCATATGATTACAAGAGGAGGCACACTCTCAAGTGAACCCATGCTCACAAGCTTTAGAAGCCACCTGCTTATTACATAAGCTAATTTTGAAATGAGTCTATAATGATAAATTTAATAAGTCAAGAAGCAAATGGAAAGAAGGTAACCTATATATAACATGTTGTGTAGACTTGTGAAGACTGAGCTTATGCTTAATGTCATTGTTGAAACTTATGCCCTTTGTCATCCACTTTTTGTTCCATTTCATCCTTTAATAGAAAACAATTAGATAAGAATTAGAATGAAAGCAAATAGATGATAAATTTAATCTCTAATTAAACAATTAGATAAGAATTAGAATGAAAGCAAATAGATAATAAATTTAATCTCTAATTAAAAAATATAAGTTATTGGAGAAATCACCTTAAAAACAAGATATACAAATATTTGAATAAAAATATTTTACTAACCCTTTTTTCCACTTGCATCAACTATCTTGCTCAACTCTGATTCAATGCATTTCTTATCTTCTTCATCAAGCTTAGTAAAGTATAGTAAGGTCTGACTCCCCAAGTTTCCTAATCTAAAAACTCTTATCTCTCCAAATGTGTTGGGAACATACCCAAATTGATCTTATCACACATGATATGATTTCAAGCAATGATCCAAAACATATGTAGTTTAATTTGATAAGACAAATAGAAGTTCAAGCCAATGAGATAAATTTCTTACTTGCTCAATCAAGTGAGAGAAAACATAAGTTCTCTAACATCATTATTCTCAAATGAAACAAAATCCCAAAGCACGCTATATTGCATTGGCAAATCATTTGGGTATTCAACAACATCATATAAACATAATTCTAAATGATTGAAATAAAATATTCAATCCATCGACTTAAAATTTTAAAATATACTAACCTCTTTTGATACAATGCATGAATGAGTTGTGTCAATTATTTTTCATCAAGTATGTGGATCATTTTGCCCTAAGGTATGGGCCCCACTCTACATCATTATCCAAGATCTACTCAAACCTATCATTCATAGTCTTCCATATATCACTCCAAGGCTCCTTTTCTCATACGTAAGAGGTGACTCCTCCCCCTCCAAATCGAGGATGGAACCAATCAAGGCACCCTTACTTTCCAAGTAATCACCCATTTTCATAAAAGACATTGAGAGATATTTTTCTATAGATGGACTTAATTTTCTGATTGCTTTAGGTAGAATGAGCCTACATAGAGGTATTTTTGGTGGAGGTTACAAATTATGCACCCTAATTCTCTCAAGGAATCCTTGAGGTATACTAGTTTTTTAAAGCTTACCAAATATCTCATCTTCCTCCCCTTCTCTTTCTCCATAACATCCTCCCCTTCTCTTTCTCCATAACATCCTTCCCCTTTTTCCCTTTCAACAAGGAGCTTCACTTCAATGTCAATGTTTTCTTATTCAAGTCCAAATAACCAACTAGATAAGAACCTTTTGCACCAACACTGTGACTTGCACAATATTTTTGCGCTTACGGTTAGATCTAGGAGAAGCAACCTACATGTTGTCACATGAACCTACAAGTTCAGAGCAACAGACCGTGTAAAATATCTACTGCCCTTTGACCATGTTTAGCATTAAGCAGGTGAGCCTCTAGATTAATCACAATTAATATCTTCAATCTTAATTGGCTATGGTGATGTAGAGAAGGGTGGCTATGAACTCTACTATGCAAGCTCCTTAGAAGGACCAGAGTTCAAACTCATTAGAGTTTATGAAGGGGGCTGGGGTGGATCACTGTTAATCCTACCCCTCATCTCCTCTTTTAGCTGTGCCCTCTTCTCACTCCTTAATCCTCGATCAATGCATTCCAAGAAGGGAGCTCCTCAACTACATTCCAAGAAGGGAGCTCCTCAACTACATCATGTGCTTTTCCCACATATCCATCACTAAAGCGTCCGAGGTTACTAAAATCGGTATGGCAAGATGCACTTTTTTTATATTGCAAATGAGCTCATGTAGGGTTTTTGTTTTGTGTACCCACAGAGGCATTGTTATACACCCATGAAATTAATCACATGCATGTTACCTACTATGGAATTAATCACATGCATGCTACCTACTACATACCATGACTTTATAAGCCATGAAAACATACATGGTCTTTAAAAAGCGTTTGAGCACTTCTCAAGCAATGCCCTTTTCAATGTGTATTCTAGTGTCTCTAAAGAAGTCTTTGTTCTTATTACAACCATGAGTAAGCCCACAAATACAATGCCATGGCATCACCAAATGATTGAGTGCCGATTCACATGGAGTATGCCTTTGTTCTTATTATTACAAGCCTTGAGCAAGGCCACAGATACAATTCCATGGCTTATAAAGCCATGGCAGTCGATCCCGCTGTGAGCACGATTGAATGCCATGGCTTTATAAGACAAGGCAATCACCAGAGATGATTGACCGTTCACTTAGGGTATGCCTTTGTTCTTATTACAAGCCATGGCAATCACCAAATGATTTGAGTGCCTGTCAAATGATTGAGTGCCCATGCACTTGGAATATGCACCCCACCAGCCAACTATTGAAGGCGGCGAGATGATGGACTCCTAGCTCTTGTCCTTCAATGTGATGGCTACTCTGCACAGCAGGCACGTTTCATCAAAAGGCAATGAATAATTATCTTCACGACGCCAATGCTTGTGTGCTTGCGGAGTTTGACGAAGAGACGGTCAACCGCAACATTGAGCAGGCAGCAGCGTAGAGGAGAAAAAAAAGCAAAACGGAAGATTGATCATTCTTCAGAAACACAACTTTCATAAATCCCTCTCAATTTCTATTTGTTTAATCCTGCCATGTAGGCCTACAAGTGGATTTTATCATTTCCCCATTTGTGGACCTCATCTTAAGGCACTCTTCTCAAAGCACCCCACAAGAAGGTGTGTGTGAGTGTCGAGGACGAGACCTCGCGATCATACTCAAAGCACCCCACAAGAAGATATCTGTCAGTGTCTGTCTATGAGCGTCAAGGATGATACCCCATGATCATCCTCTATGTCAAGGTCTTATTCACATGAAGCCACCATCAGTGAAATCCCCATATTAGAGAGAAATATGGATAGTGGATAGTGATGAGAGGCCTCGTTTTGGGATGCAATGGCTATCTTTCATTGTCTACCTTATTGGGGAGATTTATTAATAAATAATCTACTAGATACCATTCATATATTTAAGAATGTTGAGTTACATTTATTGGTAATAATAAAGGAAAAATCATTGCTTGAGAAGACAAGTGGTAGGATAGATGCCTCATTTATGGCCTCTTAACAAATAGGAAACAATATATGTGGTGTTTCAACATACACCAGTGGTAGGATAGATGCCTCATTTATGGCCTCTCAACAAATAGGCAATAATATATGTGGTGCTTCCACATCACCATTGGTATTTGAGTACGGTTGAGATAGATTTTGTGAAGAAAGAGATAGCTTCATTTATGGCCTCAACAAATAGGCAACAATATATGCAAGGTTGAGGAAGATTTTGTGAAGAAAAAGAGCTTCATTTATGGCCTCAACAAAATAGGCAAAAATATATGTGGTGCTTCTAAATTTACCAAAGGTTGAGGAGCATTTTGAGAAGAAAGAGATAGCTTCATTGATGGCCTCAACAAATACTCAAAAATATATGTGGTGCTTCCAAATGCACCATTGGTATTGAGCAAGGTTAAGGAAGATTTTGTTAAGGAAGAGATAGCTTATGTACTCATATGCATTATAGCAATAAGGTGCTGCTTCCTAATGCACCATAGGCAATAAGGTGGTGCTTCCTTTCACACTCTAACTATTCATATGCATCGTTCAAATGAGGGTAAAGGACAATCGATCAATTGGGTTGAAGTTGCATCGTTCATGGTGTGGACATGTGCAACTTAAAAAGAATGACAAGTAATTAGGTACCACTGGTGATGTTATGGTAGATATGTCAATGGGAGGAGCCAAAGCTAAGAGGTTCTTGTCAAACTATGAGAACAAACAAGTTACAGTAGTATGGGAATGTGCGAAAGCTCTAATGATGCGAGCACATAACTAACCAAACTAGTGATCCAAGGATGACAAAGATTTGCATGAGAGTTTGGATAAAGCTTGATAATTTTATAAAACTCTTATGTAAGCAAATGACTGAAGGTGATTACGCAAGTCACTTTGAAATAGCAACAATCAAGATGCTTGTGAAAACAATTGTAGCTGCATGGGAGAAAAGGATATAACCTTCTACTTAGTAAGATATCTTGATTCATCTTTTTCGTACATTGACTAATTCATATGACATAAATTGATATTAATATGTTCTTTTTTTTATGTGAAGCATATTTTGTTTACACATGGCCCATACTTTGTGAAGAACCAAGCCTCTTGCTACATGGAGTAAAGACATGGAAAAATCGCACTATGCCGCTTGTATTAACTATTTTCATACAACTCGACACGGTGGTGGGGGGAAAAAAAACAAATACATTATAAGAGCTCTTCAACATATTCTACCGAAGGCAAATGTAATGATACAATATAATTCTTAAAAGCCAAGTTAGTTAAATGTAATTCTTAAAGGCTCAATAAAGCATATCTTTATGTAGGATGGAGATTGAGATGGAGAAAAAGTTGTGACATAAATCTTATAAAATTTTAAAGAAAGTTTTCGCTTTGCATTAAGATAAATACTATGTAATGTAATTTTTTTTCAATATAAGTAGGGAAAGTCTTCTTCTTTTCCTCTTCTTCCTCTGTTTCTCTTCCTGAGAGAGATTTCCCTCTTTTTTTGGGGTTTTCTTTGGGCAGTTGTTCACCCTTCTTCATGCTATATATCATTGAAAAGCTCTTAATGAAGAGAATCTTGATGTATAATCTCTTACAACTTATGATTTGTTTTGCAGTCATTTTATCGCATGCCCATTTTTTAAAGCTACTACTGCTTAAAACCACAAAAAGCATAGCACATTAACATGCTTCCACCCAATAGTCTTCTTTTAAATTCAAGAGCTTCTGGATATCTGTGTGAGGAGTACAAAATTTTTATTGTCCTTGAGTGGGAAGGATGGTAGGCATGGGAGAGTGATCTTCTTCTCTGAGACCTCTATAGAAACATCCTTTTCCTCTGGCATAATTAAGCTTGCCTTGAAATCAGCAACATCAAAATCCTTACTGAATATTTCTTCTTGATTTTCAATATCCCCTAAAAATGCTATACAGACTGCACACCAAAAGTGTCAAGACTAATCTTTCAAGCATCCTCAATGCATGCTTATGGGGGATGCACATAGAATAGCGAGGCTACATGATGATGAAGAAGCCTACATTTTCTATTATGTAACCTGCACTGGTCCATAGTGATTTTCACATGCTCAAGAAGTGCATCATACTTCTTGAGCATGGCCCATACTTAAAGATACATTATTTATTCAAGATTCTTAGAACATATTATTAAACTCTATGCCTTACATTTTGTAAATACTCCTTACGATGTATGCAATAGTACATAGTACTGGCATCAATAAAGGGCTCCATGAATGATGCAAGAAGAGAATCTATATACTCCTCATGACATATGTGATAGTACATGCTATTGGGCTACATGAATGATGAGATAAGAGAATCTATATACAAACTTTGACATTTTTTATTCATGGATTGTATATTGATTTCTTTAATGGAGATTAAATAAGCCTCCATCTAGAAAGTAGCTACTATTGATACCATTGAAGCTCGGTTCCCCTCTACTATTAATATTCTGAGCACACAAATACACTTATTATGCACTTGGTTGAAGCCTTGTGCCTTTTTAAAAAGAACTTCCTTGTTGGATATTTTAGAGTTAGTTCTGGAGTTTAGTCTAGTGTCTTTTGTGGTATGAACACCCCTTATGAGTACACTTGAGCTCGCTCTCTCTCTTCAAGTTGTGAAATCTCTCTCTCACACTTGAGCTCGCTCTCTCTCTCTCTCTCTCTCTCTCTCTCTCTCTCTCTCTCTCTCACAATATGAGTACCTTCAAGTTGTGAAATCTCTCTCTCACACTTGAGCTCTCTCTCTCTCTCTCTCTCTCTCTCTCTCTCTCTCTCTCTCTCTCTCTCTCTCTCTCTCTCTCTTACACACTCCACTATGATGATGATATTTCATCCTCCATAGCTTCATGTGTGATCATATGTATGCCAACATGGTATCAGAGCTTGGACTGCCGCTTTCATTATCATCCTATTTTTTCTACCTATGAAGCCTTGTGTTTTCATGCTACAACACCATCTCCATCACCATCTTCTTCTCATCAACTGTGTTTTCCTTCTGTGCGAGCTCTGCCCCACCTCTCAGCTCAGCCACCCCAGAGTTGGCTTTCGATGCTGCGCCTGCCAAGTTGCGAGACGACGCTAGTGTGGAGGGCTTCATTGCGGTAGACCAGCCCCCTTTGGCCACCACACTGGACGATGTTAATGCCCACAACTCCACTCATACCAGCTAAGCCACCCTCTGTCGCCCAAATTGTGCCATGCCTGGCCCCCCAATTGCGCCGCTGTCGCCCACTTGTTAGGCTACGTCTACCCTCATGCACCAACCTCATGCTATCCATGACTTGTATGGCCCTCTCGGTGTTTTGCTGGTGGGCTGAGCTAGTGCTTGCATTTTTTGGGGGTGCTCCTCCTTCCTTCCACATAGGTTGTCTTCTCTACAACATTTCCACATCATCAATAGCCTTGCATTATCAAGGAAGGTACATAACCCTTAAGCTTCTCATATTTTATTCCGTGATTTATCTTGCTTGTCATATTTTGTTACAGTCACAATGGACAAAGGATAAGATGTGCTATTTCTACAATATTGATGTTAGACATACATGGAAGATTCAAACAATGGTTTTGCATCCATCCCCTACTAGCCATGATGTATGTCCCATTGCAAAGGGAACATCGTTGAAAATTGGGGAAGCACAAAATCCTATTTGTGAAGGTTTTAATATTAGTATTCCAGTAGAGGATCTCCCAACATCCACAACTTCACATGGTGACAACGACCTTCTTGTTGGGACAAAAAGCCATAAGTTTCCTTACAAAAGAGGTATATCTAAAGCAGCATTTGAATAGATTCAACAAGCATTGGACATGAAAGCAGAGATTGTTGGTGGAGTTGTATACAAAGTTGGTGTCAAAGAATTTTTTTGTCTACAAACAAAGGATGCTGTAATGAGAAGGGGTTGCCACCATTTGAAGTGGTTATACAGAAGCATCCCTTATGTTCATGTGGTGCACTTATGGAAAGGGTAAACAACATGAAGACATATCTTGCAAGCATATATATTTTGTGTTTTTGATGGTGGCTGGGCAAGATGTGAATAACCATATGCACATCCATAAAGCAAAAATAGCTTAACATGTTTTGAAGGACTTGATCACCATAAAAGATACGATCTACCCTACTACTTCATATTAGGCCAGAGTTCCATTGCCTCTTTTGATGTTGTAGTACTTTTTGGTGACCAAGAATACATGGTATATCACTAGGAGTATAGGCATCTTCATATGGTACTTTTTGACATCATCATAAAATGTAATCTGTTTTAGATTTGCCTAACTAGCATTATAATGTTATTTTTTCTTGCCTCAATTTACCCTTAGTATATTTTAAGTGTTACATGATCTATGAAATTGATTTTATCAAAAAATATAGGTAATTGATTTTAAGTGTTACATGATCTATGAAATTGATTTTAAGTGTTACATGATCTATGAAATTGATTTTATAAAAAAATATAGGCAATTTAGTAAAAAAATATAGGCAATTTAGTAAATATGTGAATCTCATAAGTGCATCTTGCTCGCTCACACACTGGTAAGTTATTGATAACCCAATCTGCTCACTCTATAGACGAACTCGGCATGCATAATTTAGCTCTTTGCATGATCTTGTTCAATTCATTGGGGATGGTAGAGAAGGTTTATATGGATATTGCTCAAGATTGAATAATCAAACTACTATTTCCCATTATCAACACACACACACATGGCTGAAACTATGCTTGTTGTGTACGAGCAATCTGTTAAAGGGATAGAAGACATTGTGCTCTCACAAACTCAGTGTGTAAATGAGTTAAAAGACTACTTCAATCATCTCAGAAAGTGATAATAGAGCTTAGACAAACTAACAAAAAATGGAGGAACATGAACTCCAAAAAAAACCAAGTAAAAAGCACTCCTTTTGGGTTAAGAGCAAGATTTAGATAGCTTAAAAGTGTTACAAACCTAGCAACACATGGTGGTGATAAGAAGAAATGGATGAGGCTTGCTTGAAACTACATGAATAGTTCTTCATGTGTTCGGCTCACCCCGACCACATACCGAGCAATGGCATGACACCAACAAAATTTGGCTATTCCAGGGTTCATAGTTCAATACAAACACATTGATAGTTTAATGACTATAGAGAAGCCTAAAAAAAGAAGAAAAAGAAATCAACCTTCAAGAATGACACGTATAATAACAGACATTAGAAGGGTCCAATCAGCCATGGTGAAGTTCTATCAGTGCACAATAGAGGACTGTGAGGGTAAACTAATTTTTATTGTCAAGCTTGATAAGGAACAAATCCTTAAACATAAAAAAATGAAAATAATCGGTATAGGATTGATGAACAAAGCTTTAAATTATGCCCAAGGTAAGGGAGACCAACCATTACATAGTGCACAATCACACAGATGGAACTATGGTACCTAGGGGCAGCTGCTGCAATGCTAGATGAGAGTCATGATACTCTCAAATGGTTGTTATGGCACAGAGAAATTCCAAGAATCATTGATACTTAGAATAAAAGTGAGAAGCTTGTGGTGGATGGGGTAGGAAAATTTATAGTAGAGTGGCACATGAGTGCTGACTTGGAAGGATTGAAGTGCATGTATGGAGTGTGTGTTGGTCGTAGATCAATAAACCCATGTCTCTATTGCATTATGGTAGGTATGAACATTCTGGAATGGTAAAAACCTACAATGGATTGTATGAAGCCTCCATCCAGAGAGACAAGACAAAGGCAGTAACTAGTGATGAAGACCAAACCAAGGCTAAAGGGAAATCAAAGACTAGGAGCAAGGGAAAGTCAACAAAAAAAGCCAAAGTCAAGGGTGAACCATGTATTATGCCTAAGGATTCTATACTTCCTATAAAGCTAGAGAGAGTTCACATTTGTACTTTACATGTAGAAATTAGAATACTAGATAAGCTATTAAAGCTTCATCTTGACTACGCTTATTCTATTTTGCCATTAGTGCTATTAGATGCATGTTTAGAGCAATGTGAGATATTACTCTCTAACATGGGCTTTCATGGTGTGGACATGTGCAACTTAAAAAGAATGACAAGTAATTAGGTACCACTGGTGATGTTATGGTAGATATGTCAATGGGAGGAGCCAAAGCTAAGAGGTTCTTGTCAAAACTATGAGAACAAACAAGTTACAGTAGTATGGGAATGTGCGAAAGCTCTAATGATGCGAGCACATAACTAACCAAACTAGTGATCCAAGGATGACAAAGATTTGCATGAGAGTTTGGATAAAGCTTGATAATTTTATAACCAATGAATCTTGGGGAGGAGAAAGCTTATGAAGAAGCTAGTGCACATATGTCAGGATTTAGTGGACAATGAGGATGATACTAGTGATGATGAGAGTTATGTTGACCTTGATAGCCAAGATATTGGGATGGATAGGATGAGAATGATGTTGACCTTGATAGCCAGGATATTGGGATGGATATGGTGAGAGTTGAGGATCAAGAAGGCCAACAGTGCCAGAAAGAGTCCTCGGATGTCCCTAGCTCCACATCGGATATTTCCCATGGTTTGGTGGATGGTTAGGATGATAGATATGCCGATGTGTATAGTTTTGACTTAGATGTCAGTGATGATGTCATATCGCCTCATGATTTTGAGAGCATTGGTGATGTGGTAGAGGTTGGATGCCATGATGATATGGAGTACGATGTCCATGATGATGGTGTGATTTTTGGTTTTCTAGAGGTGAACAATTCTATGGTTCTAGATCAGCCATATGTTCTGGATAGACAGTGTTCTCCTGATGACACTGCGGATATGCAGATCTTTGATCCAGTTTCAGATCAGCCATATGTTCTGGATAGACAGTGTTCTCCTGATGACACTGCGGATATGCAGATCTTTGATCCAGTTTCTAATGGTGATATAGTCAAGGATACTAGTATATTGATGATGATCCAGAGGAGCTAGTTCTTTCTAGCCTTGATCCAAATATGATGAGTCTCTTTGCCTCTATTAATGGTGATCTAGCTCTTCATGTGGGTGTGGAAGCTCACATTGAGTCTACTACACATGATGTTTTTGATCCAAATTTGGAGATTCCATTGATTGAGCCTATTTTGGATTCTCTTGATATTACAATGGTTAGTCTCGATATCTATTTAGACGTTGTTCCAGATCCGGAGACGCCAGATGATCCAGACCCAGATCTTGATCTAGATCCAGATCTGGAGCTAGATGTTCTAGATGATTATACTTTCATGGTTTAGCATGATTTTATTCTTAATCGTATTCTGAATATTTCCAAAGTTGATGATCTTGATCTGGAGAGTCTGAATATTTCAATGATAAATCCAAATTTACCAATTTCACATGATGTGCTTATTTGTGATGATTCTTTTCATCATCATCATCATGATGCAGTAATTATGAAATTTTTGCTTTCTCTTGATCATCCTTGTGGTGAAATGATTCTTATTCTTGATGATCATGTGTATGATGTACGTGAGAAAGATGTCCCAAGATATGGTTGGTGATATCCAAATTGATGGATGTTCATGCTTATCCTTATGCTTAAGGTTTTTATATCTAGATTGATGGAAGTTCATGCTTATGCTTATGGATTATATATTATGATGGGATAGCATGCATTTTCCTATGCTATTGGCATGTGGGATATGATATACTTATGGTTCTATGTGTTCATTTTCTTTGATGAGGATGATCTCATGTTTTGAGCACATATGTTTCTTGAGGGTACTCCTTGTGCTATGCAGCACATAGAGAGGAAGAAGCAGATTTATGATATCACTTTGATTGGTGACACACATGTTCTTCATGAGGATATTTATGTAGATCATGGTCATGATGAACATAATGATTATTCTTTTGATGAAGATATCTTTTATGATGCTATGTCCGCATTTGAGTATTATGATGCTCTAGATTATGATCTAAATTTCATGTCCTATATGGCGAATCATGGTAGCACCATGATGATCCATGCTTTCTTGATGCATATGCTTAGATCCTATTTGGCATGGTTTTAGGGTGATGATCTTTCACCATGTGCTTCATCGACTTATTCTTTTGGTGGTATGCCTTTCTTGGCATGTGTCGTAGCTATACTAGAGGATCGACATTGTTATATGTACTAGTTACTCGAGGTTTTTCATCGACATATCTTTATGGTGATAGGCTATTTTTATGATGCAGGCCTTTGATCTAGATGTTGGGGCTTCATACAAACTTTTATGTGGCAATTTTACATGGTCCACTCCATGCTCTTGGAGTGTGGATATCATTATTGATGTATGGTTCTTCATATTCATATTGTATGATATAGCATGGTATTGCATATATCTCATGGGATTCCATTTCTGGCATACATCTATCATCTATATGGGTTTGATCTTTGTTGAGATGTCAAGCTCAACATGAGCTGACACTCACGAGGCGCGTGTGTGATCGGACATTTACATCATATCTTCGCCAGAGATTCTAGAGCTAGACTACACTGACTAGTCCACATCTACCCACTCCACTTTAGCGTGTTCATAGTATGGACCACTTGTATATACTTTAGTATGTGTGTTAGTCGCTTTATCTCTTTGTAGACCTCTTTTGTTGAAGAAGAAGAATATTTTTTCAGCCTTTCATCTTGTGTGTTCTCTTCTAGGGTTTGTGTGACTGTGTGTGTGCTTGCAAGAGCTCAAGCTACCTTCTCCCCTACATCTTTTCATGGTATCAGAGCATGGTTTATGCTAAGAAGATGAGCACCAAGTAAGAGAAGCACAGGAAGCAGTACGAGGGTAAGAGCTTCACCTACTCTTCCCCCTTTGTGTTGGCTACTACACCCTTATCGGGGGCTCTTCGGGAGGCACCGGCAAACGAATTCCGATTGAGGAGCTTTCTTCGTGGGAGCGAAGCTTAAGTGCAACTATGTTGTCCTTTAGATATATTTTTTCAGGCCAAAAATGTATTTTCGGTGCATCTAGACCTCTGTTTTTCAGTTCACGGGGCAGTGTGTGGATAAGTTTCGATTCTTAGCAAAATTTTATTTTTGGTACTACATGAGGGCGATTGGTTGTGCAAACACTATGTGTACTGCAAATAGGTCTTACAGGTGCTATTGGGTGTATGTATGCAAGTTGCGATCACTAGTTGTGACAGTTTGGGTGTAGCATAGTACCGCTACAAAGAATACATCAGTTTATGCAGGTCAAACAAGAGTGCTATTTTTCGTGTTGAGTTTGTATTGCAGACAAGATGTCAAATAATGGAATTAACCATATTGTTGCAAAGAAGCTTGACAAGAACAACTTCCATGCTTGGATGTTTAGATTGACAAATTTTCTGATGGTAAAAACTATTGGGACTACATTGAAGGTGAACATGAGGAGACACCAATGATACCAGAGATTAACCCAACTGCTGCAGATGTAAAAGAATACAAGGATTGGAATCAAGGAGCAAGGAAAGTCATGTATTAGCTTTCTACTATTAGCATTTAGGACACCATGATGGGGCATATACAGGATGCCAAGATACCCAAGGAGGCATGGGACACCTTGGTGAAGCTGTATAAAACTAACACCAAGGCACGAAAGATTTAGTTGAAGAATAAGCTTCATACTGTGGAGAAGAAAAACATGTATGTGAATGATTATGCCTTGAATATCGAGGGCATTGTAGAATCCCTTGCATCTATTGGTGTTTCTGTTGATGATGATGATAAGGTGGAAGTATGTCTACGTGGTCTTGGGCCACAATACAAGGCATTCAAGACATCTATTCAGACTCGAGAGAACATTCCCAACTTTATAGATTTGGTGTCAATGCTGATCATTGAAGAAAAAAGTTTGGGTGAAGACCAGTCTTCACAAAATAAAGGAAGTTCAGAGCAACATGCCTTCTACACAAGTGCAGGTAGAGGATGAGGTAGAGGCCGAGGCCATGGCCAAGGTGGTGACCGAACAGGTAATCCAAAATTATGGTTAGCAACAATAGTCCCATGAATCACAACAACAACACATAGGTGGAAGAAGCCAATTTAGAGGCAAGGGGAGTCAAAGAGGTCGTGGAAATTGGAAAAGGCAGCAAAATGATACACGAGGCTGTTTTTATTCTAGTAAATCTCGGCATGTGTAGGCAGATTGCTATAAAAAGCAAAATGACATGAGATTTGAAAAAGTGCAGCAAAATAATTATGCGTTCTCTAGCTAAAGTAATGAGGATAATGAAAGGTTGTTTGTTATGCGACATATGCTTAATGTTGTGTGTTGGCTTAGAGAGCCAGTTTATGCAGGTTCCGTGCAAACCACATCTTGACAGTGTGCAACGCACACTTTGGTATTTGAGGGCCATTGTTGATTATGCATTGTTTATGCAGCAGCTGTATCATTGGAGCTATATGGGTACACAGATGCAGATTGGGAAGGTAGCATCTCAGACACAGGAGATCTATGAGTGTATTTATGTTTTCATTGGGGAGTGCTGCTATGACATGGAGCAATAAGAAGCGGCCCACATTTTCCTTGTCAAGTACAGAGGCAGAGTACAGAGGAGCTATGGTGGTAGCAACATGTGAGGTAGTTTGGTTACGCAAGCTACCTGTTGATTTGGGATTGCATGTGGAAAGAAAGGTTGTCATATATTGTGACAATCTTAGGAGTATACAGTTGGCCAGGAACCCAGTTTTCCATGCACGGACGAAACACATTGAGGTACATTACCACTTCATCAGAGGGAGAGAGTCTTGGTAAGCGACAACGACTTGGCCTTAGCACACTCACGATCATGCACGGACGAAACACATTGAGGTACATTACCACTTCATCAGAGGGAGAGAGTCTTGGTAAGCGACAACGACTTGGCCTCAGCACACTCACGATCATGTCGCTGATCACAAAGGCCTTGGGAGATGAGAAGCTCCATAGATTTCAAGATATGATTGGAGTTTACAAGCTGGAGTTGAGCTTAAGGGGGGAGAGTGTTGAGATGTCAAGCTCAACATGATTTGACACTCACGAGGCTCCTGTGTGACCGTTTGACATTCACATCACTAGGGGGTTTGGAAGCTTGTACACTGGCATATCTTCGCTAGAGATTCAACAGCTGGACTACACCGACTAGTCCAGATCTACCCACTCCACTTTAGTGTTTTCACATTATGGACCACTTGTATATACTCTAGTATGTGTATTAGTCACTTTATCTCTTTTGTTAGACCTCTTTTGTTGAAGAAGAAGAAGAATAGTTTTTCAGCCTCTCACCTTGTGTGTTCTCTTCTAGGGTTTGTGTGAGTGTGTGTGTGCTTGCAAGAGCTCAAGCTCCCTTCTCCTCTGCATCTTTTCAATCTTCGGATTGGGAATCCAACCCACTGGGTGTGCCAGGTGTTAGTAGTCACATGCACATACATACACATTTATCTACACATAACAATAATGGACATTATGATATTAGTTTATGCACAATAAAGTGTGAACACTAAGGGTCTTTTAGTGACATTTATATGCACTTAGAAGGTATTAGAAGGGATGCACTTTTTCATTTCTCATATAGACACGTAAGAGTTTTCTTGTTCATTCTCTCACATGACGAGCAATGTAACTACTCTCTCATATTATCAAGAAATGAATGAAGAAATAAAGAAATACAATGGCAACATGAAACTTTAATGGTGGCAATCCGTGTGTGTTAATCTTCATTGGTAATTCACTGCCAAAAACCTAGGTATGGGGGGTGCTTTGTTTGTGGACTCCTGTTGCTCCTCATCTATCTACTATCAATGTTTACGTTGCGCCAAGGTAGGATTTATCTTGAAAGAAAGAAATCTTTATTTTAACAGAAGACTATGTGTACCATATAGCGTGGAACTTAGAAGACAGATTTTTGAGGAAGCCCATGATGGACCTATGGCAGCTCATCATCCAAGATCTCACAAAACCTACACCTTTATAAGAAAAAGTTTATTTTAGCTAGGTATGGAAATTTTTCTTTTGGACAAGTATGAAAAAGGATATCCTAAATTATGTTAAGAAGTTTTTAGTTTGTCAAAAAGTCAAAGAAAAGAGAATCAAGTTACTACGCTCGGAGCCCTTCAACCCATAGAAGTGCCCTAGTGTGCCATGCTAGTGAATTGGTATCGTGGGTGACCCCGCATTAAATACTAGTTACCTAGTGTTATTGGTATAGCTTGAGACCATGCTTGTTGTTGACGAGTGTATGTTGTTGAAGTGTAATAAGTACTGCCATGCTTGATGTTGACGAGTGTATGTTGTTGAAGTGTAACAAGTACTGCCATGCTTGATGTCTGTGTGTGGTTGAAGTGAAACAAGTGGACTACACTAGATAACTGCACACGGTCAAAGCGTAATAAGTGGTTTATGCAAATGACATACCATGCTAGATGATGTGTATAGTGATACACTCACATCGAAGTGTAACAAGTAATAAGACACACCATGCTAGATGATGTGTATAATGATACTCTCAGCAAAGTGTAACAAGTGGTGAGTGTATGTTGTGTTTGTTCCTATCAACGTTTTATATTGGGTTTAATTGTGGAGATAGCAATAAATTGAAACAAGTAATGTGTATACTTCATGAGATAGGTGATGAGTAGTGCGCGTGTTGCACATGGAGGATCTTGTCTATTCCATCTCGGATTATTATTTTACTCATATGAGTTATTTTGTTAGCCATGTGTCAAATTATTATACATATTATTTATACACGCTTGTGCGTGGCATTGTAATTTTACTAGCACACATGTTAGAAGAGTTTTGGTTATTTAACACTTAGTGTATAAACAAGCCCTAGTGCGTGAGTTGTTTTTATAAAACTTAAAAAGCAATTCTTATTTTTTGACGCACAACTATTATTAGCTCCTTGGGCTATATTTTGAATACAATTCTCAAAATACTTAGATCGTGAAAGTGAGAGCTGCACACATGAGGGGAGAGATTTCACCCAATAATGTAATGATCATGATGTCTACTCTAACTCATGTTTTATTTTATGCTTTAATCTTGTCAATTTGATTAATTCTTCAAGAAGTACATGAGGTCCCATGATAGTGGTATCAGAGCTATGGGTACTTGCATTTGAAGAATAGGGAAAAGCTCACAAAAATCTAGAGGATAAAGAATACAAAATATTAAGGACTCTTAGACAAAGGTTAGAAGGTTTATAGGAATTTTTTGAGCCACAGGATAAGGAATAACATCCAAGTCTTGTGAAGCCAAAAACCACCCTTCTTAATGAAAAATGGTTTCCTCATCTCTTAACCTCTTGTTGATCCATCTGTATGGATGAAATCGGCATACAAGGGAGGAATTGGCTCCTTTTTTAGATTGTGAAATCCTTGCTCATGAACAGACATCTATAATGGATGGTGGGAGTTTGCTCATAAATCAATTTAAGAGAAATTGCTTATTGGCTTTTTATAGTAGATAAATCATTGGATTAAAGCTTAATCAAGAGAAAATTAAAGGCTATCAAAGCTTTTATTTATTTTTTTCCTCCACCCAATCACAGACTGATGGCGGGCGGTGAATTCACAAAAAACTGGCAAGGCAGATTCTCCTTCGTCTCTCACAAATGCACAGCCCGACAGATGTGGAGAAGAGAATTTTTCATTTTTTAAAAGCTTAAATATTAAGCTTACACTATTATAAACTTATTACTTCTTTTAAAAAAAGCTTGTGCTATTAAGTTCTTCTTTATTTTTGTTGTGCGTTGTGGTCGATTTATATGGCCAAGTTAGAAAGCCTTCCAAAAAAAAAGCTTTAAGTCACATCAATTTTGAACCATCTAAAGTTTCCAAAAGTTCAAAAAAAAAATCCACATCTTCTACAAATTGCATAGAGGCAAATCCTGCGCATATTTCCGCAACTCAAAAATCATATAATCCAACCCCGAAAATTATTATCTTCACCTCGTCAGCAAATTATAGCAAGTGGACAAAACTTGACGATGGTTCTTCTACAAAATTTCACGACTCTTTTGAAGAATTCTTCAATGTGTTATTATTTGGATTACTTGGGTGCCAAGGAGTTACTTTGCTAGTTATCTTCTACGTCGGGCACATTTCTTGGACACTTAAACATCAACAAAATTATTTCTGCTACTTATCTTTCGACATACAAGATCTACTTCGAATATTTTGCCAACTTCTCAAATTCAAGCACATCAGTGACATTTTATTACTCCCGTGCATCAGATGAACTAAGTATTATCATTATTTCAGCAATTTTCATTCCTACATTTAAAATCCGCACCATTTATCTTTCCACATATCTCTTTCATCATGAACCCTCTATCCCCAATCATTCAAGAGAAAATTCAGTCACTTCAAAATCGAATTCTAGTTAAGAAGAAGTTGAGAATGAATATAGAGGATAAGTTATCTCGGAAGAAGAGGCATAGAGGTGCTAGTGATGCATCTTCAAACTCCAATGGTGACCAATCACCAGATTAAGAGAACACCATACAAACTACTCTTAGAGCTCAAGAATGTAAGAAGGAAAGGAAATTAGCCGCAAAGATTTTACCTTTCAAAATTTTGATGGCAAGAAAGATCCTCGCACAATACTTACTTGGCTTAGTCAACTTGATGATTATTTTTCGGGGGAGAAATTATCTGAAAATGATAAAATTAAGTGTGCTACCAATCATTTGGTGGACAATGCAGCATTATGGTGAAAAATAATTAGAACCAGCAAGCACAAACTAAAATCTTGGAAGAGATTTAGAAGCTCATCACTCATGAAGAAAGATTTCTTACCCTCATAATACAGTGTCTATATGCCATAATTAGAGAAGATACTAGAATTTGTATATTGTAATACATTGATCTATTTTGCTCGCAATAATCAAGCGCGCAACTGAGATCAATTACTTATCCAAGTAGGAAAGATGCTACATAATGTCCACTCTTTAGCTTAACGTGGACGCCTAGACGCTAGTATGCCATGCTAGTGAATTGGTACGTGGGAGGTGACATCGCATTAAATACTAGTTACCTAGTGTTATTGGTATATCTTGAGACCATGCTTAACGCGTGTATTTTATTAAAGTGTAACAAGTAGTGCCATGATCGAAGTCAAACAAGTTGAACTATGCTAGATAACTACACACAATCGAAGCGTAACAAGTGGTTTACACAAATGACGTACCATGCTAAATGATGCATATAAAGATATGCTCATTGAAGTGTAACAAATGGTAAGAGACACCATGCTAGATAATGTGTATAATGATACTCTCATCGAAGTGTAATAAGTGGTAAGTGTATGTTGTGTTTGTGCCTATCAACGTTTCATATTGGGATGAATTATAGAGATAGCAATTAATTGGAACAACTAATGTGTTTACGTTTGTGAGATAGGTGATGAGCAGTGCATGTGTTGCACATGGAGAATTTTGTCTATATCATCTCAGATTATTTTAACTCATATGAGTTATTTTGTTGACCATGTACCAAATGATTGCACATATTATTTATGCATGCTTGTGCGTGTCATTACTATATTCTAGCATATATATTAGATGAGTTTTGATTATTTTACATTTAGTGTCTAACACTTGAGTTATTTTTGTAAAAGTGAAAAAGCAAGCTCTATTTTGCACGCACAACTATTATTAACTCTTGAGTTATACTTTGAATACAACTCTCAAAATACTCATGTTGTGAAAGTGGGAGCTACACGCATGAGAGAAGGAGATTCTACCCAATAGTGTGTTGATGGTGATGTCTACTCTAACTCATGTTTTATTTTATTGTTTAATCTTGTCAATTTGATTCAAGTCTATGCTGTATTCCTTGATATATAAGTGAGTTTGATTAATTCTTCAAGAAGTACATGCGATCTTGTGATAAGTATGGGACTCCTGGAAATATGATGAAAACATTGTCTCTCCAATAAGCTAGAAAGGCTAGCCGCCTCACTAGCTAAGTAATGGTAGGTGTGGCCATGCAGAACTTGGGAGCCGTAAAAGTGATTCTAAGGTCTACACAAACTCCACTAAGGTGTTAAGATAAATCCTGAGCTGAGACTACATAAGATTTGTTGAAAACCATAACATTTATTTTGTCCTATTGGACCATAAGGTCTCTCTCAATGAAATTTGTACAATGCATCCAAGTGTTCCTACAAATTCTTGAATGACAATGAGATCAATCCAATGTCGTCAACATACAACAATATGGGAATTAGTGTTTGGACCAATGGTGAGCCTCCTCTTTTGAAATTGTGCACAAATATTGCAACTTCATTGATGTATAGACTGAACAGTGTAGATGAGAGTGGACAACCTTGCTTAATCACAATAGTGCTTCATGTATCTTGTAAGAGTCTACTAGATGCACGTGCTCAACCAAGTATTGCCTCATATATTGCAATCACACATCATATATTGCCTCATATATTGCAATCACACATCATCTCATGTGAGATTGAAGGAGAGTTGGGATATGCTAGTGGAGATAAAGATAAGTCCAAAGGGTACACGTGCACGACCAAGTACTGTCTGCAATCATACCTCATACCATCTCATGTAAGGATGAAGGAGAGTTGTGATATGCCAGTGGGGATAAGTTCGAAGGGTGCACGTGTTCAACAAAGTACTACCTTATATATGGCAATCACCGGAGAGTTGAGATATGATGGTGCACATAACGAGGGCTAAGATGTGACCGAAGAGGTAGTCCTCATGGATGTGGTCAAGATCATGATAGAGATGAATGCGCCTGAAGTGGTGGCAAAGGCTTTGGGTGTGTGGGCTAAGGTGGGGCAAGGGATCCTAAAGGAGAGGGGCATGTGCGATTAGCTAGTATGGGGGACAAGGGGATGGTGAAGACTAGGATATGTGGCATGAGAGTAAGAGATCCCATGAGGTAATCCACCATATTGGATCCTCCGCAATATAGGAAACACGTAAGGCCATCTCAGTGTGGCCATCTAAAAATCTCATTATATATAACTATCTCATGCATACCTTCCATCACCAAGAAGTTTATACAATATGTTGTTGCCTCTCCTATATCTTGGTTAGGGCCCTCTATAGCCCTATCTCGACTAGATCAATCTATCACATCATATGGCATCTCATTGAAGGTCATACATACCTTTTCCCTTGGTATCTCTACATTAAAGTCTCCCAATAAGAGGACTTCTTCTTGTTGGGATTACTCTACATATCTATAGATACTGGCGCATATGCGAACTGTCCTCTCTTTGTCACCCTATATCTTGGTTGGGACCCTCTATAGCCCTATCTCGATTAGATCAATCTCTCACATCATATGGCATCTCATTGAAGGTCATACATACCTTTTCCCTTGGTATCTCTACATTAAAGTCTCCCAATAAGAGGACTTCTTGTTGGGATTACTCTACATTAAAGTCTCCCAATAAGAGGACTTCTTGTTGGGATTACTCTACATATCTATACATAATGGCACATATGGGAACTCTCCTCTCTTTGTCACCCTCCCCTCTCTCTATCACCTTGCAAGAATGTCACATGCACCCTACACTGGAGTGGGAAATAACGAACTTGCAAATGTTGATTTCTCTCGTGGGAAATAACTTACTACAATAAGTGTCACTCTCAAGCCAAGTATGGCTACATAAAGCTAGCCTATTCATCCCATCTAACTACTATGAGCAATTATCTGAAATGAGATTGTAAGAAGCATGCTACTCCTTAACCACACAATCCACCCCCTCTGAAGGCTGATTCCCATATACATATCCCAGCACAATAGATTGCCCTCTCTCACAGCTTTAATCTTTAATGAGTCTCTATATAAAAGATAATATGTTTGTGTGTATACGTCTTAGTGAAGCCTCTTGCATTTGACCGAAGTGTTTGGTTGCAATTTCATACGACTTCAACCTGCTTCTCGTTTTCACATGCAAAACAAGTGGCAATACATCCCAAACAGGAAAGAAATGCCTTCTTAACCTTGCAGTGGGTGGCAAGGAACCTTTCTCACTGTCTGGTTTTCTAGCTGGGTAGACTTGCCTTTATTTGGCTTGTTTCCCTGCTGCTTACCTTGGTGGTTGTTTTGCCGGTCTTTCTGTTGATTGCCTTTTTTAGAAGCTTGGTTGCTTCTAGTTTTCTTCTTGTTGTTGTTTTGGTTTTTCTTTTGTTGATTATCTTTCCGTTTTTTTTTTGTCCCACCTGTGTCATTTGCTAGACTTTTCTTTAGCTTGTTGATCTGTGTTCCGAAGTGTTTGGTTGCAATTTCATACGACTTCAACCTGCTTCTCGTTTTCACATGCAAAACAAGTGGCAATACATCCCAAACAGGAAAGAAATGCCTTCTTAACCTTGCAGTGGGTGGCAAGGAACCTTTCTCACTGTCTGGTTTTCTAGCTGGGTAGACTTGCCTTTATTTGGCTTGTTTCCCTGCTGCTTACCTTGGTGGTTGTTTTGCCGGTCTTTCTGTTGATTGCCTTTTTTAGAAGCTTGGTTGCTTCTAGTTTTCTTCTTGTTGTTGTTTTGGTTTTTCTTTTGTTGATTATCTTTCCGTTTTTTTTTTGTCCCACCTGTGTCATTTGCTAGACTTTTCTTTAGCTTGTTGATCTGTGTTTGAACTTGCTTCTGAACTTGCTCTTTGACTAGCGTTCAGTAGGAAGAGATTCTGCATCTCCCATGGCTTGATCCTGTGCAACTTTCCTCTTGGTGAAAGCTGCTTGCTTGATCTTAGAGTTAAGGAGATGAGAGACCCTGAAATTATTTATGGCAGTTTTGAAATGTTCTGTGATAAAAGTTGGAGAAGGGCAAAAAAGTTATGATCAGATTATTGAAGCTTTTGAGAATGGTATTATTGGTGGTTATGGAAGAGTTTTTGTTGCCAACCCACTATATGATGCCCTTCCATGCTTGGTTCTAGTAGCTCATTGCACATGTAATCGTTTTGATGCATGTTTTGTTCGCAAGCATATGAAGGAACAAACTAAATCTGGTGACGAACTGTTTGTTGATACCTGAGATCATACTCAGGCAGTGTCTACAATTCTAGTTTACCATGCATCTTCTATCACAAAAACCTCATCAATGGACACCCTCTCTTGAAAACAAGCCTAAATCATCAATGCGACAACACCCACCCACCTCAAACACTAAACACACCCCCACACACACTCCCCCCCGTCCAGGCTTGATTCTTTTTATCATGCACTGATTCAAAACCGTCCAAAAAATACACGTTTAACTGTGAAAAACTTGCAGTTTCTCATCCCTTCCCGTCAAATTTGATGGACAAAGGTGCCCATCAAAAGGCAACCCTGACACACTCACCCCCGCCCCGCGAAAGTATCTCCTGCATCTACCACCATGGTAGCTTGGGGGGCATTGACAACTACACCTAGTATATCCCTCCCAAGTCCATCAGAAAAACCTTTGTTTGGAAAAGCAATCTTAATTCCAATTCATACATTTGCAATGCATTTTTTTTAAAAATTATGCTCTCGTCATTCCTGTACTTTAATTTTTCTAGTGACCTACATTCAAACATGCAATTGGTAACATTTCTATATATAAGTGAGGATATTAGTAGAGTAAAAGATCAAAACCCTGCAAATTGGTAGTGCAGTCCTAATGGTGATAGAAAGCAAAATTTTTGGTTAAGCTCTATGGACACAACAGTTTGATTATGCAAAGTGGAAGACCCTGCCAGGAGTAAAGTAGATTGCCATTCCAACTTTTCAAATAACTTGCCATAGAAAAGGCATGCAAATAAGAGAGGTTACTTGCTGTTCTGAAGTATGGAGCATTTAGCTGAGCATTCAAAGGGGTTTACCAACTAGTGAATTTCTTTGGAAATGATGATGATAGCCAAGTGCAGCATTGATGTTCCACAAGAGCTGCAGTTCCACACTCTGCAGAAGCTGTGTTTGATGGTTGTGCTTTTCAGAGAGCCACAAAACTACAACGCGGCCTTAAATGTAGGATACTCGAAAAAATCTTCCAAATAAGCTGACAACGAACTGGTGGTATAGGAAGAAGTAGAGCATTAAAAAGACGAGGGTGCTCTTCTTGCTTACATTCTTACCCATTTTGTGACTCCGAGGCAGTGTTTTGAAAATTTCCCCACAGTTGTTGACTATAATAGTCCACTAACAACCCGGGTGTGAAGGCATAATTTACATGGGACAGCAGTTAGGAGAGCCGTTATGTATTGTAAGAGAAACAGCAGTAAGATTTATGTGCTCTTCATTGCTGACAAAGCCTCTTTTGTTGCTGCTGAGATAACTGCATCAGATGCATTTGGTAGATAGTAGTATTTGCCTGTTTTAAAACAACATTAACCGACAAAAATCAAATCAATCAGCCAGCAGGCCATAAGCAAACCATCAACTCCATCAAACATAACATGAGCTACATTGCCTCTCACACACCAGCTCTTAAAGACATGGGGCAGGTGTATACAACAACACTTTGTCCACATTAGTGCACATATCTTCAAACATAAATCATGCTATTGGGTATTTCACTCATGAAAAGGTCTAGCACTACATAACACAACCACAGTAAATCATACAGGATCCAGAGGGGAATGAGAGAAGTTCCATCAACAGATAACGGGATCTACACACAGCTTCAAATGCTTATGACCGGGAGGGCAAAGGACAAGGTAATTTCGGAGATGTTTGGGGATAACAAAAAGACGTTGCTACATATGAAGAAAGAGTTGTATTGGGAAGAGCTAATAGGGGAGGCAGACTCTATTTTGGAGGGTTTATTGGTATATGATGATGTTATCTACATCCCACCATTTATGCAATGGGTGAAAGAGGAGCGATTGAAACACATACCATGGGTCTTCCATGAGGTGTGGGCAAAGATTGGAAAAGTGAAGGAAGGCCAAAAGCAACCTGAGGTGGAGAATGCCGCAAAGAGGGTTGAAAAAGTGATACCAAATATGTCCGCCATATAGGCCTCTCCAACCTCCTACATTGCCTCCATGGAACGTGTTATCCACACTATGTAGGTAGTAGACATGTGACTACATGAGCCCAAAACCTCAATCTGATTATCACATGCTCCTACCTTGAAATTCAATCCCTTTCATCTTTGTCATGGTCTTTACAGGATGCTATATGCATCTTTGAATTCTGCACGATGTTTTAAAATCTCTCTCTCTCTCTCTCTCTCTCTCTCTCTCTCTCTGTGCTGCCCCGCTGTGTGCTGTTAGGGCTGTTTCTACACTAATTTCTGAAGGTCCCGGTTCTCTTCCTCAGCCCATTTCTGGTGCACACATCCTGTTGCACATCCTGCTGCTAACCTCTCCCCTTGCTGCCTTTCAGCCGAGCTACACCTCTCCCCTTGCTGCCCAGTTTCTTTTCACCTCTTTTTTTTCTTTTTTCTTTTTTCCCGGGAAAAAGATCCTTCAATTAGTTAAAGAAAAAACAGCCGCAAAGGGCTAAGTACAACCACGACGGGCTTAATACAGCCTCACCTCATATAAGGGCGGGAGACAAATGATCAAAGGGAAAGAGATGCTTCTCCTCCGGCTAGCCGCTCTGTGAGGAGAAAAGACTATCTCATACAAGGGGGGGGGGGGGGGGGGGGGGGGGAGAACAACCATACAGGTGGTCTGTAATGCCAAACAGGGTCACCGCCTCTATCCGTGAGGAAAGGGACAGGCCTCCCAAGTCTCAAGAAGGCTTCCCGCCGCTTCCGCATGCGGTCAGAACCTCCTTGCAGCTTTCCCCACTGACCGCGGAGGGTGTGAATGATGTCGAGCCATATGCTCCTGATGGTCTCAGCCGGCGGAGTGTGGGTGCCATCGATGGCCTTGCTACATCTAGCACGCCAGATGTGCCAATGTGCCAGGCGGCTATGCTACTACAAATCTCCCATCGCTGGCATGAGCTTGGTCACCAGACACCTGCTGGTGGGGCTGTGACTGGTACTACTACAATACGATGGTGGGAGACCTGAAGGGCAAGTCCTCCCCCATCCTCCTCGTACCACCTGACCACTCTCGCCTAGGTGGCCCAAGCGACAGTACCCCAAGTGATGATCCGAGTAGATGCCCTGTCCATAGCGAAGATGCGGCGAATCTACTGCCAAATCTGCTAAGCCTTCGGACAATCCCAAAGGCAATGTCGTTGAGACTCCTAGGGGGTGGCCACACCTTGGGCAAGCTGCTAACCAACCTCCAATTGCCAGCCAAGTGCCAACCGCCAGACTCCTGTGTGTCGTCAGTCAAAGAAAGAGTGATCTTCCTCGGCCGAAAGCGGTCCCAAAGCCTCTTCCAAAAATCTGAAAGGAAGCGCTCAATCCCCCCTTTGCTATCTGGTTGAATGATCACTCTCCATGCCACCTTGGCCCTAGCTGGCCTCCCATCACTTCCGGCCCACAAGAAGTTCCGGATCAAACGCTGTACCTGGCCAATGCAAGCCCGAGAAAAGGCCCACCACGAGGTGATGTACCACATGGTGGCAAGCAGTACCTGGTTTGCCACCACCACTATGCCTGCTAGGGATAGCCTCACCGAGCTCCAGTATAAAAGCTTCTTCCAAATACTCAGAAGAAGCGGAGCAAGCTGCTGCTCGGGAGAGATATCAATGTCACCTTGGCAACCGAGGTATCGGACTGGAGTGCCCCTCGGGATCCACTGGAAAGCCTCAACTGGTCGCCAAGTCGGGGTGGGTGCTGAGCCTACCCAAAACCACATGACTTGTGTTAGTTGATCTGTGCTCCCAATGCACGACATAAAATCTCTATCACCTCCGCGAATCTCCGGAGATTCCCAACATCTCTAGCAAGGTAGGATGTTGTGTCATCTGCAAACTCTAAGTCTAGCAGCCCCTCCTGCATGCGGAGGAGAAGGCGTAATCCTTGAAGTCCGGTCTCCTGGGCGGAGAGAAAACTACTCATGGCCTCAACGACAAATAGAAAGAGATACGGTGCCAGAGGACAGCCTGTCGAACCGAGCGGGAAAGGGGAAATTTGTCGCATCGGGCTCCCTGAATGAGAACTTGGCTGTGAGATGCTGAATAAAGTCCTGAGACTCCACGAATCCACTCCATGGGGAATCCCATCCAGCTCATTGTGCCCTCCAGAAAGCTCCAATCCACCCTGCCATAAGCTTTCTCAAAGTCTAGGAGTAGCACAATGAGGTCCTGATGTCGAGTCCTAGCCGAAGCTGTCACCTCCCAGAAGGTAAAGATGTTGTCCAGAATGCTTCGATCCTGAACAAAACCAGTCTCAGTGTCGTGGATCAAGTCTGGGAGAGAAGGCTGAAGTCACCTGCTGATGGCCTTGGCCAAAATCTTATAGGCCATCCCTAGAAGGGTGATGGGTCTCCACTACCGGATCTCCAATCTATCACCACCCTCCTTGGGGATCAAATGTATCAAACCCTCTCTGAGCCTCTCTGGCATGGCACCTGTGAGCATAATCTCATTGAAGGCAACGCGAAGGCCACCTTCCATGAGGTCCCAATGTCGAAGAAAGAAAGAAACAAGAAGCCCATCTGCCCCCGGGCATTTGTCCCTGGGTAATGCCTTCACCACCTCCGCCAACTCCTTTGAAGTGAAAGGGGTCAATAAGAAAGATCGAAGGGAGGGGGGAACCACCTCACTCGTGTGCCTCCAGACTCTCTCGCGCGCATCCATCACCTAGGGGGATAATGGGGCACTAGTGAGAAGAGATCGGAAGAAATCCGTGGCGATGGCTCTCACATGCGGGGGATCAAAAACAATAGTTCCATCTTGGCCACGTAGCCTACGAATACCATCTCTCTTCCTGTGGGGGCCAACTATCTCAAAGAAGTCTCCAGTAGCTCTATATTACTGGCCTGAGTCCAAAATGAAGCCCTGGCATGGTATCTATACTCCACCCTCCTCTCCTCAATGGACTGAATCTCCGTGCGGGCGAAAGCGATTTGACTCTCAATACAAAGGCTATCTGGGGAACTCTCCTGGAGACGCTGTAAAGAGGCTAGGCCCCTCCTCAGACTCCTCTCCTGCTCCCGAAATCCCTCCAATCTACTTTGGGCTGCCTCCTGTAAGAAAATACTGATCTACCAAAGGCCATCATCCAAAGTGCACGCTGAAGAGCCTCAGGAAAAATCCAGCCCCGCCCATATTTGCCCAATCCGGCTACAAATCTCCGAGTCCTGAATGAGGTTGTTTGAAAACCTGGAGCTCGCATGTCTGTCGTGCCTCCATGGGTCCTCTAGGGACATAATAACTGGGGCATGATCTGAAAATGTAGTGCCTGCCAAAATACCAACCATGCCTCCACGGCTGCAAGCCCACTCGTCAACATAAAACCGATCCAACCGAGAGAGGTTGGGGCCAGTGCTCCGCCTATCCAATCGAGAGAAGCTAAGACTCCCAAGGCTATGCCCAAACTCTAGGAGATGCCAAGGGTCTTGTCCCCTAAGAATCAGTATCATCTCCTCCCATGCAGAGTACTGCGCGCTACTGAGACTGTGGTCGTGCCGCCTCCAAGTCTGTCCTCTACTGCCTCTATCATGTTGCCCATGCACCAAAAATCAGCCTAGGGCAGGGACTGTCGGACAGTGCTCCAAAAGATAGCTCTACCTGCAGACACATTCAGGGCGTAAATGTTGAGGAAACCAACGCTATCCTCTCCAATCAGAATGGTAACCCACTGAGCACGACCTCGAACTATGACTCCAGATCCTGTCACAGACGGCAGAAGCTGCTCACTAACAGAGAGACACACTCCTCCCTGCATCCCTGAAGGGCCGAATGATGGAGACCAAAAGGTATGACTCTTGCCTGGTAGAATCTTCCCGCAACAACGGGTACGCCCCTCAGTAAGATGGTGCTCCTCGAGGAAGAGAATGTCAATAGGTCCTCCCACCATAGCTCGTTGGAGCTCTCCTCTAAGGATGCCTCGTCCCTGAAAGCACTGAGGCCCCCCTAAGCCCTGAATGTTCCATGAGACAATCCTCGTATCAATCTCTGTGTGAGGTGGAACTACTGGAACTGCTCTCCACTCCAAGAGTCTTGGGCACGGGCTTAGATGGGGAATAGTCACAATCTGTTCGAGTGCGTAGTCGCACCAAGTGGACGTGGATCTTGCCCTCCATGTATTGTCACTCAGCCCGAGTGCGAGACTATGCACACTCCGTGCTCCATCGATCACAATGGAGATATCCGTATGAAGGGGGGAGAGGTACCGTATGAAGGGGGGAGAGGTACTGCGAGAGAGGTATGCATGAACACAAAAAGCAGCACCTCCAGGCTGGAGGTCACCATCTCCCCTCCCTGGTCTCTATGGGCTGATCCACCAAGCTCCATCTTGGCCAGAGGCCATAAAATGTCGCTGATGCGAAGATCTTGCAGATGATGCGATAGCTCAACCTGCCTAATCCTGAATGGTAGCGGCCACCGACTTTGGATCTCACTCTGTCTCGGGGGCTGCGCTCAAGGGGAAAAAGAAGATCATCACGCAATTCTTTGGCGTAGAGAGTCTCGAGTGGTGGAAGACTACACATACCCGAATAGGGGCTACGGTCTCCTCGAACCTGCCTGTCCCATTCGTCGGAAGACACTGGAAGAAACTATAATCCACAAGTTGCCCCAAGATCTTGGGGGCCCACCCGGAGACTCAAGTGGGAGAGCCATCACTTGGTCATCTCCACCGGCTCAGAGAAACGATGAATCAGGCGACGAACGGAACTCGCCGGTTGTCTCCTCTTTGGATCAAGGGCTGCAGAGGCGGCTAACGGGAATGCTATGGAAGGGGGGGGTAGGCACGGAGGAAGAGGAAGGGGCAAACGGAGCGACTGCGGGTATAGTCGGAGGCGAGGGCGGGGGAGGGGGGGGAGGAGGCAGGGGGGAATGGGAAGGCGGAGAGGCTGGAGAGGGATGCTTCTGAGAGGAAGGCTGATGGGGAAGGCTCGACCATGGTCAGAACATGGTGCTCCGCGGCTTGGAAACCTGCTCCTCCCTCGGCCCCGTGGTGAGGATCTAAGTTGAAAGTAGGAGGAGGAACCACTGGGGGGCAATCTCCTATTCTGACGCTGAGGGCAAGCTCTAGCTAGATGGCCCATCTGTCTGCAAATGAAGCATTGGCCTGGGAGGCCAGAATACTCCACGTGCTGTTGTATGGGATCCCCTCGGAGGCTAGGAAGAGAAATGCAATGCAATACAAACTCCGGTGAGGCCACACAGATACGGAGCAATGAGATCCTAGCTGCCCTCGCTAGAGCCAAGGCAGCGGTTGGGGGGGGGTGGTTGGGGGGGGAGGGGGGGATCGCTCTCCCGATGGCACCACCAATCACCGAAAGAGGAGGAAGGTACTCCTTCCTAAGGTCTGGGAAGCAAACTGTCACTAGGAAGCCTGAAACGCCAGCCAATGGGTCAGACGCAGGATCGAAGCCGTGCTGCCACTGGGCAAAGAAGGCCTGCACCGTTCGTAGTGCAAGGGGGCTCAGCTGCATGACTCGGCCTCATGCCGATGGCGAGTCGAACTCCACCTGGTAGTATCCGCGTCCCAGAGGGTGAATATCGGTGATCTTTACACGTTCGCTAATGAGGCTGGCTTGAAAAAGATCCCTAAGTTGTCCGCGCGCGGGGAGACTACCAACAATTTTGCAGACCAAGGTGGAGGCCTCAAGTGAGGCAACAGTCGTGGCAAGTACCTGAAGATCTGCTTTAGAGAAGGAAATGCAAGCAACGGCGGCTTCGGTCAGGGATGACGGAGCAGTTGCCATGGAGTCCTGCTGAGGGTGAAGACCAGAATGAAATCGAAGCTTGCCAAAAAAACTAAAACCCCCAAAAACCAGAAAGCAACAACTTGCATGGGAGGGGAGGGAGGAGAGGGGCGAGGAAACGAGAAGAAGAAGGAAAAAGGAGGGGGGAGGCTCAAAAAAAAGAAGAGAGAAAAAAATTACAAGAGAAAAGAAAAGAAAAGAAAGAAAAGGGGAAGGTGAGGCGGGCAAAAGGCGGACAGAGGGAGCGAACAGGGGGGGCAGCTAAAGGGGAGGGGTGGGCAGCAGATCGAAGAGAGGGCAGGAGGAGGCAAGCAGCGAAGCACAGAAAGGGGTGAAGCAGCGAAGCTAAGAAAGGGAGGGAGGCGGGCAGCGAAGCAAGGAAAAGGGGGGGAAGGAGAGGCTTACAGTGGGTGGGGGGGAAGAGGGCACAGGCGACGGGAGCGGAAGGGGGGGGATCTAACGGGAGCTTGCCGACTCGCCTCTTCTTTTCCTTTTCGTTTGTCGTCCATTACCTGCAACTCAATATGGCAACAACCCCACCAACAACCCTTTCCAACAAAAGGAATGGACACTTCCGGAAGGGGAAGGATGCAATACAATTAATGGAATCAAATGTAGAAGACAAACAGGAAAGCCCCACTCCATGGGCCTAAGTCTCCGTGATGAGTTCATCACTGCAAGGCTTTGAAAGGAGCTCGACTCTCTGAAGGATGAAGAGAAAAAGAAAGCTGAGGACTCCCCCACCCCACCCCCCCCCCCCGGGCTGGCGCTCCGTCGCCCTAATTGGCCACCACATCGGCCGGCGATAGTGGGGAGGGCTCCACCACCGCCCCACCCAGGAGCGACGCTCGCACAAGAGGAAGTGCCCCCTGGCGGCGCTCAGCCCCACTTGGGGCTTATGTGGCATTTGACGGAAATCTGTGTTTTTTGAGACCTCGCCTCCGTTGATGTGTCTGCTCTGGCTGGTTCTATCATCGTCCCAGTAATGGCCCCGCCATTTCCGTTCGACCCTGTCGTCGTTGCGGTTCCGGCTCGTCATCGCCCAGGCCTGCACACAGTCGCCGCTGCCGAGTCCAACCTCCGTCGCTTGGCCACCTTCAACGCCAGCTATAACTTTACATGTGAGCACTCCCCCTGTTCGCCTGCTCGCCGGTGTTGTCCGCCTACAGCTCCCACCTTCTGCACCTCCTGCTGCATCTTTGCACAGGCGCCCCCAGAGCAGCACGGTCAGATCCAGTTCCATCAAAGAAATTGCAATCTCTGCAAAATCAGTCCATACAAGTAATTGATTTCTTTTTTAGTTCAAATCAAGGGGCTTTTGTACATTTGAGTGCAGGCAACAGGGTAGGGCAACATTTGGCTATAAAATTCAAGGAAAATTTTGAAGATTTTTCAGAATTTGCACAATTGAATTTACAGGACACACGAAAAATTGGGGCTTTCGTGAAATCATTGCTTAATTGCAAAATTGAAGCCCATTGGTACACAGATTTTTGGGGCTTTTGTCAATTATGTGCAATTGATACATAAATTAGCCCATTGGTTCTCAGAAATTAGGGGATTTTCAGCATTGCAGCCTGAAATTTGGGGGCACATGACATTGTGGTTACCTGGCATTGCGTTTGGGATTTTGCCTGCAGGTGCTTTTTTATTGCATATTTGGTGCATCTCTCTTGCAAGAGATTTCAGCACATGGCTGAAAATACGACCAATGTATTCAAGGTTGTCCCAAGAGGACAAATTGGATGGCAGTAATTACTCCCTATGGAGTTTCATGGTCCGAAATCTACTTGTGGCCAAAGGAGTATGGGGTTATGTGTCAGGTGAAGATGTACACCCTGTTGACATAGGACCTAACACGCCTAGCTGTGGTGCTCAACAAGCAGTTGTACCAAATCCTCCCTCGCAGGAGCAGAAGAGATGGGATACTCAAGATGCCCAAGCGATGGCTTTGATTGCTTTGTTAGTAAAGCGATCAATCATACCGCATATTCGGTCTTGCAGGACCTCACGGCGAGCTTGGGATGTACTTGAAACCATGTATTAGGCAAAGAATGAGGCCAGGGTTGCATTTCTCAAGAAAGAGCTTGAGAACTTGGACATGAATGAAGGTGATAGTATGGTTGATCATCTTATGAAGATCCAGGATCTTCGGGAGCAGTTGCTCAACATTGATGAGATCATTTTTGGAAAGGAGTTGATTTCCAAAACACTATCATCTTTGCCAGAAACCTACTTGAATTTCCACACATCGCTCACTCTATCTATGCGTGGTAACCCTGAACCAATCTTGTTTGAAGAGTTAGTTGGTTTGTTGCTTCAGGAGGAGCAGAATCGGAAGAATAAATCTTCCGGCATGTGTGGTGAAGGGGCTTTTGCTGCCTAGGACAAGGACAAGGACAAGGGAAAAGCCAAACACAGTTTTCAGCCAAAGGCTGATTGGGGACAGCCTTCACAAAAGGCTATTAATTGATTATGATGAGACTTTCACACCTACTTCTCGTATGGCCACAGTTAGATATGTTGTTGCATTGGCTGCCCATCATGGATGGAAAGTGCATCAATTGGACATAAAATCAACTTTTCTCAATGGGGATTTGTAAGAAGAAGTGTATGTAAATCAGCCCATTGGTTTTGTGATGAATGGTCATGAAAACAAAGTTTGCAAGCTTCGAAAAACAATTTATGGTCTCAAACAAGCTCCTCAAGCTTGGTATGAGAAGATACATACTTTTTTGACCACGCAGGGATTTTGCAATAGTCCAACGGAGAGCACCCTCTATGTGAAGGAGGATCATGGCACTTTGATTATGCTCATTCTTTATGTGGATGACATGTTGCTAATTGGGAATGATATCGAGAAAATTTCAGCATTCAAAGCTGAATTGCAAACGTCATTTGAGATGACAGATTTGGGATTGTTGCATTATTATTTGGGCATCCAATTTGTGCAAACAGATGTGGGGATTTATATACACCAATCAAAGGACATTCAAAAGTTGTTGCAAAAGTTTGGGTTTCAAGATTGTAAGCCCATCTCTACTCCTATGGAGCCAAGGCTGAAATTGAGCATGTATGATGTTGGAGAGTCTTTTGATATGAGTGTTTACAGCCAAGCAGTGGGTTGCCTCATATATTTATGCAACACATGCCTAGATATTCAGTTTGGGGTTTCCCAATGTAGCAAATTTATGCATAGCCCAGGTACAAAGCATTGGCAAGCAGTGAAGCGGATCTTCCACTATTTTCAGGGCTCCCTAGATCTTGCGTTGGTGTATCCCAAAGGGGGCAGCTTGCAGTTACATGCTTACAATGATTCGGATTGGGCTGGTGACTATGATACACGGCAATCCACCAGTGGAAATTGTTTCTTTTTGGGGCATTCATGCATATCATGGCAGAGCAAAAAGCAACCCACTGTTGCCACATCTACTTGTGAGGCTGAGTACATGGCAACCTTTACAGCCATAGTAGATTGTGTATGGCTGAGGAGATTGATGTCTGATCTTCGTGAGTGTCAGCAGACACCCACCACCATACTCATTGACAGTCAGAGTGCTATAGCCCTGGCACGAAACCCAATGTTTCATACATGCACTAAGCACATAGAGATTCATTATCACTATGTCAAAGAGAGATTCATGCAAGGGAGATCACATTATCTTATTTCTCTACACAGGACAATGTTGCAGATCTATTCACGAAGGCGTTGCCTTGAGAGAAGTTTGAAGCTTTCCGCAAAGCTTTAAGCTTACTCTCCTACTACAGAGTGATCTGATCTTGTACAGGTTCACATTGCCACTACAAGGGGGTTTATTGGCATATATGCTATGAGTTACGTCACATATGCTATAACTAGTGCCACATGTGAACATGGGCTAACCAAGGGCACTTTTCTCCCTTTGGGTTTTTCCCCTTGGATATTAGGTGTGAAAGGACACCACACTTATTGTACTATGATATTGTGGAGTCAACTCCCTTGCTCCACACATTCTATGCATCCTCTTTGTGTGAGCATTAATCACCATCTCTCCTACTCTCTTTGTGTGAGCATCAATCACCATCTCTCCTACTCTCTTTATGCTTGCTGTTGTACTTTGTGTCTCTGTTTCTGTGCAAACCCTAACCCTAATAGTACAAACATCATCCGTATCATCATCTGTGCAGTCCATTCTAGGTCATTGTAAGTACATTCATATCGATGCATAGTAGATCAAGGGAGTCCTGACCTGATGATGGGTAAGCTGGCGACCTAAGCCCCCGTGAACAGTGGCCGTAACTATAACAGTCAAATGTGCATAGATGGCTTGATACAACCGGAGATTCATCTTTTTCCCCTTTCGGGAGAGTCTTTTTAGATGACTTGGATAAATTGATTTGCGGTGTATCAATAATCAGAAACAAATTACTAAACAGTACTGGTACTGAGATTAATAACACCACTCAAAATAACGAGAAGTATCCTCATCGATTTCTCAATGTTTTATTTCTTTACAAAATGATTGTTACCGAGGTTACTTGCCAAGAAGCTCTGATACATACGATTGATTATTGCATCGAGAAATTGAACGATATAGATCTTTTGATGCTTGATCCCTTATTGAGTTTACTCGATATTGACATTGATGAACAGATATCTTTTCTCAAAAGTATTCCCAAGAGAAAAAAGAGTTTATTCATCGAGTCCAGATTGATAATTGATAAGGTCAAATCTCTCTCGTCTATTGTGTCTGTCAAGCATCTTTGCATTAATATGTGATTAATTGTGTTAATCTCATCTGAAGTCTTCCGCTGTTAGTTAGCTTGTTACCCTAGTATTAGAGCAGAAAACTTCATAAAGGAGGATCACCCTGCACCCCCCCAATGGGTTGGGGCTTGTGGGCTAACATCACCGGTGTCACATCAACCCCTCTCCTGTGAAGGTAGCCGATGACCCAACCCATTGGCCTTGCGAGAGCTGCCCCTTGATCTACCTCTAGTGGGATCCAGGAGAGTGGCACTGGGGTTACCCGACCTCGTGTCCAGAGGCCTGAGACATCCTCTTCCTACAGTACTCAGTTTGCCTGGATCGGCCTTCTCTTCCCGACACTAGATGACACCCTGATGGCTACATCACACTCGTGGGCATGGTTTTCCTCCGTGCTCAAGGTTTGGCAAAAGGGTATGTCACAAGCACACCTTGATCTGGTGCCACATAGACATGCGACTTCACACCAAAAGAGTAAATTTTAGAAGACGGTACAGTTTGGGCAGTTTGACAACCCAATAGGCACCCCAATAGTGGCCAGGAGATGCACCAATGGTTGGGACATATTTAGGGCATATAAACATGTTTAATGACATATTTATAATATTTTGGAACATGAAAAGGGCTGGCCGACAAGCATATGACTTGTCATCAAATCCCTATAAATAGGGAGGTCAAGGGTCATAATTCAACATTCAGCAACTGGACAACAATCCTCAGTTTGGGATCAATAGAAGGCAGCAGTTTGCAGCACATGGAGCAGCCAGTTTAGTCATTAGCATGCGTAGAAGTAAATGCATAGTATTCAAGTGTCCAGATCTACTTCAGATCTGAACAATCATTGTATATTCATCATGTTTTGGTGATATATCACAGAAGTGGTAAAGGTAAAGAGTCCCTCTTCTACTTTGCTCTACATCTCTGTGTCACCATTGCACATGTGATTAGTGTCATCTCTATGTCGTCATTGTGCATGTGATTAGTGTTAATCCTTATAGCTTAGCCTTAATCATCATTGCACATGTGATTAGTGTTAATCCTTATAGCTTAGCCTTAATCACCATTGCACATGTGATTAGTGTCATCTCTATGTCGTCATTGTGCATGTGATTAGTGTTAATCCTTATAGCTTAGCCTTAATCATCATTAATCATGTTTCCTCATAGTTAGCATGTCACATTATGTTGGGGATAACCTTACCCATTGAGCATGGAAATGGGCCATTTATCGCGATGATAAAAGTTATCATAGACCACCGCTCTAATTAGGAGTGTGGGGTCTACGAGACCACATCAGAGTTGAAAGTAGGCACCTGGAATTGTAATGGGACTCTGTGCATTAACATACCTTGAGCAATCCTTGCTATCTCTTTGGCAAACCCAGTGGATACAAATTTGTTTTCTGTGTCAATGACTAGCAAAGACATGCCAGCTTTATAAATTTTTCCAGCTACATCAAGAATTTCTTCCTGCATCAATCCATTACAGCACATCAATATCAGCTGTTTAGCCTGATTTCAAGCAACCAAACCTTCAAAAACAAGTTACAAAAGAAAAATGCAATGAAAAGCTACCAGCCTCAGCCAAGATAAGGTACCATGGCAACTCTATTTACCCAAGTGATACAGACCTCACTGTGCCGAGGGCAAGGAGTAGGGCTGACCCAATTAGCCATGAGATCTACAACACAAGAAATTTTGAGGCCAGGCAGAATACCTCTAAGGCCTGAAATTGGTGGAAGAGATCCTCCATTCTTGTTAAACTAGGCCTATATCTGGATCTTCAAGCTCCTCATCATTATTGTTGATAAATCCAGAGGCGGAGTCTTGCAGCTCTGTGCCTTGTGCCACTAGAGTGCCTCCACCACAAGCAGCAAAGAAAAAGACCTAGCCAAGAGATCTGAAACCCCCCCTTTCCCTTTGCCCCGTCTCTTTCCACTTTCGTTATCAGAACCTGAAAGTGAGTCGAGTATAAAGCACCAACCCCTTCTATCCATACTTGGGCAAAGCCCATATGCCATCCACCCAAAGCTCCAATCAACACTGTAATATGCCATCTGAAAGCCCAGTATAAGGACCGCAAGTCCAAACCCATGATTCACACAGCAAAAGTACCCTTCATTCGATAGAGATTTATAGTCCTTGTCACAAAACAAGGACTCAGTGCCAGCACCATTGTCCACACTCCCCCACCCCAACAATTTTGAGGCAAGAATGAATTCATTTGACAGCCTCTGTTTCTCTTTTGCAAGCATGATCACATTGAAGGAAGAGCAGAGGAACTCCTCAAAAGAAGTGATCGAACATGCAATTGGCATTGTGCTGCTTTTTTTTGGGTCCTAAATCCCAATTTAATGGCATGTGAAAGATATAAACACGTACATAGATACAAAACCTTTTTCTGTTTAAGAGGTACCACATCTTACCTTCAGCTCAGCCTGAGAAGGTCTGGGTGCATCAGCAGCCAAAGCCTGTGGATCACCATTTGACCTTTTTATAGAAACATTGGCCCTTCCATCAGTGATAGCCACAATCATTATTCTACCTACATCACCACTTTTTTCTGCATTCAAACCAACTCTGACAGCCTGTATAAAAAAGTGGTGTGTTCTCTCTCTCTCTCTCTCTCTCTCTCTCTCTCTCTCTGAAAGAAGAGAAGTGGACAGTACATTGTGAAGGTAGAGTGCTCATTGATGTAAACCCAAACTAAAACCCAAGCCAAGACCCAAAAAAAAACACCCAAGCCAAGACCCAAAAAAAAAACTAGGACAAGATGATTTTTAGCGAAGGTGATTGTACTTGATGTTTGACATTGCAGATTTACTAGTTGATTAGTAGGATATTTTTTTTTCATGTATGTTTTCTTTTTTCAACCATGGATTTGGCTCAAGCCCAACATGGTATTTCACTTATGTATTGGGTCTCAGGTCATTTTGGCCTTCTCCAAGCGTTAATATTACTCTCACTCTTCTTCTTCTTTTTCGTAATAGAAGATATATTACCAAAAAAATTACTTTACAAATGGCCACATGGTCGCCATGTGATGTACTAGCTTTCCCTCACTAACATGCCTACGTTTTTAGGAATTAGCTACTCGCCATGCCTGCATTTTTAGGGTTTAGCTGCTCACCATGCCTACGTTTTTACAGTTTTGCTGCTCACAGAAGGAAGCAACCTCTCTTTGCTGCTGTTTTTAAGGTTTCGCTGCTGTTTTGGGGTTTCATTGCTGCGTTTTTAGGGTTTCTCTGCTCACCATGCCTACGTTTTTAGGGTTTCTTTGCTATTTTTAGGGTTTCCCTGCTCATACATGCCTGTGTTTTAGGGTTCTCTCTCTCTTTTTTTTTTTTTTTCGTGAAATGGTGTTTTATATTATATGTAAAATGTACATCAGCCACATGGCTCACACAGAACCTATGGCCCCAAACAAAACCCCCACAAAAGATCCTCTAAAGGATCATGACCATGCAAACCTGTACACTAATAAGAAAGCCTCCTAGCCAAATAAGCATCCCAGATAGAAGCATCAAAGATGAGCCAGCCGAGCCGCCGTAGACCATAAGGAAATAACATCTGCATCCAGTAGCTGAGCTGAGAGAAGAGAAGAAAACTGCCAAAGCAGCAAACCGTGGATACGTAGAATGTGCCCATGTATTCCAGACAAGGAATCAAAAATGAACCCATTCCGTGTAGTCCAAATATGCCAAAGTCCTGTCCATCTAAGGAAATGGAATATCACAAGGTGGCTGTCTGAAGTAATGACTTGAGGACAAATCCCAAATATCCACTGATGAGCCGAAACAGTAGACCTCTCTACTGCCTCCCAAACGCGAGAGACAAAAGACCAAATCTGACGGGCCACTGGACAACTCATGAACAGATGCATAACTGTTTCAGTGCATGTCGTGCAGAAGAAGCACAACAACAATTGCCTCTTGTGTTTGGTTCGAAGGGTGAGGTCATCTCGCCATGGGATGGTCATTACCCTTTGACACGTGCTCGGGAACTCCAAGGGCAATCTGAGATCACAAATACCATGTCTAAAAATGCAATGCTTCAAAAGGTTCGTGATTTGGCAGATTGTCCTGGGCCTAGTACACGGCCTTGTTGATTCCTTTTCTGGGAAGGCTTATGAAAATTGTACAATGGAATGTAAAGGGTATTTCTTTGCGCCAAAAGCAGTTCAGGCTTTGGCGTACAACTTTTTGTCATGGTTGGGATGTTTTGTGTGCAGTTGAACATAAGCAGCATAAGTTGGCTGGCAAAGCCTATGTATATAAGGGATTTCATGTTTTCTACAGCGGACATCCTGCTTCGCAGTCAGGTGTTATGTTTGCTGTTCGTTCGCAGTTTCAGCCTTCTCTTGTGATTCAAGATGTTCATGGAAGATTTCTAGTGATACAGATTGTTTGGGATGATACGCCTTTATGGTTGTTAGGGGTGTATGCTCCAAATAATGCTCGTGCACGCCGTTTGCTGTGGAATGACTTGTGTGCTCTTTCAATCTCTCATCCTGGCTTTGTGATGGGGGACTTTAATATGTGTGTCTCCAGGGAGCAAGCCACGTCGCCTCATTCTGTAATGGATGGCCCGGAGAGAAAGGCGTGGGAAGCTTTTGCAGCAAGGTCGCTAAAACAAGACATGTGGTCTTGGTTGCATTCAGATGAAAGGGGTTACACTTATGCCTCACAACAGTTTCGGGGCACTTATGCTAGATTGGATAGGATGTATATTTTACATCAAGATCTCTTTTTGCCAGAGGTTCTTACTATGATGGTTGATCAGCAACAGGTTTTGTCAGATCATTGGCCGCTTGTGTTTGAAATGGTCTATCATCCTGTGGATGTTGATGGAAGAAAACCAGAATTAGGGTTTACAGCTCACATTCATGGGAGACATACACAGAGAAGCAAGGGAGAGAGAGAGAGAGAGTTGTGGGGATAAGTCAACTCATGAAAAGCATGAGTGTGTGACTCCCCTATCACACATGTATATTGCACTAGTACACATAGTGTACTTAGTACATTAAAAGTACTAAGTGTACTATGTACTATAACTTATGGGCTTGTACACACTATAAGGGTGGGCATAACGCCTTTACCCCAACAACCTCCCACTTAAAGGCAAAGTGCCCTTAAGTAAAGGAAAAGAAAAAATCAGCATGTACATGATAATATACAAGGCCATATCAAGGCTGAAAATGGCCTCATCCAATGCCCATCAAGTGTCTGCAATGAGCAAACCGCTCCGGAGGCAAACTCTTCGTCAACAGATCAGCCGGGTTGTCATCCGTATGAATCTTAACAAGCTGAATTTGCTTGTTCTCTATCACCTCTCTGATGAAGTGATACTTCACATCCACATGCTTCGTCTTTGCATGAAAAACAGGGTTCTTTGCCAACTGAATGGCACTCTGACTGTCACAATGCAACAATGGAATATCCCCTGTATAGCCCAAATCAACCACTAACCGAGATAGCCATAATGCCTCCTTGCAAGCCTCTGTGGCTGCAATATACTCGGCCTCTGTAGTAGATAAGGCAGTGCACTTCTGCATCCTGGATATCCATGACACAGCACCTCCTGTGAATGTAAATACATAACCGGTAGTAGACGTCCGGTTATCTGGATGACCGGCATAATCCGAATCCGTGTAACCATGCACTAATGCATCCTGTTTGCCAAAGCAAATGCACAAATCCTGTGTGCCCTTCAGGTATCTCATGACACCTTTCACTGCTTCCCAATGCTTCTTGCCAGGGTTGGCCATGTATCTAGAAACCACTCCCACTGCAAATGCAATGTCCGGCCTAGTAGCAACCATGGCATACATGAGACTGCCACAAGCTGAAGCATACGGAATCTTGGCCATATCAGCCCTGTCTCTATCTGACTGTGGGCTGTCCATAGCACTGAGTTTCACATATGGAGGCAAAGGAGTACTAGCTTTCTTCCCCCCGTCCATATTGAACCTCTGCAAGACTTTGCCAATGTATTCCTTCTGAGACAAATACAACACATGCTGATTTCTGTCCCGAAGTATCCGCATACCCAAGATGTGATTTGCATCACCCAAATCCTTCATATCAAAGGTTTGATGCAGCCTCTGCTTCAAGGCATCCATCTCTTTACGAGATTTCCCGGCAATCAACATATCATCAACATATAAAATGAGAATCAAGAGACTGCCATCCAAAGCTTTCTTGGTGTACAAGCAGTGATCTATGTCACTTCTCCTGAATTTCTGTGATTTCATGAATGTATCAAATTTATGATACCATTCTCTTGGTGCCTGTTTGAGCCCATAAAGACTCTTTTTCAGCTTGCATACAAGCTTCTCCTTTCCACTTACTGCATAACCCTCTGGCTGCTGCATATATATCTCCTCATGGAGATCACCGTGAAGAAAAGCAGTCTTCACATCCATCTGAATCAAGTCCAGATCATCATGCGCAACCAAAGCCAACACAGCTCTAAGTGTGGTCATTTTGACCACTGGAGAGAAGATCTCATCAAAGTCCACACCATATTCCTGCTTAAAGCCCTTAGCCACTAACCTGGCTTTGTATCTTGGCTTCGCATCTGATGCAACTTTGAGCCTGTATACCCACTTGCATGGCAAAACCTTCTTGCCTGCAGGCAAAGGCACCAACTTCCATGTTCCATTTTTATGCAGAGAATCCATCTCTGACTTCATGGCACGTTCCCATAGAGCTTTGTCTGCCCTCTGTAAAGCCTCCTTGTAACATGAGGGCTCCCCACAGTCAGTGAGCATCAAGTAGTCAACCCCTGGAACAAACCTGTCAGGGGTTCTGGAGGGTCTAGTGGACCTCCGTACCCAATGACCATCATTTGCAGGTTGCTGTCCAGCCTGCATATCACCCATTGGTGGCTCCTGTTCCATGCCATAAGGCTGAAATATCATGCCCGGTATCTCCTCCAACTGTGGTATATCCATAGGGATATCTTCTGCCATCTCTGGCTGTCCATTTGGACCATTTTCAGCACCATTTAAGGGCTGGTTTTCCTGCTGTAATGGCTGATTTACAGCCCTTTGTTGTTGTCCATGATGTCCATCATCATCAAAGATGACTCTGCCAGGCTCCTGTTGCCTTGCAGGCTCCTTATACATGCATGTTTCATCAAAAATGACATCATTGCTGCGTATGATCTTTCTATTCATGGGATCCCAAAGTCTATACCCCATTTCACCTCTGTCACCATATCCTAGGAATATGCATTTGTGAGACTTAGGATCAAGTTTGGTGCGCATTTCCCTGCGTATGTGCACGTACGCAACGCAACCAAACACTCTCAAGTGCTTGTATGACGGAGGCTTCCCTGTCCATACTTCTTCTGGCACTTTCCCACCAAGCCTCGTGTTAGGTGACCTGTTTATAAGGTGAACGGCTGTCATAACAGCTTCAGCCCAAAAACCATGAGGTAATGCAGCATGTGACAACATAGAACGGACCTTCTCCTGTATGGTCCTGTTCATCCTCTCTGCTGTCCCGTTTTGTGGAGGATCATAAGGAGTAGAGAGCTCCCTCTTGATGCCTTTAGCATCACAAAAGTCCTGAAACTGTTTGGACGTATACTCTCCACCATTGTCGGAACGCAAAGCCTTCAGTGTTTTGCCAGTTTGATTCTCAACATGAGCAACAAACTTCTGAAACACTGAGAATGTATCACTCTTCAAACGAAGAGGATAGACCCACACCTTGCGTGTGGCATCATCAATAAAAGACACAAAGTACTTTGCCCCTCCCAAAGAAAGCTGAGGCATCTCACATACATCTGTATGCACAAGCTCTAACTGAGCATCTTTCTGTCCAAGAGCTTTCTTGTGGGGGCACTGTAGTTGCCTACCATATATACAATGCTCACAAAACTGAAAACTTGAAAACTTTAGAGAAGGCAAGTAACCCAAACGAGACAATTGCTCCATTCCCTTGACACTCATGTGTCCCAACCGGCTATGCCACATAGAAATTTCCGGCAGCTCGGTTGCATTTACATTAGCATGGTGACAAACACCTGCATGCATAAAGTAAAGAGTGTCCACCTTAGAGCCTCTGGCAACAACCAGTGAGCCCTTACTAATTTTCCACTTTCCACTACCAAATGTGGTAACATAATCAGCATCATCAAGCTGTCCAGTAGAAAGCAGATTCTTCTTGATCTCAGGCACATGCCTGACATCATGGAGCATAAGCTGTGAGCCATCTGAAAATACAAGCCTCACATCACCTCTGCCAAGTATCTTGCATGCATGGTTATCACCCAAATAAACAACTCCTTCATTGCCAGCAGTGTACCTGACAAACAAGTCTCTGCAACCTGTGACATGAAAGGAGGCACCTGAATCAATGATCCATGAGTGCATACCATGACCACCTGTAAGAAGTGAATGGGCATCAAGTGAAGACGTAAAGAGGACCTCATCCTCACTGCCACCTGCATGTGACACATTGATTTCTTCGATCTTGACTCCACTTTTGCCCTTTGGCTTTACATCTTTGGCTTCGTCTTTCTCTTTGTCTTTGCCTTTTCCCTTTTCTTTTTGATCATTTTTCCATTTGTAGCATTGTTTTTTGATGTGTCCCTTCTTGCCACAATAATGGCATTCCAAATCCTTTTTGGAGCGAGACTTGCTCCTTCCCCTTTCTTGGCTTTTCCCCCTTTGTTGGGATCTCCCACGTGCATTCATTGCATTGGACTTGCCAACAGAGTTGTTTTTTCTGTTCATCTCTTCTTGAAGAAGAGCACCCTCAACATCTGCATATGACAGCATAGCATTCGAATTGCTAGTGGCTGTCCTAAATGTGTCCCAACTCTCTGGCAAAGTGCATAACAAAAAGGTGGCTTTGAACTCATCGTCCATTGCCAACTTTTGATTGATGACCTGGCTGACAATACCATTAAACTCATTGAGATGGGCTGTCATAGACGCCCCTTCCTTCATCTGAAGACCTATGAGTTTCTTCAACCAATACACTTTGCTTGAGGCACTTTGTTGGGCATACAAGTCCTGCAATCTCTGCCACATTCCCCAAGCTGTCTTCTCTTCACGAATGCTGAAAAGTAATGAGTCTGACACAGACAACATGATAGTAGATCTTGCCAGCTCATCCATATCTTCCCACTCTTCAGCTGTAAGAGAAGCGGGCATCACACCCCTTTCTTTGATAGGCTTGTGCTGCTTTTTCTGGAGCAACACATTGTAGCACTGGGTTTGCCAAATATCATAATTATGCGAGCCTTCAAGCTTCTTGATGTGAAGCAATGAAGAGCTCTCACCTGTGGTTGCCATAGCAAAATGCAACCTTTAATGCCTGACTCCCTGCAAATGTGCAAACACTGCACCCAAGATGTGCAAACACTGCACCCAAAGCACACAAAGTGCTTACAAATGTTCTCCCAAGCTTTATCTCCCACTGCGGAAGCAAGAATGCAACTTTTCTCCCACTTTTTGTGATGAAAACACCAAAATCTGGTTGCTGCAGATTTTGGACAGCACCTTGAATGTGCTCTTTTGCCCTTCCAAAGTACTGTACAGCAGTACTAAGCGCTCACCAATGATGTACCAAACCTGTATCGGCAATTTCAGCAGCTGAAATTGAATCTTTTGGTCACTCAAAACAATGTACAGCCATACCAAAACATGCACAAAGCTGTGCCAAATCTGTACCAGCAGGTACAGTAGCAATAAATGCTCTCCTGGCTGTCCAAATGAGTAAAAATCAGACTTTTACAGTCCTGTACACTGCATAAAACAGTCCCGAACAGAAATTGGGCAAAAGCCCCTTGACTGCAAGCTGATTTTTTGAGGATTCAAGGCATAAATGTCTTGCCTGCTGCTTTGCCAAGCTCAACAAGTATACAAACTTGAAAAGCCCCTTGATTTGAGATCAATTTCTGATCATGCATGGTACATTGACGCACATGAAGGCATCCAGAGTGTTCACGATGCTTCCCCCTGGCCACATATACATCAAATACATGAAAGCCCCTTGATTTACAGGCACATTGAGTGCTTGTAAGGCATCAGCACATTAACCACAGCATCAAATGCGATTGCCTGCATGCAAATCAACCAAATCGGCACAAAAGCCCCTTGATTTGCACTGCAATTTGCTGCAATTTGCTGCGATTTTGCCCAAATGTGCGATTTTTTACATCATACAGCATGTATGAGTGCTTAATTGCACAATTACATCAAAAGCCCCAAATTTCGACATCCAATTTCCTGCAAATTGATCCTGATTTGACCAATTTCCTGCAAATTTATCCTGATTGTGACCAATGTCACCCAATTTTGCCAATTTTGCTCAAAAAATGAGCAATTGGGCACCTGTACCTGCTCAATTGATTAAATTGATAAGAAATTCGCAAAAAATTAGAGACAAATACCTCTGAAATTTCTGATTTTTTCTGATTTGCAGGTTGATTTTTGTTGATTGCAGATGCTGTTGCAGGAGATTTGATGCTGTTGCAGAAAAGGGAGGGAGGCTTCTTGATTATCCGTGGTGTGATCCATCCCGGAAAGCCCAACTCCAGGCCAGTCCACTATAAAAATGCGCCACCTTGATCCGTCGAGGCTCAACAGATTTTGAACAGCAGAACGCCACACCTCTCCTGCGAGTCTTGTCTTCTGCGTGTCTGTGCGGAAGCTAAACTAGAGACTCTGCAGCCATGCCGCCCAAGTTGGATCCCTCGCAGGTCGTGGAGGTGTTCGTGCGTGTTACAGGGGGCGAGGTGGGAGCGGCCTCTTCTCTGGCCCCATTTCGCCGTCGCTGACTCCCTTACGGCTTCGCCCGTTGCCTTCGCTTCACGCTTACGCAGCCTGTGTTCTTTAACGCTTTCGCTCCACGCTGTTTACTTAGCGCTGGCGCCTTCTACACGTTTGACGTCGACTTGCCTCTATTCGGCTGTACGCCTTGGCTTACGTATCTGACACGCCTCACACACCTTGTGCCACGAGCTCGCCCAGCCTGCGAATGCTGCCTTGTGCCACGAGCTCGCCCAGCATGTCTGCGACCTTCTAAGCCCCGATGGACTTGCTTTGCCTAGCGCTCGCTTCTCAAGCTGAAGGAAGGGCCAGCGCTTGATACCAGTTGATGGAGTAGGCGACCAGCAGACTGTGGACAGAAATCATCAAGGAGAAACAGAGGAAGGGAGGGATCACTAAGGGCTCTGATACCAGTTGTTGATGGAAGAAAACCAGAATTAGGGTTTACAGCTCACATTCATGGGAGACATACACAGAGAAGCAAGGGAGAGAGAGAGAGAGAGTTGTGGGGATAAGTCAACTCATGAAAAGCATGAGTGTGTGACTCCCCTATCACACATGTATATTGCACTAGTACACATAGTGCACTTAGTACATTAAAAGTACTAAGTGTACTATGTACTATAACTTATGGGCTTGTACACACTATAAGGGTGGGCATAACGCCTTTACCCCAACAGTGGATGCATATAAAGGCTTGTTGGGACGCTTGTCTTTGCGCTTAAATCACACTTTTTTGGAGCATGAAGTTTTTGATGTTTATATGCGTCAGTTGATACGACATTTCTCCACAAGAGTGTCCATGGCTGATTATCATGCTTGGCCAGTGTTCCTTAGCAACACTCGGAAATTAGCACGTCATTATGGTCTTGCTAATGCCTCTATACAAAAACAGCATGTGGCCCTCCTTGAGTCGCTTTTAAAGGGCTTGCAGGCGTTCATGTTTACTGACTCTATGGATGCTGAAGTTGCGGATGCCATAGAATGGCTGAAAAAGGAGCTATCTAGGGTGCAGGAAGCACAATATGTTCGCTTTAAACTACTTGCACGTCTTGATGCTTTGCGGGATGCTAACTGTCAATCTCATCGCTTCTATGATAAGTTGCATCAAAAACATATGCGTGAGAATATTGTTAGGCTGATGGATGCCAAAGGCAACCTTGTTACTCAACCTTCTGAGGTTATTCAGCATTGCATCAAGTTTTATGAAGATTTGCTTGCCCCTCGAGAGGATGTCTCACCGGCTGTCCTGGCTGCAAGGGAGTCATTGTTTGCTGAAGTACGATATCAAGTTGACCCTGATGTGGCGGTTCAGCTTGATGCTCCTGTTACTCAAGGGGAAGTGGAAGCTGTTCTCTCCAAACTTCCCATGGGAAAGAGCCCTGGTTGGGATGGTTTGACAAATGAGTTTTTCCGAAAATATGCTGATCAGCTTGCAGAGCCTTTGACGCTTATTTGTCAAAGGGTTTGGGATGAGGGATATATGCCTGCCGATTGGAAGTTGGGCATACTTCGTTTGTTGCCCAAAGTCCCTTCGCCTACTTCTTTGGCTCAATGGCGCCCGATCTCACTTATGGGTATTATGTATAAAATCTTTACAAAGATTTTTGCCAATCGCTTGCAGAAGGTGCTTCCTACTCTTGTTCATCCGTATCAATATGGATTTGTGCATGGCAAGAATATTTTGCATAATATTCTTAATGTTCAAATTGGAGTGGATTATGCCAAGGCAAAGAAGCAAGAGATTGTGATGGTGCAGCTGGATCTTGAAAAAGCTTTTGATCATGTCAGCTGGTCTTTCCTTTCTCAGTTAATGACAGCCATGGGCTTTGGTCCCAAAATGGCTAATTTGGTGCATTTACTTGGCTCTGGCTCTATCACGCGGATTATGCTCAATGGAGGACTTTCGGATGGTATTTCTCTCACCCGTTCTCTCCGGCAGGGCTGTCCTCTTAGCCCTCTTTTCTTTGCCATTGCCACTCATCCTATGTTATCTCGCCTAGATGCTATGGCATCGCATGGTGAAGTGGTTGGTTTGCATCTCCCTCATGGCAAGCAATTGGTTGCTCAAGCCCTTGCGGATGATACTTTTATGTTTCTCAGGGCCGAAAAAGCCAATATAGATCGAGCAATGGAAGCTTGGAATAATTTTGCATTGGCTTCTGGGCTGAAAATAAATTCATCAAAATCAGCCCTCATTGTATGCACGGAATTTGATCTTGAGGCATTAGGGTGGCAAGGCCGTGTGGTGCATACAGGAGACATTGTTCGTCATCTTGGATATCCGGTGGGTGTGGATGTGGACCCCCAAGCGCTTCTTGCTTGGATTTCTGCTCGGATCTCAGATAAATTTGTGTATTGGAAAGCTCAAGGGTGGCCTATGCATGTGAGAGTTAAGGTAGCTCAGGTTATTATGCTTAGCATGATTTCCTATTTTTTACCTTTGCTACCTTGGACGCACAAATCTCTCATCCGTTTGGTTGCTCCCATTCGGTTTATGCTGTGGAAGAGGCAAGGTAATATTATGGGTCAAACATGGATAGCTTGGAATCACATTACGACGCCCAAAAGAATGGGTGGGGCTGCTTTACTGGATGTCCGCTTGCATATGGTGGCGCGTAGGTGGGCGCTTTTTCAGGATATGTGTTTGCAAGAGCAGCCTTGGGTTTTCATGGCTCGTGACTTGATTGAGTTGGAGGGATTGTCACATGGGCGGACACGTGTGCAGGCTTCATGGTGGGACATTGTGAATGCGGCTCATCCTGTCCGTATTCGCTCATCACACATTTTATCGCATATTCTCCTTTCTTGGCATGAAGTTCTACTGTTGGCTCGGTGGGATCCTGGTCATGAAAGACTACTTTTGAACTCTTTGCAGTTCGAAACATTTGTGGAGTCGCGTGTCATTGTTTGGCCAGACAGAGATGCTTCACGCATACGACTCAACCGCATGGTCAGGCTAGGCTTGGTTAGAATCCGAGATGCTGTGATACCTGGTCGTGACAGGCCATATTCATTTCGTCGTATTCGGCAGCACTTTAGGGTTCCTCGGACATTTCAGCCACTATGGGCTGACATCATGCATGCAGTTGAGCCTTTTACTCCATTGCCTCGGCCATCTGCAGATCAGCCTTGGCTTGATTGGGCACTATGTAAATCTGGTGACTTGATATCACTCTCAGCTAACCAGGTCTATCATAAGCTTGTATCAGAGAAAGATTGGGTTTCAGCCAAGGCCAATAAGGTGTGGGGATGTCTCTCTCTCTCTCTCTCTCTCTCTCTCTCTCTCTCTCTCTCTCTCTCTCTCTCTTCGTAAAGGTAAGAATGTAATATTATGCACAGGTAATGCACACAAGCCTCATGGCCAATAGCTAGGCTAGAACACAAACAAACTCAGAAAAAGGGGGGAGGGGGGACAGAAATAGTGGACAGTCCAAACAACTGATACATTGTCCCGGGCAGTGACGATGGCGCCAGGAAAAACCCTCTATCAACTATGCACGCAATGGAACTGTGCGGATGATCCGAATCCAAGAAGCGGCCAACTCTTGGCCTATCACATGCGCGGAAGCCATGGCCGAAAGCTGCCACAACAACAAGCTCCGAATTCGATATGGCCCTGTATACCCGACTGGCCATCGAAGATGAATGCCATATGTGCCACAAGCCAATCTGGCTAAAGAAATGAAACAAATCCACAAGCGCAGCCTACACTATTGCACCCGGAAGATTGCCGAAAACCTAATCCCTAACCGAAACATGTGTGTGTGCAATGGACCACCAAGCTTGGGAAACAAAATCCCGAACACATTTAGCAACCAGGCAATGCAGAGGCATCAAAGAGAACACGGTTGGGTTCATAGGAAGATGCACAGAGCCAAGCAGGATTTGGGGGTGCTGGTAGTTCCACTCCCACGGCGACACGAACCCCTTTGCCCCCGCAACACCCAAAGCCTCTCTAAAGAGAGCCAGCATTCAAGCAAGCATGCAAAAGCAGGCAATTAAAGATGTAACTAGGGAACTCACTACGCTTTTCATCCAATGTGCTTTGTCTTTTCACATTGTGCGCACACCACGATGGAAAAAGGCCATGAGGGCAATCTGCCGCATTGGATGTGAGTGGGAGGGACCCTTGAGACCTTGCGCACTAAAGAGCTCAGAAGAGAGCAACAAGCAGTGGAGGTGGAGATGGAGCCATTAAAAGCCACTTGGAGCAAGTATGGTTGCACATTGTTATGTGATGGGAGGTCAGATATACGCAAGAGGAATGTGTACAATATTTTGGCGTCCTCTTGCAAGGGCACTATGTTTTTGCGTGCCATTGATGCATCTATGCCTGGGACAGTGGTGACAGGAGCATTTATATGGTCACACCTCTGCGAGGCTATCATGGAGATAGGCCCACAAAACATAGTGCAAGTGGTCACAGATAATGGTAGCAACCGTGTCTCTATGGGACGGATGCTACAGGTTGAGTTTCCGTAGATTGTATGGACTCCATATGCATCCCATAGCCTAGACTTGCTCATTGAAGATCTTGCCAAGATTAGGTGGATTGTTGACATCTTTGACACTGCGCGTAGCGTGGTGAAGTTTGTTACCAAGAGGCCCAAGGTCTTGGCAATGCGTGCCAATAGTGACCTTGAGCTTTTGAAGCATATGCAAACCAGGTTTGCATATATGTTCATTGTGGTTGAGAGGGTAGTGAGAGTCCGACAGGGACTCATGCGCACAGTGGTTAGTCGAGAGTGGATGATCTTGGAGAACCATGAGCACCCGAAGGTAGTTGCTTTTGCATGCAGAGTGATGCAAGAAGATTAGTGGAAGGAGGCAAGTTATTGAGAGCTCTTCAACCAATCTATAGTGTTCTTTGCATCACTGACATGGAGGGCAGCACTCTTGGACTCTTGTAGGAGTTCATGGACCGGATTGGAGAGGCTCTTAACCGATGCACTCTCTTGACAGATGAGAGGTACTGAACTTCCAACTAGTTGCCTTCTTGTTGTAACTTGTAAGTTGTTACATAATACATTGATCAATGATGATTGTACTTAGACTTTAGTACCCTGCACTTACAAAGTTTCTGTATTTAATTGGGAGAAACGCCTTGCCATTCGAGTTCTCTCACAGGATTGCAGTTCGGGTCCTGCTGAGAGGAGCTGGAGCACATGGACCCTCTTCCATACAAAGAAGAGGAACAGGTTGTCTACTGCTCAGTTGGAGCGGTTGGTGTATTGCCATTGCAATCTCTGCCTAATTGAGTAGTCGGGCAATCCGATAGAGCCTCGTTAAGTCAATGTCGATAAAATCGACATTGAGAAGATGAAAGATGTCCCAGAGATTCCTCACGAGGAGCGCGACATATATGCCATGTTGTATGAGGAGTTGATGGCACCTGCTCATGGCAGGAGGTGCCAGCTGAGACGAGTGCAGCAACTGAGCCAGCATCATCCTCTTCTGAGAGTGACATTGAGTCTACCGAGGAGATGAGGATATCGGAATGTTGAGGATTGAGTGCTTAGTTGGCAGTGCCCACAAGCTCCTCTAGTTTACTATTTGTCATCATTCATGCATGATTGCATCTTTCAAGCTTCAGCATGCTTTACTTTGTGTATTTCAGACTTCAGTTTACTTTTTTTTGTATCAGCTCAGGATTCAAACTTTTTGTGATCACTTTGAGTGCCATTATTGAGTAGTTGCCATTATTGATGATGAAATCCAGATCTTGATTCTTGATGTTGCCAATTTATTTATGCCAATTGGTCAGTGACTCAGTTGGGTGCCCACTGTAATTGGGTCACCCAGATTCTTTAGTTTTAGCTTGTAAACATGTTTTAATGTGTAAATGATGCATGTTTAATATTGTTTTGCAGTGAAGGCAACATATTTTTAACATATTATAAACCTGTATATAAATTTTGAGGCATGTACCCCCCCCCTTTTCGTATGAAACGTTTTTGAAACTTTTGGAAAATGAATGAAACATTTCTTAAACACGTTTCATGAAACGCCTGGCAACTATGACTACAAAACACATGAAAATCTTTGTACGCATAAGATTGGCCCACCAATCTATGCAGTTTATGCTCCACAGCTCCCAATTCTGTGAAAACACAGTGTGCCACAACATGAAATGCTTATGTTGGGAGCACACTCCCTTCACGTTCCATTGTACAATTTTCATGAAAGCGAGTCAGGCTTTGAGGGGTCCATCTCGAGTCCCCCTTTTGTCAAAACACTGCCACCCAAGGAGAGATCATTCCCCCTTTCGCATCAAAGGCCAACGACAAAGAGGATTGATTCTCTTTATTGACCCGGGAGTGGGTAACGAGGCAGCGAGAAAGCTGCCCCAGACCTTTGTGTATGCCCACTTGAAGGTATCACTCCATGGCCCTGCTGACCCTCTCTACCATAAGAACCTTAAGGCCTACGACTATAAATCTGCAACTCGGGTTATTTCCCTCCGATGACAACACCTGAGGTTCCATAACACCATTTTGATCCGAAGAAACTACCCTTCATCACCACCTTCTGAGGGGCCTGAGAAACCTGTGTATCCTGACCTTGCCCCTACGATGACAGCACCTGAGGTTCCATAACACCATTTTGATCCGAAGAAACTCGGGCGTGTTCCTTACCCTTCATCACCTCTTTTTGAGGGGCCTGAGAAACCTTTGTCTCCTGACCTTGTCCAGCCTCTGGGGGAACCTCTACAACCTTTGGGCACTCAGAAATAAAATGGCCCATTTGCCCGCAGTGAAAACTATGACCTGCAAATGACCACCCATTTAACTCATACATCACGGGCTCCATGCCCTCAACACGCACTTTCAAATGTACAGGCCTCTGTTACCCAGTGTCCCAAAGCATACATACTCGGTTACGATTACGAGACGTAACCCGAAGTTCCATCAACACCTCCCCTATGTTTCTCAGCAACCTCCAATACATCGAAGGAAAATCCATGACCTCCACCCAAATTGAACACATTTGCCGAAGAATCTCTGTAATCAGCCAATGGCCTCCAAGGGACCACATGAACCAACTGACCATCCAAAAACAACGGCAAACGTTACAACACCGCATCCCGGGCCTCATGAGACCGAAATGTGACCTCATAAAATCCTTGTGGCCCATCAAAGATGTCCTCAACCACATCTGCATGCAACATGTCTGGCAACCAAGTCCTAAACCGACCCATGAGAGGCAAGCGGACAGTGAAGAAAAACACCACCGCCCTATCATAAAAATCAGAATGCTGCAAGCAAGAGAGGAGTCACTAAGGTAACCTCGGCCATAGTCTTCGGAGGAACAAATGCAACCCTCCCCTGATTTGCTACCACATAATCCTGCAGCAACTTATTTCCTGCATCGAGTATCAAAGCTAAGTCAACCTGTGGTTCTGCACTCCAAGGTTGTGACGAATCCTTCATCACTCGAGAGTCCTGAATAGGACTCATCCTTTGCCTCTTGGAGTCCTCATCACCAAGAGAGTCATAAATCCATCACCAATAGAGTCATAAATCGATCTCTCGCTGACAGCCATGCCGATTCCATCCGAAGCCTCAGAAAAGACCATCTCGCATCTGCTGAACCTCTTGGGCAGCCTCTCGCTGACAGCCATGCCGATTCCATCCGAAGCCTCAGAAAAGACCATCTCGCACCTGCTGAACCTCTTGGGCAGCCTCCATTCTCTCTCTCTCTCTCTCTCTCTCTCTCTCTCTCTCTCTCTCTTTTTAGTTCAGTACTTTTTCATTTTGTTGGGATGACAGAGGATACCCCATACAGGTACACCGATTTGTCTCATAGGCCGAGTTCGGTCTTTTGGAAGATGTTAATAAAATCTTTCTTTCTTTCTTTCTTTCTTTCTCTCTCTCTCTCTCTCTCGTACATCAAAGCCCACCACCCGTACCCACGCTCTCCACGAACATCCCCGACCCAGAGCATCAGGACCCTCCACCACACAGAGACAGGTTCGTGGGGTTCTCTGCCGACATGTCATGCATCACAAAGGCCTGACATTCACTCCACCATTAGATCAGTTCTGGGTATCGTCATTAGTTGATCACAACGTATCTCACTCTGCCCAGGATCATCTGCTGATCACATGTACTGTCAAATGTTTTCATTTTACTTTTTCTTTCAGTTTTCCATGGCTCAGTATATCCATGGTACCATTGTATTATTTTTGGTCTCATAGGCCCTTTTGGTCTTCCGTAGATGTTAATATAACTTCCTTTCTTTCTTTCTCTCTAGGGGAAACTTAAAAAAAAAAAGCAGAACAAAAGCCTAAAACAGCAAGCCTACAGAAGGCAAAACCCTAAAACAGCAGTAAAGAAGACCTAAAACAGGAGTCCAAAACCCTAAAACATCAGAACAAAGCCCTAAATAAGCAAGAAGAAACCCTAAAACAGCAGTCGAAAACCCTAAAACAGCAGTCGAAAACACTAAGACAGCTGAAAAACAGCAATTAAAAGCCCTAAAACTGCAATTTACAGCAAAAATGAACCCTAAAACAGCAGTGTACAGTAAAACGAAACCCTAAAACAGTAGAAAAACAGCAAAACTAAACCCTAGATCAGCAGAAAACAGCTCTCGCTAATATTCTCTCTCTCTCTCTCTCTCTCTCTCTCTCTCTCTCTCATTTTCTTCATTATCTTGATCTTGGTTCTTGATTTTCTTGACCTTGATTCGAGGTTCTTGGACCTGCAAAGACTCTCCCTCTAAAAATCTCTCCCGCCCTTGGTCACCTCCCACCATGTCCAAATCAGTGGAGACCAAGCTGTCCCATCTGGGAACAATGCTACCAATAAAAGAGAGGAACAGCAGCTAAACAAGAAGTTAGATGACATGTGGAATGAAATGACAAAGGAGCTTCACATCATCAAGGAGTTGCAAGAGCGAGATAGCAAAGTGAAGGCCATGGAACTGGAATTACACGGGTGTAGGAAAGCCGAGCCTTTCTCCCTAGAGATTGCACAGCTGAAGGAGGTGAATGCCAAGCTCCAAGCCAAGATGGCTGACGCAAAGAAGTAGTGGCAGCCGAGAAGGAGGCAAAAGAAAGGCTTGCAGCTACTTTGAGCTGGGTGGCGGTGGTAAAGAAACATAAACCAATGGACACAAGCAAGATCATGGTGAACACTCTTGAAGAAGACCAAAGAAAGCAGCGCAAGGTCCTCAATGTGAGGGTCACGGGTCTCCCAATGGGAGCATCACCTCAAGAAGACATGGGAAAACTATGTGAAATGATGGGGATAGTGCAGTCCCAACATACATAGTGTAACTCGCAGTGCCCGGGGGACTAGGGCCTGTTAGCATTATTCATCTCCTGGTAGTGTGCCCAAGTTGTCTATGAGTTTGTGCAGTTCAGCATAGTTTTGCTGGTGTACAGGTGTTTCCTTTAGGTTCTTAGGGTGTTCACTTTGAGAGGGGGATGTGGTTACTTGGCAAGGTGAGCCACTCCTATTCCCCAGGCAGATGGCCTTTTGGATTACAGGGTACAGGCACAGGAGTCTTCATCCCTAGGATGAGCATTGATTTGGGAGCTTGGTGTACAGGTTGATATCGGCATTCATGCAAAGGCAGGCTAGGTCACCTGGTGACGAGAGCTCTTGTCGAGGTTCACAGGTACTTGCTCAGTTGCAGGATGGGAACAGGATGCATGGCAGGTGTACAGGTTCATTGGGTACAGGTAGGTACCAGTGGAGCGGCAGCAGATGATTGACATCAGATTGTGCTTTGGGATGATGAGTTGTGGATGGTTGGTTCCACATGGACATTTGACTAGTTGGTTGGGAACTTGCCAGCTAGGGGTGTCAGGTTTTGGCAAGAGAGCTTTCTTGAGCTCAATGCCATAGTTAACACCAAAGCGCTCAGGGGGTGTTGCCATGTGATTGGGTGACTCATAGGGGTGTGTGAGTAGTAGTCCCATCACATGACGGCGAGTTATGGATACAAATTTTAAAGGTCAGGGAGCCAGTAGGATTGTCAACTACAGTGGTGGAGGTATGTTTCTTCCACTTGAGTGTTAGCAGGACAAAGAGGCATTCTTGGACCGAGGGATACATGGAGATCCAGAAACCAAGTATCTTGAGATTGGTGCTCAACAAGCTCAGAGTTGGAGGCTCGAGTACCAGGGCTGATGTAGACATTGTGGGCCTCTAGGGTGTCTAGAGGGAGTGCCAACAGGGAGACAGTTTGGCAGTGTTCTCTAAGGAGCAGATTTTTTCTTGGAGGTAGAGAGTCAGACCACATCCTTTCTTGGGCTGAAGAGGGAGCACATTGTGTGGACTGGTGTGATACAGATTGGATTGGAGATATGGACATCTGGTCGTTCATTTTTTGGATTTTGTTGGGCTTCTGGATCGGGAGCAGTTTCTTGGAGTAACTGGCACAGACGGGAGCAAATTGACTTCTCGACTTGCTTTGGAGGTTTCCTTTTCCAGCTCCTTGGACCGGTTTCTCTCCTAGGATCTGAGAGGAGGTGTTAGCATTATTCATCTCTTGGTAGTGTGCCCAAGTTGTGTATCAGGGGTGCCCAGATTTATCCTGGGCAGCACCATATTTTTTCCTTATGTTCAGGGCCCTTGGTTGTAGGGTTGGCCACCCATTTCTCACATGTTTATTTTGTCTAGTCGTGGGTCTTTTTCTAGAGCCAGTCGGCCAACTCCAGTAGGGGCTATATAAGGCCAGGCACTTACTCACTTGTAGATATCTTGACAGGGGATTCCAGGCCCGCGTCCACCCTCAGGGGAGTTGCTCATCATGCCCTCACTTACGGGGACCACCCCTTGCATAGGGCTGTTTGTATCATTGTTTCTTCATCATTATGCAGATTCGTTTTCTCTCTCTCTCTGCCTATGTCTCACACTGTCTGCTACGCACTTTTGATAGGGCCTTCCACACTTGTTGATACCATCAATGTATGCTAAAACATTTAAACATGGCCACAGCCTTAACACATATCCATCATCACTTTGCATAGAACATAAAAGCTAGACAAAACATCAACAAATGCTGAAAATGGAGCTTGCACATATGACACCGCATAGAGGCCGGAATGGGCCGACCCCCCCCCCCCCCCCCGGGAGTTTTTTATTGCCCAAGGAGAATAATATCATGTACAAGCATGTACAAGCTTTGAGGGCCTTACTCTCCCCACAAATGCCATAACACAACCCAACACGAGACAACCAAGCCGGAACACGAGCCGTAGAAATGCCGAGCCAACAATATAAACCATATACCTCCGTGTGGGTACTGATTCTTCCCCAAAAACCATGGGTTTTCATGCAATAGAGTTGGTACACCAAGTACAACTCTCTATTCAGCCGGTACAAAAAGTACAATGGCTGGTACAGCAGGTACAGCAAATACAATGGTTGGTATAGCATGTATAGTGGCTAGTACAACAGGTACATCCAGTACAATGGCTGGTACAGTGGCTGGTATGGCAAGTACAAAGGTTGATACAGCCAGTATAGTGGCTGGTACAGTAGGTAAAGTGGCTGGTACAGCAAGTACAAGGGCTGGTACAACAAGTACAATGACTAGAAATCATAATAAAATGATTAAATACCCTTGCCTTCAGTATTTCTTCGCGATGGAAGCCTCCAAAACAGTCCCCAACAGCCGGTATACTTCCTTCATGGGATGCCTTCAAGAGAGAGAAAGAGAGTAGCCATCATTAGGGCAGCCTACAATGGTGGTAGAGGCTAGTGTGTAGCAAGAGAGCTGAATGGGAGAGAGAATTAGGGTTAGAGATTCATGTGGGAGACATACACAGAGAGACAAGGGAGAGAGAGAGAGAGTTGTGGAGATAAGTCAACTCAAGCACTGAGTGTGTGACTCCCCTTTCACACGTATATATTGCACTAGTACACATAGTGCAATTAGTACATTAAAAGTACTAAGTGTACTATGTACTATAACTTATGGGCTTGTACACACTATAAGGGTGGGCATAATGCCTTTACCCCAACAACCTCCCACTTAAAGGCAAAGTGCCCTTAAATGAAGGAAAAGAAAAATCAGCATGTACATGATAATATACAAGGCCATATCAAGGCTGAAACTGGCCTCATCCAATGCCCATCAAGTGTCTGCAATGAGCAACCGCTCCGGAGGCAAACTCTTCGTCAACAGATCACCCGGGTTGTCATCCGTATGAATCTTAACAAGCTGAATTTGCTTGTTCTCTATCACCTCTCTGATGAAGTGATACTTCACATCCACATGCTTCGTCTTTGCATGAAAGACAGGGTTCTTTGCCAACTGGATGGCACTTTGACTGTCACAATGCAACAATGGTATATCCCCTGTATAACCCAAATCAACCACTAACCGAGATAGCCATAATGCCTCCTTGCAAGCCTCTGTGGCTGCAATATACTCGGCCTCTGTAGTAGATAAGGCAGTGCACTTCTGCATCCTGGATATCCATGACACAGCACCTCCTGTGAATGTAAACACATAACCGGTAGTAGACTTCCGGTTATCTGGATGACCGGCATAATCCGAATCCGTGTAACCATGCACTAATGCATCCTGTTTGCCAAAACAAATGCACATATCCGGTGTGCCCTTCAGGTATCTCATGACACCTTTTACTGCTTCCCAATGCTTCTTGCCAGGGTTGGCCGTGTATCTAGAAACCACTCCCACTGCAAATGCAATGTCCGGCCTAGTAGCAACCATGGCATACATGAGACTGCCACAAGCTGAAGCATACGGAATCTTGGCCATATCAGCCCTGCCACTATCTGACTGTGGGCTGTCCATAGCACTGAGTTTCACATATGGAGGCAAAGGAGTACTAGTCTTCTTCCCCCCGTCCATATTGAACCTCTGCAAAACTTTGCCAATGTATTCCTTCTGAGACAAATACAACACATGCTGATTTCTGTCCCGAAGTATCCGCATACCCAAGATGTGATTTGCATCACCCAAATCCTTCATATCAAAGGTTTAATGCAGCCTCTTCTTCAAGGCATCCATCTCTTTACGAGATTTTCCGGCAATCAACATATCATCAACATACAAGATGAGGATCGATAGACTACCATCCAAAGCTTTCTTGGTGTATAAGCAGTGATCTATGTCACTTCTCCTGAATTTTTGGGATTTCATGAATGTATCAAATTTATGATACCATTCCCTTGGTGCCTGTTTGAGCCCATAAAGACTCTTTTTCAGCTTGCATACAAGCTTCTCCTTTCCACTCACTGCATAACCCTCTGGCTGTTGCATATATATCTCCTCATGGAGATCACCGTGAAGAAAAGCAGTCTTCACATCCATCTGAATCAAGCCCAGATCATCATGCGCAAGTTGCAACCAAAGCTACCACAGCTCTAAGTGTGGTCATTTTGACCACTGGAGAGAAGATCTCCTCAAAGTCCACACCATATTCCTGCTTGAAGCCCTTAGCCACTAACCTGGTTTTGTATCTTGGCTTTGCATCTGGTGCAACTTTGAGTCTGTAAACCCACTTGCATGGCAAAACCTTCTTGCCTGCAGGCAAATGCACCAACTTCCATGTTCCATTTTTGTGCAGAGAATCCATCTCTGACTTCATGGCACGCTCCCAAAGAGCCTTGTCTGCCCTCTGTAAAGCCTCCTTATAACATGAGGGCTCCCCACAGTCAGTAAGCATCAAGTAGTCAACCCCTGGAACAAACCTGTCAGGGGCTCTGGAGGGTCTTGTGGACCTCCGTACCCAATGACCATCATTTGCAGGTTGCTGTCCAGCCTGCATATCACCTATTGGTGGCTCCTGTTCCATGCCATAAGGCTGAAAAATCATGCCCGGTATCTCCTCTAACTGTGGTATATCCATAGGGATATCTTCTGCCATATCTGGCTGTCCATTTGGACCATTTTCAGCACCATTTAAGGGCTGGTTTTGCTGCTGTAATGGCTGATTTACAGCCCTTGGTTGTTGTCCATGATGTCCATCATCATCAAAGATGACTCTGCTAGGCTCCTGTTGCCTTGCAGGCTCCTTATACATGCATGTTTCATCAAAAATGACATCATTGCTGCGTATAATCTTTCTATTCACGGGATCCCAAAGTCTATACCCCATTTCACCTTTGTCACCATATCCTAGGAATATGCATTTGTGAGACTTAGGATCAAGTTTGGTGCGCATTTCCTGCGTATGTGCACGTACGCAACGCAACCAAACACTCTCAAGTGCTTGTATGACGGAGGCTTCCCTGTCCATACTTCCTCCGGCACTTTCCCACCAAGCCTCGTGTTAGGTGACCTGTTTATAAGGTGAACGGCTGTCATAACAGCTTCAGCCCAAAAACCATGAGGTAACGCAGCATGTGACAACATAGAACGGACCTTCTCCTGAATGGTCCTGTTCATCCTCTCTACTGTCCCGTTTTGTGGAGGATCATAAGGAGTAGAGAGCTCCCTCTTGATGCCTTTAGCATCACAAAAGTCCTGAAACTGTTTGGACATATACTCTCCACCATTGTCGGAACGCAAAGCCTTCAGTGTTTTGCCAGTTTGATTCTCAACATGAGCAACAAACTTCTGAAACACTGAGAATGTATCACTCTTCAAACGAAGAGGATAGACCCACACCTTGCGTGTGGCATCATCAATAAAAGACACAAAGTATTTTGCCCCTCCCAAAGAAAGCTGAGGCATCTCACATACATCTGTATGCACAAGCTCTAACTGAGTATCTTTCTGTCCAAGAGCTTTCTTGTGGGGGCACTGTAGTTGCCTACTGTGAGGTGAAAAAAAGAAAGAAAACCCTGCCTCTATAGCCCTTCCACCTCGCAAACTTGGAATAACACACACGAACGGGGCACCACCAGCCACCGGCTGGAACAATTCTCGCACTTCACCACCCAACCCACACCAGACAGACAGCATAAAACAGGGGCACTATAGACAAAGATAAACACCCAGCGATATATTCCAGATCAAAACATCATACAAGCTTCTCCCGACACAGAAGCTTTACTCACACAACCCACAAAACACTCACTCAGGCCTGTCAGCCGAGGATACACCACATCCCTGATCACCACAACACTCGCCTGCCTGCTGTACCAATCACACCAGAATGAACCCGGCCACTCTCACTCCAGAAGGCGCCCACACCAGCTAACCCTCAAGTCCTCTGCGACCCATCACTTCTGCATGTGTCGTCAGCAGCAGCTACACCACCATCTCTCTCTCACAGTCTCTGTCTCTGTGCTGATCCTCTGCCAGCCTCACAACAAACCCAGGCAGCTTATCTGCCTTGCTACCGGCCCACCACCAAGCAGCAACCAACCATTCTCTCTGCCTTACTCGGCACCCTCTCTGTCCACTCTGACTCCTAGGCGGCCCACACCAGCCAACCTATCACTTGCAGCTTATCTGCATCCCTTTTGTCCTCGCTAGCAGCTTCCTTTGATGCCAGCACCCGCCGGTACTTCCACATGGCTTCACCAAGCTTGTCAGCACCTCTCTTCCATGAGGCGGCCAGCTCAACAATTGCCAACCTTCAATCCTCTCCTCGTGCGCTACCTACTTCAGCTGCACAACAAATCCAAGCTTATATCTTCTAGCTGCGCCAGCTCTATCACACAGCTGCGCTAACCTTCCCACATAGGCGGCCTCCTACACGCCTGCAGCCCGTCAGCTTCTTCACCACCAGTCCTCGCTGCTTTTCACAAGGGAGGCCCACCACCAGTCTCTGCTGCCCGTCTGTGCTTGACCAGTTGCGCTCCAAAGCCCACGTTACCTGCACACAGTCGGCTTTCTTACACGCCTTCAACTATCGGCTCTTCACACGGGAGGTCTCCTCTTCTCTGCACGACGGCCACACGCCAGCTGCGCCTTCCTCTTCGCTGCAACAGCTGCGCATCACTTCACAGCCACGCTGCAGATACACCTGAGAGGCCCCCCACTTCAACAACACAGCCACGGCCCTTTTCTGCAGCACACGCCGCCGACTCGCCAGCTTCTACGTTCTTCTCAGAAGATGCGCTGGCAACGTAATATAAGCTCCACGCTTACCTTGCTTTTTTGGCCATTTATCCTTTTTTTATTTTATTCTCCTAATGCCTAAGGATGGCCACCCCCCATACCTTCTATTTCACACCCATACTAAAGGCAACACTTGAATTGTTTGCCCATGCTCCATACTCATTCCAAATGCAACCCACGATCCTCTTACCGAACAGGCCTGCAACCAGCCCAAAACCAAAAGCATCCACCCAGAACATCTGGCAACGCCCTCAAACCCAAAACCTTCACACACGCCATGCATTCGTATGTACACGAGCCCGAAATACCACTCAAAAAAACGCCTGACACCTACCATATATACAATGCTCACAAAACTGAAAACTTGAAAACTTTAGAGAAGGCAAGTAACCCAAACGAGACAATTGCTCCATTCCCTTGACACTCATGTGTCCCAACCGGCTATGCCACATAGAAATTTCCGGTAGCTCGGTTGCATTTACATTAGCATGGTGACAAACACCTGCATGCATGAAATAAAGAGTGTCCACCTTAGAGCCTCTGGCAACAACCAATGAGCCCTTTCTAATCTTCCACTTTCCACGACCAAACTGATAATTTTCTTTTTTTTTTTGTTGCAGGAAAGGGGGGTTTGCTGATGCTGCTGCAGAAAGAGTGCTGCACGATGATGCTGCTGCTGCTCGTCAGGCTTCTACAGTGGGGCACAGGTGAGTTGCTGGAATGCATCGACTGTACAACTGGCGATGGCTTATTTCTCACGAACAGGACTTTAGTCGCTGATGCGTTGGATACGTGGAACAGTACTGCACCATGGCGCTTATGCGCTGCGTAAGACTGGCCAGTGGCGAGAAGTGCTGCTGGTTACCATCAAAGGCTCGCTTGCCTAGTATTCAATGGACGCCCGCCTGTGCGCTGACTCATAGACGTATTCGCTCGCTGAGTATGGACGCCCAGCGTTCAACGCTCACACAGACTTACGCTTGCTACGTGCGAATGGGTACGCCGCTGCACTCCGATTCAATCAGTGGCTTGCGCTACACACGCCTGCTTGCTATCTTCCTAAGCCGATTGCCCCAACATTGCGAAGCATCCAGGAAAAACTCCTCACCCGCTGGCAGAGGCCTCATGGTGGCCCTCAGACGAAATGCCCGACACAGACAGACAAATGCGCAAGAAGATCTAACAGGCATCGATTACCATTGTGCACGTTTCTGCGCTTTGAGTCTGTGCAAACTCCCCTCCTGCTCTTATACCAGTTGAATGGGAGAGTTAATTAGGGTTAGAGATTCATGTGGGAGACATACACAGAGAGACAAGGGAGAGAGAGAGAGAGAGTTGTGGGGATAAGTCAACTCAAGCATTGAGTGTGTGACTCCCCTATCACACATGTATATTGCACTAGTACACATAGTGCACTTAGTACATTAAAAGTACTAAGTGTACTATGTACTATAACTTATGGGCTTGTACACACTATAAGGGTGGGCATAATGCCTTTACCCCAACAAGAGCCTCCTCCAAATGAAGAGAGAGGACTCCAATTTAAAGATTTGAGCCTCCCATGAGCTAAAATGGCCAGAGAAGGCTATAATGACAAGTGAAGAGCCACACAATAGCTGAAGTGACAAGTGTGAGGCCACTTGATCCACTTTCTTAGCACATGTCCCAATCTAAGAGATGGGTTCTCCCATAATCTTTACCTCTAAAAATATCCCAACTAGTAGCCCATTTGTCATAGGTACTTTGGCAACTCTTGGTATCTGCTCAATTCCAGATGTAATGACGCGAACAGAATTTCCATCGGAGTCGAGCCAAACATAGCAACTCTCCTAAATTTTAGGAGTGTGGTCCTATGTATTCCAGGATAATCCCCCATTCCCAAAGCTTATACTTTCCAAATATTTAGACATCCTGGAGTCCACCAGACCCCTTTCACACTGGGAAATGTCCAAGCTAGTGATATCAAGAGTCCACCAAACCCCTTTCATACTGGGAAATGTCCAGGTTGGTGACACATAAATGCTTGGAGGGTGGGCAAGGATACATCCAAAGAAAAGCCTCTTATCGTGAAGTTTGGGGATGCACAAAAAAAGAGGGATTTCATGCAGAAAAGGAGGGAGCTCAAGGAGGTCACGGAACACAAGGTGTATCTTAAGGATGACGTTACACTAATCCAGCATAAGAAGACAGGCATGATAGAGGTAAAGAAAGCCCGGGCTGAAGGAAAATGGGCTGCCTAGAGAGATGGGAGAGTGATCATCCGAGACCCCAAATAAGGGTGCAAGGTCTATGGGACCAAAGGAATCTTGGATATGGCGGTATGGAATTGCAATGGCACCTTGTGGTCTGATCCAAGAAGCTTCTCAGAGTCATTTACAAATAGAGAGGTCATCTTTACACAGACACACCAGAGCCATGAGAGGGTAGATACATGTGGCTAAACTCCATAAGGAGAATGCCAGGGTGGCCTACATAGCAATGTGTTATTTTCCTCAAGACACTTAGAGGTTTGCTCCTACAGATGTCCAATCACCATACTTAGCATTGAACACAGACATCCTAGAGTTTGCAACTCAAGGGCAGGTACTACTTGTGTGGGACTTCAGTGCCACGACAGAGAATGCACAGGTCAATCTCTTTGACTTTGAGGAACCACATCATCTTACAGGAACTGGACACAAGGAGATGGGGTATCGGAGGTGTTCTATGGATGACGTGGCCATTAAAGCTTATGGGATATTCTTTTTGGAGCTGGGGGCAGCACCTAGCTTCATCATTTACAACGGTCTCACTAGATGGCCATCCTCTGGGGGACTGACTTGCTTTCCACACAAAGGCGGATCGAGTACCATTGATTATTTAATGGGCACACTAGGTTTGATATTAGATATCCTCACCTTTCACATCCCACCCAAACCCTTGGGGGCTAATCATGTTTGCCTAACCTTCTCCACAGCCGGCTCCTTCCCAAAGAAGCCCTACCCTAAACCCATCAGTCACTATACCAAAGTCCATTTTGATCATGATGCAGATGTGGCTCCAACCTTTACTATCACCTCTCAAACGTAAACCTCTCAGCCCCGTTATCCCACATCACCTCACAACTTCCAGATCTCCTTCCCAACCACCCGCCACTCCACACCCTAAGCCACCATTACATTCTTTGCCCAACCACAGTTGGTATGCCGAAGAGTGCAAGGCAGCCCATAGGGACCTCCGAGAACAACAAAACATGGGGCAGATTACAGAGACGCAAGACCACCAGATGTCACAATGCCTCATGTGCCGTAAGAAGGAGGTTTCTCATGGAAATGAGGAACACTTTACCGCAGTCTTTTGAGCTCCAATAGCAAGCTGGGATGAGATGTTTTGAGGGAACATAGGCCGCCTACACCCATTGAAGACCCCATGATACGGAAGCAGAGCACACAAGCTTTTACCACCCCACAGCCTGCCCGCCCCATGTCACCTAGCCTCTTCACACGTCAACATGTAGCCAAGGCCCTACATCAGCTCCAAACTGGGAAGTGTAGGGACCATGAGGATCTTGTAGCGGAGCACGTCATAGATGCATGTGATACACTTGCCCCTTTCTTGGCTGAGATCTTTAACTGTGCCCTTTGTGAAGGTTTCCCCCCATCTTAAACAGCCAACATCATCCAAATTCACAAAGCCCGAGACCCCCTAGACCCAAACAACTACCGCACTATCATGATCGGCCACGTGATGTCAAAACTTTATGACACAGTCCTAGCAACTGGGGTGGGTTCTTTTGCCGAGAAGCAAGGCATGAGAGCAAGAGGGCAGGCTGGTTTTCGAAGGCCTTAGTCCTCTCTGGATCACATTTTCACACTGAGAACCATGATCGAGAAGGCCAAGGCAAGAAAGAGCAAGATTTTCTGTTGCTTTGTGGACTTCCACAAAGCTTTGACACAATCCCCCGTGCTCACCTCTTTCACTGATTACAAATATTGGGATTTCTAGAGCAGATCATCTCGGGAGTGATGGCATTATATGAGTCAGTGACAAGGAGGGTGAGGGCACCTGGAGGTATGTCTAATATGATCACGAGCAACATTGGCAAGGATGCCCTTTGTTGCCGACTTTGTTTGACAGATTGGGAGGGGTTGGGGCTATACTTGGAGACATGTTGGTGCCTATACTACTCTATGCAGATGACATGGTGCTAATGTCTAGCTCCAAAGAGGGGCTGCAGAAGCACCTAGAGGCATTGCGAGATTTTTGCGAGCAGAGGGACCTCACCGTTAACCTTGGAAAAACCAAGGTCATATAGTCTTCAATACCTCACCGGCAGGACTACTCAAAGCTACTCAGATCCAGAGATCCAGACGGCTACGACAGAGAAGACCGAGAGTACCATCCCCCCCGCTAGCTCTAGCTTTGGGAGATCCTTCAGCGATATCAGAGTGCATAACCCCGAACTGTGGACATAAAGAGCCAGTACACAGTTACAGATATGGAACCTATTGCCCTGTTAGCGACCACCCCTGACACTTGACTCTGCCACACACTTATTGCCCCCATGGATTGTATCGCTATTTATGAGGATGTATTGCACTTTTACAGTTGAGCCTAGGTGTAGCACATAGGGCTTTCTTTGACAATTTTGACAGTGATAGCACAGTTTAAGTTTAGTTCTAGTTTCATCTTCAGTTTGTTATTCTATGATTCAGTTACCCATGGATTCATTGTAACTTTAGGTCTTATAGATCCTTGCAGTCTCTTGCAAATGTTAGTATATCTTCCTTTCTTTCTCTGATTCCGCACTAGCAAGCATACTGAGTCCCCTAGTACTCTAGGCAGACGACATTGTCCTTTCTTTCTTTCTTTCTCTGAATCCACACTGATTCCACACTTGTAGGCATACTGATCCCCCTACTATTCTAGGCAGATGACATTGTCTTCCTCTCAAATTCAGCCAAGGGGCTTCAAAGACATTTGGATGTCTTCCAGGATTTTGCACTCACAAGACCTCACTGTTAACCAAGGTAATGGTCTTCAATACCTCTCGTCCCTTCACATCCAGATAGAGCTTCACATATTGGGAGATCCTGTGTGGAGATTGTGTAGTCCTATGTCTACCTTAGTGTCACTTTCAGTGGCCCACACTTCACCATGGTTCCCACACCACATATCAGAGTGACACGGGGATATGCAACCTTGAGCTTACTTGAGTGGCAGTGCTTCTATGCACATTTCCAGGGGCCCAAGACAAGGGGTTGGATTTTTGACACACCCTCATCACACCAGGCTACCTTTCTGTGTGACGTAGTTGAGGGAGACCTCTTGTCCATACTCATAAGCCCCATGCTTGATATTGAAGAGTGGTATACCATCTACTGGGGGCTGATGTTCCTCTCGCGTTTCGTGTTCCGTGTTTCGTGTATTCCATGATGAGATTTCCATGGACATTTTTGTATCACTCCAGTGAGAGAGTTTTGTTTTGTTCTATTCTATTTTCTGCTCCATGATGAGATATGACATGGACATTATTGTATCACTTTGGTCTCATGGGCCCATTGGGTCTTTAGTACACTCTCTCCTGGTCGAAAGGAGTGACACTAGACAGAGCCACCGAGCTATGCAAAGCCCAGCGCCCCAACATAGTGACCGCCACCCATGCTCACGTCCCCTCAGGAGGATCAAATCCATCATTTCCCACCACCGCAGGACTTTCTCCCACCCTGTCAGCCTCACTACATTGGGTACCATGTTGCAGCGCCCTATGCGAGATATTCTTGGCTGATGCGAGAGCTTGAGGCTCTTTGTTTTTTTCACAGATATTTTCTTTTAGCTTTACTTTCAGTACCATGATGGTGTATTACATGAACATGATGTAACATTTTGGTCTCGTATGTCATTTTGGCCTTTTGAAGACGTTAATATAACATTTCATTTCATTTCATTTCTCTCTCCAGCTTATCAGCCCCGGATTCAGGAGATCATGTCCCGCCATCTAGCAGCCTCATCCTCACAACAGACTATCGTCATCTCTAGCCTTCTTGTATCCCGTCCTGACCATCGCTGGCCCCAATGGCGCCACTTGGGAGGAGCTTCTCTTCCACATCAGTGGCCACGACACCTAGCATCTTTCTGAGTTAGGCCGCACTCAGGGCAGCCTCACCTTCTCCCGCTCCGACCGGCCAAGAGACCCACTCTTTCTCGTCTTGACCGTTTCTATGTGGACGAATGGGGCTGCAGCAAGGAGGCATGATTGGCATCCTCGCCGGCACGACATTCTCTGACCATGCGCCAGTGATTCTCACCTTCATCGAGCCAAGCCAGGCAGACAGCCAGCACTCAACAAGGATTCCAGACTACCAGTTTCAGGACCCATCCATCTCCGCCCGGATTGAGGAGATCCGACATACCACAGTTTTTCTCTTAGATAGGCATTGACCAACCTGGATGCCGCACTGCTAGAGACTAGCTCCTTCCTCAGACATCTGCCCAGGAGAGGCTCAGGGCATTCGGAGAGCAGGAGAGGAGCCTCCGATGTAGCTTAGGCTCTCTGTAGAGCGGCTTCAGGAGCAGACCCTGGAGAGTCCTTGTGATCACGCCCGGATGGAGGCAGCCCGCATCTCACTGGAGAGCCTGGAGGAGCAGCAGATTGAGTACAGATACCTTCACAGGCTTCTTTCTGGACCCAGGCAGGGGACCCCACTTCAGGACGGGAGGGGACCCCAGGACCCCACTTTCGACTGGAGGGGATTCGAGCTATTCGCTGGCCCGACAGAGATCTATTGCATCAGAGCCTCTGCAAATCTGGGAGGTGTCCTCGACCTTTTACAATTTCCCCAGAGAGAGGCAGCTTGCCAGCGAGTTTGGTGGCATGTTCAGCCTTGTGTCTCGTGGAGCACCTGCGGACACACTTGGATTCTTCATTCTCTGACATGGAGCTTGCAGCCGCACTGGAGAGAGTGCCCAGGAAAGGATGGTCTCGTGGGAGTAGGCTTTCGGGCTGCTTTCAATGAGGTAATGAAGACAGGCTTACTCCCCGAGCACATATCCAAGGGTCTGATATGCCTTATTCCAAAAGAGGGTGGTGACCGCCTGGAGAACTGACAGTGGAGACCCATACCTGACGGGGTAAAAGGGAACCTCCACCGCTTTTTTGTGGCAGCAGTTGAGGAGTTTTGGGGCGAGGATCAACTGGCAAAAGTCATGTGGCTTTCAGGTTAGAAGCACTCCCAGCCCGGCTTGGCACCCAGTTGACGAGTTCAGATGGTTATCTCACGGCAGGGCTGTGCAGTATCTTGAATGCCAAGTGGGCATCGACATCGTCAACTGATTGGCAGGATCTTGAGAAAAGAAAGTGTGAATGTAGATCTTATTTATCGGCCTCACCATGACGGTTCTGTAGTTGCTTGGCTCTAGCCGCTCTTTGGCCTTGTCAATAGAACTATGGAATTTAGAGAGACCAAGTCTAGCGAAAGCCGTGGCAAACAGCCTTACGAGAAAGATATAGAGCTTATCTTCCACCCAAAAGCAATAAAAATCTGTTTATAGCCCGCCATGATCTCTAGCTCGCCTGTCGAAGATTCTCAAAATGGTGTCTCTCACATTACCATGGGTGAACAAAGAAAAACAAAGGGTGTAAGGAGATGCCTTTCAAACTTTAGCAAGTATCCTTCCAACATATACTTGAATCATTACAAAGAAGAGCATTGATCAAGAATTGCACATGATTTATCAAGCAAGATCTCTTCTTTTTGCAGAGAAATATCTTTCATTCCGCTTGGAACAAACACCATTTGCAACCTCCTGATTCAGCTTGTCATATTTAAGCTTGCACCCCTTACCGTAGCCTTTTTTTTGGAGATTTGGACTTCGTAGTTTAAGCGAACGAATTCAGACCAGCTTGATGGGTTGACCATGTAAGGTACAGTGTACTATCCTTGAAAGTAGGAAAGTCATAGATCGTGTGCAACGCATCATACAGACGATACAGTAAACACCCTCCAAGCTATGGTCAAAGAAAAATAATTGTGCTTTTTTGGCACTGTGCATATGAGGGAAAAAAACGATAAGCTGCAATAGATGGATGATGGGTATTAAAATCGAGGATGTTTTTGAGACCAAGGAAGCCAGAGAATAATCAACTGTGTTCAATCCTCCATCATGAGGATGACAGGTAAGGCCCCTTGTGTTAGGCCATCTCAACATCCCATTGTAGATAATCAGCCCACAAGCTTGTCCTGGATCTAGTAGATCTAGTAGAAGCAAGCCGTAGGTGGTATTTATTTCTTGGTCCTGTGAGAGTGATGCTGTCCCAGTTTCCCCAGGGTATAGTTCTGGTAGCTTTATTGCATCCTCGAGGAAATCATTAAGATTCACCTGCTGGTTTCCCACCTCGAGATCTCTAAGTAGAATGGTGCTGCCCCTGCTGTGAGAGAGCCACGAAATCCTAATAAGAAAGAAGTGGTAATTCGCCCTCTATAACCTCCTTGATGATGTGTGGTGAGACCCCACTTAGAGAGAACTAGCATGCAGAAAAAGAGGAGAAAAAACACAAAAAACCAAACAACATATATGTATATCAGCGTAAGATTGGAACAAATCCAAGCTCAGTTTTACCCATGACACACTTTAAAACCAGTTTCTGAATTAACTCTAAGAGAACACAACTGCAGCACAACATAATAGACCAATCCAAGCAAATACAATAATATTGTACAAAAGGGATTTCCGAACTTAAAGAGGGTTCAATGATAATAGGAAATAACGAACCATGCTTAATCCATGTGCCAAGGGTGATCCACCTCCACAAGGCAACCTCTCCAATCGTTTTCTAGCCATGGCAATAGACCTCGAAGGTGGCAGAAGAACTTCTGCCGCATCACCTCGGAAAGGAATTATTGCAACCTGTCATGCAAGAGACGAGGATAAGAAATCAACAAAGCTCTGTGAGAAATCAAAAAGAGCTTGGCAGAGGTCCTTGTAGGCTAAGGAAACAAAACCTGATCTCTACTTGTGTAGCTTTCTGCAAGAAGTTGCATGGCTGCCCCCTTGGCATTCTTCATGCGATTTAATGCCATGCTCCCACTTGCATCTACAACAAATATCACCTGCAAGCCACCTGCATACCATATTAAAAATTCACAAAATAGGCTGGCATCACATTCAACCAACAGGTTTGATTCCGAAAACACCGAAATTACCAGAGCACCAGCTTTCCTTGCCATTCTTTTGGCCCGCATGTCCGACTGCTCCACAAAGACTTTCCTTACTTGTCCCTTTTCTTCAGCCCTTTGCCTCCTCAACTTTTGGTAAGGAGCCGCCGCTCTCATTGTTGCATCAACTGCTAATCTTCTCACAGGTCCCTGATTCCGAAAACAAATCCCATTTCCCACTAATTAACCACTTAAGTAAGCATAATTAAGGATTAATTATGGCTACACTCAGCCCATTTTCACCCCATAAACCCATTTTTAACCATCTTTCACTAGATTAATCATCAAACTGAAAACATTTAGCAACATTATTGCTAAGCTTTTATAACAATTAACCACCCTTACACATAAACAGGAAGCGATTAATCGTTCAATCTAACAGAACCTCTCAGCACTTTCTTCATCTTCTTACACTGAATTCCCCTTTATCATTTCTATGAAAATTATGCCTAGTTCCACTCAAAAAGAATAAGGTCACCGACTTTCGTGGACATGTATATAGGCATAGAATCCAATCAGATTGGATTCTAAGACCTATTTACATGCCCATGAAAAAAAAAGGCAGAGAATCCAATCAGTAGACCATAAGACTGACTAGCAAAACATATGCAAGCAACGTGCAGTAATAAGCTCGTAATGTACACAAATTCTCAAGCATGAAGACATTCCTGTACCCCAAAAACCTCAACGAGGACTGTTTACAAGCCCACGCTGTACCTTTGGTAGCATGGGTTTGATGTATCGGCCTCTATCTTCGGAGAATATCACATTTTTTGCACGCCCAGCTTTTCCTCTTCGTCTTTGAGCTTGCTGAGCGAAAAAAAGTAACTGTGGATCTACCATGCCCCCCTCAGCATCAAAGATAAACTCTTCTGGTATTTGCTGATCTTGTTGTTCATCTTTCTCATCATCTTCTTCCTCCTGGAAGGGTTAGTGATCCCATTGTCTTACAACCTTTAGTTTGAGGAAAGCACAAACTTTGGAAGCCTTTCTTTTCGCGATTGTTAGGTAGCTGGCTTACCTCTTCCTCTTCCTCTTCCTTCTCCTCATCATTCTGATCTTGACTCTGAGGTGGAGGAGGTGGAGGGGGTGGCTGATTTTGTTGCTCTTGCGGTGGCATCTCTTGTAGAACAGATCGTGGCAAAATAACAAGTTCTACCTGCAAAGAAATCTTATTACTGCATATCAAGACATCCCTAGCCATCTCAAGAGACAAGCCTGAGCAAGCACAGATAAGGAAGCTATCAAAGAGCTTACAGAACATTGCCTGCCGTTTGACACACATGAACATGAATTGTCACCATATGAATTCTAGCCAATTATCAATTTGTATTAAGGGCTGAAGACATATTTGATACTCACGGCCTTCTTAAGATCATCAACCCCAACTTTCTCACGACCTTCTAGTGCTGCCAAAGCTTTTGCAACTCGTACAGAATATAGCTCCGCTCTGTGACCCTATTAAAAAGAGCAGAAACGTCAGCATTCTCTCTTTCTCTCTCTTCGCAAAGGTAGGAATGTAATATGGTCATGTACACATCTCTCTCTCTCTCTCTCTCTCTTCGCAAAGGTAAGAACGTAATATTATGCAAAGGTCATGTACACAGGCCTCATGGCCTCTCTCTCTCTCTCTCTCTTCGCAAAGGTGAGAGGCCCATCTCGACACCGGCGGAGACTACAACAGAGGATCAGGACCATACTAGCACGGCATGGGAGACGTCCAGTTAGAGTACTCACCATGGAGGACATTGAGGATATCCGGCATCGACCGATGAGAGACATCTTTGGATAGTGATGTATATGATGCTTACCTATTGTTGCTGGAGTTTTTCTCCCCAGATGTTATGCATTAGGAGCTCCTAGTACCTTACTTTTCCTCATAGTTATTGTTTCAGTTTCAGTTAGTAGTTTAGTTGTTTTAGCTTTTCTTGCACAGACATTGTATCAGATCCACCAATTGTTTTAGCTTTTGGTCTCATAGGTCATTTTGGCCTTTTGAGGACGTTAATATATCATTTCATTTCATTTCTCTCTCTCTCTCTCTCTCTCTCTCTCTCTCTCTCTCTCTCTCTCTCTGTGCCCGCCCCATTATGGTACTGGTTGGAGCTAGACAGATCTGCATTGCATTCTTGTATACCCTGCGCATATAGGTTGCATACCGAGCCTCTAGCAGTAGTGCTCCATCCATCACACCCCCCACTAGCTCAGTACTTTCATAGTTTATTTCATGTTCATTTTGTCCGTTTTTTTTCTGGACATCCAGAAGACATTGACAGTTGTACATTGATTTGTCTCATAGGTCGAGTTCGGCCTCTAATAGACGTTAATACATCTTCCTCTCTCTCTCTCTCTCTCTCTCTCTCTCGCTCGCTGCTCCCCCGTCTAGCTGCTCGCACTGTCCATGGCGTGACCTCTATGCTCTCTCGCTGCTCACGGTGCGTGCTGGTGGTCTCAACACCCTCTGGCTGCTCGCACTGGTGGTCTGCGCACCCTTGCAGTGCTGCACCTGCTGGCGCTGCCCTTCGTACCCACCCCACCCGCTTACACTGCGCACCCCTGCTGTACTGCGCTGTTGTGCTCGTGCTGTGCTGGCCTGCTCGCGCTGTGCTTGCGCTGCCAGAAACTCTCTCTCTCTCTCTCTCTCTCTCTCTCTCTCTCTCTCCATCTCCTCTGTTCGCCTGCATTCGCCCCCTCTGTGTGCAGCCCCTCTCTCTCTCTCTTGCGCACCCTGCCCGTCTCTCTCTTGCACATCCTGCCCGTCTCCCTGCCCGCCCGCCTTTTCACTTTTAGTTGGATCACATGGCTGATATCTTACTGTATTGGGCATCCTTCGTTATCAGTGTGGTTCCGCTTTGGATGTCTTGCTGTATCACCACAATGCAATCGAGGGCGCTTGCCATTTTTCAAGAGGAGGGTTATGTCATGACCCTGTGAGTTTGTGCAGTGTATGTGTGGGCATGGTGGTCGGTGAGCAAGACATTTTTTTTTAATGTTCACACTAGGGGACAAAGCGACAAAAGTTTTTTTTTTAACTAATAAAACCCCATGTGTTTAAAATTAAGGAAAAAAAAGCTTTTGAAGTGAATCGTGGCCTTTTTAGGGTAGCCCATGCTATTTTTGACGGAGGACACTTTTTGGAGAAAATCGGGCTACAACGGCATGCGTGCGGCTTTTTGGCTCCACGTGGGCTATCTCCAAGCAACTGGTGGGCTGGTCAGGCAGCAACAGAGGAGTCGGGCTGCATACAGACGAAAAGGTGCTTTTCGACTCGAAGGGCTGCTCGGCTAGGAAGGCGTGCTGATCCCTTTCTCTCTCTCTCTCTCTCTGCCCGCTTTGCTACACCTCCCCGCTTCGCATGCACCTGCGCACCCTGACTGTGCGCTAGTCCCTTCGCCTCATGCACCTGCGCACACCCTGTCCGCCCGCCTGTGCGTTCGCCTCCCTATTCCCACCCACCCTTGCGCTAGTGCCTAGTGCGTTCAACTCCGTGCTGATCCCTTTCTCTCTCTCTCTCTCTCTCTCCCCGCTTCGCATGCACCTGCGCACTCTGCCTGTGCGCTAGTCCCTTCGCCTCATGCACCTGCGCACACCCTGCCCGCCTGCCTGTGCGCTAGTGCCTAGTGCGTTCGCCTCCCTGATCCCGACCACCCTTGCGCTAGTGCCTAGTGCGTTCGCCTCCGTGCTGATCTCTCTCTCTCTCTCCCCGCTTCGCATGCACCTCCCCACTTCGCATGCACCTGCGCACCCTGCCTGTGCGCTAGTCCCTTCGCCTCATGCACCTACGCACACCCTGCCCACCCGCCCGTGAGCTAGTGCCTAGTGCGTTCGCCTCCCTAATCCCACCCACCCTTGCACTAGAGCCTAGTGCGTTCGCCTCCGTGCCGATCCCTCTCTCTCTCTCTCTCTCTCTCTCTCTCCCCCCCCACCCGCCCGTGAGCTAGTGCCTAGTGCGTTCGCCTCCGTGCCGATCCCCCTCTCTCTCTCTCTCTCTCTCTCTCTCTCCCCCCACTTCGCATGCACCTGCGCACCCTAACTGTGCGCTAGTCCCTTCGCCTCATGCACCTGCGCACACCTTGCCCACCCGCCTGTGCACTAGTGCCTAGTGCCTTCTCCTGCCTGATCCCACCCACCCTTGCGCTAGTGCCTAGTGCATTCGCCTCCGTGCTGATCCCTCTCTCTCTCTCTCTCTCCCTCCCTCCCCGCTTCGCATGCACCTGCGCACCCTGCCTGTGTGCTAGTCCCTTCGCCTCATGCACCTGCGCACACCCTGCCCGCCCGCATGTGCGCTAGTGCCTCGTGCGTTCGCCTCCCTAATCCCACCCACCACTGCCTAGTGCGTTCGCCTCCGTGCGGATCCCTTTCCCGTGTCATCATCGATGGCAAGGCCACCGATTAGCGCCAAGCGGCCTATGGGACATCAGCTATGGAGGATCCAAATTCACAAATACACATAGCAGTTTGGAACTGCAATGGAGCACTTTGGACACATCTTGGGAGGATGGAGGAGGTCATGGAGGGACGGGACATCATACTACTTACAGAGACGCACCAGAGCCCAGAGAGGGGGCTACCCAAAGTAGAGGGCTATCAGTGGGAGTTTACATACAGGGGGACCACATGGCAGAGCACATCGAGAGGATCTGGAGGTATAGCAGTACTCTTCAAGCAAGAGCTACAGGAGCACCTACAGGTGGTAGCACGTGACCAGGAGGCTAGATACATGTGGATTAGACTGCAGCTCTCAGCAGACAGGGTGTTATACATTACTCTATGCTACTTCTCCTAGAGGATCGAGATATGCCATGATAGCAGAGGAGGAGAGTAGAGGGGAGGAGGAGGAGGACACAGGGCCATTGGGAGATTCACCATATGCAACCCTTTCAGATGAGATCATACACTACTCCAACCTGGGGGAAGAACTTATGGGGGACTTCAATGCACGGACACAGAGCCGATAGTGCGACATTTATGATTTCAAACACCCCGAGGTGATGCACACACTAGAGGTTGAGGACACGAGAGCTTGCAAGGTGTCAGAGGACATGGGGCCGGATAACACCAGATATGGTCATCACTTACTTGAGCTGGGAGCGCGACACCATCTCGTTATTTATAACGGGATGAGACAGTGGCAAGATTCAAGAGCACTAACATGCTTTCCACGATCGGGGGGGTAGCACAGTGGACTACATGATGGGGTCCATGGAGACCACACAGGCAGTGACATCTTTCACCATCCCCACCTGTCCTATTGGTGCGAATCACACGTACCTCTTACTGTCACTGGCGAGCTCAACACCAGCATCCACACAGCCCACACAGGCATCGCATACAACTTTCTACTTCACCCATGACTTGGCAGACATATATGAGCATCATGTATATATGACGGGCTATTCCAGATAAATTCCCTGTCACCTCTAGACACCCTCACCACCCAGCTGTCATCTCGACTACATACGGCCGCCACCCGTAGCTTCCCCCATCATACACACATTGCACACAGAGATAGATCTGGGAGCATGCCCCAGAATCGGTGGTATGATGATGAGTGCAGAGAGCTATATAGACACCTCCGTGCCCAGAGAGCATTGGGGACCATTACACAGAGACAGGCGAGCCGACAGATGAGGATCCTCACACGCCGTGAGAGGCGTGCATATGAGGAGGCACAATACTGGGATATATACCACCTACTCATGAGCAAAGATGCAGCAACTGCATGACGCAAGATGAGAGAGCCTCGCCCTCGTACCCCGATTGAGGATCCACACACATGGCACACATATGCAAAGAGCCTCCTCATATGCACGCCGTGAGAGGCGTGCATATGAGGAGGCACAATACTGGGATATATACCACCTACTCATGAGCAAAGATGCAGCAACTGCATGACGCAAGATGAGAGAGCCTCGCCCTCGTACCCCGATTGAGGATCCACACACATGGCACACATATGCAAAGAGCCTCTACCATATCCCTCAGCAGCTGCCCATATCACAACCACAAGAGTCCCGCCCTACCACCTCTACTTTCTTTACCGCCTCGATGGTATAGAGAGCTATCAGCCAGTTACAGCATGGGAGATCGGCTAACCACACAGGTACACAGAGTGAGCATCTTATTTCTGCAGCTGACACACTGGGACCCTTTGTTGCTCACCTCTTTAATAGGGCACTAGTGGAGGGCCTACCAGCTGAGTGGACTATGCACACCATCGTGCCTCTCCACAAAGCGGGAGACATGCTAGACCCCAACAACTACAGGACTATCATGATTTGTCATACATTGGCCAAACTTTATGGCACAGTGCTCGAGGCAGAGTTGAGCTCATATGCACAGAAGGAGGGATTGCGAGCACCAGGGCAAGCTGGATTCCGACGAGCTTTCTCCCCTATTGACCATATATTCACTCTGAGATGTCTGATTGACCAGGCTAGGGTGCAGAAGAAGAGATTATACTGCTGCTTTGTGGATTTCCGCAAAGCATTTGACACGATGCCACGAGAGAGACTCTTCCAACGCCTACAGTCATTGGGGATCCCATCAAAGATGGTTTGGGGCATCTATGCTTTATATGAGCAGGCCCTCGGGCACATACGATGCCCCAAGAGGCTATCTGATGTTATTGCTAGCACCATAGGTGTGAAGCAAGGATGCCCTCTCTCCTACACTATTTGGGCTATACATCGATGAGGTGGCTGACTTCATGGTGGGGACGGGGTAGACATCTCAGGTACCACAGTCCACATTATGCTATATGCAGATGATATTATTCTGGTCTCTGAGTCGCGGACGGGACTATAGCACCATCTCCATGCACTCGATGACTTCTGCACACAGAGGGGGCTTACAGTGAACCTTGGGAAAACCAAGCCCATGATTTTCCACACCTCAGGGCCCATGATTTTCCACACCTCAGACCATCTTCACACTAGCAGGAGGACAGGTAGAGGTGGTAGACTCATATGTGTACCTGGGGATTACATTTACGACTCCGCCAGGAAGATTTACTATGGCACAGGCAGCCAGGGATAGACTCACACGAGGGTATGCAGCTCTGGCCATGCTAGAGAGACAATATCACCAGGCACACTTCCAGGAGCCCGCACAAAGGAGTGGTTGTTTGACACACTAGTCACCCCTGCTTTGATGTATGCTGTAGCAGTATGGGCACCTGGGCTCGCCACCTCCACATGGTCTCAGATAGAGAGGCCTCAAATTCTCATGCTCTCACGGAAGATCAGCAGCAAACCCTCCGTCCCACATGACATTGTCCGGATAGAGTTTGCTGCACCTCCTATGCTAGTAGAGGCCCTCTTCCAGATGATCTGCTTCATACAGAGGATCAGAGATATGCCATCAGATCGACTCTCACATAGAGCTTTTGAGGCGTCCAAGCAGCTCGCAGAGAGTGGAGATAGGAGATCATGGTATTCACAAATGATACAGTGGCTCACTCAGCATGGTCTTGACATAGATCACCTGCCACCTTTCCAGTATGATATACATGCACCACACATCTAGCTCTCTCACGGTGAGAGGAACAGAGTCCTTCGACAAGATTTATGGCAGCGATACACTCAAGATACTTGGATTACACCCGGTCAACCTCTACCGCCGAAGATGCTATACTACAGAGATCAGTCAACGGATGGATTCATAGAGAGACCTGGATACATGGATGTGTACATGCCTCACAGTGCCCGAGTGGCGATTGGCTAGCTTAGAGTGTCATCACACCAACTTGAGATTGAGGCAGGTAGGGCAGCATGGATCCCCAGAGCAAAGAGGATATGCAGACTATGCCAGGAGGAGGTTGAGAGTGAGGAACATTATGTTTGCAGATGCAGAGCATATAGTGTCATTAGAGAGAGATACACCACCATCTTCAGTGGACATCCCTCACCCTGCCAGATCATGGAGTCCGCAGACCAGCACAGATTTGGCCAGTTCTTGTTAGAGACAGCACCACAGAGAGACATTGATACGGACTCATACCACAGGGAGAGGTCGGCGACAGCTCCAGCTCACTGATTTCTTCCAGAGATCTATCCCAGTGCCTACCCTGACACAGGAGGGGGTTACACTTTAGCGCACTGCGGACCTCCGAGCCAGACGGAGACCGAGAGCACCAGGCTACCAGACTCCCAGATTACATCAGAGGGAGATCACAGAGATACGGGCTCGACATCAGCACCATATCCAAGAGCGGCTAGATCACTTACACTCACACCCGGAGATCATGCTCCGAGGTATTTTTGCCTCGCCATCGCCTATGGATCACATATTACACCCCCATTATGGTACTGGTTGGAGCTAGACAGATCTGCATTGCATTCTTGTATACCCTACACATATAGGTTGCATACTGAGCCTCTAGCAGTAGTGCTCCATCCATCACACCCCCCCACTAGCTCAATACTTTCATACTTTATTTCATGTTCATTTTGTCCTTTTTTTTCTGGACATCTAGAAGACATTGACAGTTGTACATTGATTTGTCTCATAGGTCGAGTTCAGCCTCTAGTAGACGTTAATACAGCTTTCTTTCTTTCTCTCTCTCTCTCTCTCTCTACACACACACAAAAAGAAATCGGGTGCACTAGGGACCTTATGTAAGCAAAATGGATTTGGTGCTAAACCTCAAAAACCAAAGGAATCAAGTCTTTTGTAAATGACCTTTTCAATCGGCATGCAAATAAATAAATACCTGACAACCACCACGAAGAGATTCAGTGACAAGATATCTGATTTGATCTCTACTGATTTGAACATCCTTCACCCACTCTCGAGCAAGTAAGACCTGCCAACAGATTATGAGACCTTCACACAACAAGCAATACTCACACCCTGAAATCACAACAAACATGAGCGTATCCAGAACCTTCACCAAAGCTAACGCACAGTGTCACTTTACTGCTAAGAATGTGAATGAACCTGCAGTTTTGCAGCTTCAGTAGCCTCTGCGGCCTCCTTGACCACTTCTTTTGCATTATCCTGGAACTGTGAAGCAATACCAACGGCAGCCACTCGATCCTCGAATTCTAACACAACATCTGCACTGAAGGCCACAGTACAGCGTTGAAATCAACCCTTAGTTTAAACTGCAATGCACTTGCAAAAGCAGCTTCATTACATAAAGAGAAACAAGCATAAACTGCAACTAGTTGCCTCCAGACAGTCTTCAAGTACCTCAAATTTATGGCTATCCGGTCAAGAAGATGTTCGCGTACAGAACCTTCTTCTGGGTTATATGTGGCAACAAGAAGTGGTTTACATGGATGCCTAAAGCTTATGCCCTCCCGCTCAACCACATTTACCCCTTCTGTGAGCACATTTAGGAGTAAATTGCTTATCCCTTCATCCAAAAGGTTTATTTCATCCACGTAAAGTACACCTCTATGAGCATCTGCAAGTAGTCCTGGTTGAAAGACAGTTGTCCCAGTCCTTACTGACTCCTCAACATCAACAGAACCAAGCAGCCTATCCTCCGTAATTCCAAGCGGAATCTAATAAACACAACAATGATAATGTGCTACATAAGTAAATGGATACTGGAAACAACAGTAGCATGCAGCCTAAGCATCACTGCAGCCATCTACCTCTCTCTCTCTCTCACTCTCTCTCTAACAGCTGCTTTGCGTTTAGGGTTTTTGTGTTTTAAGGTTTCCTTTTGCATTCTAGGATTTTACCATGCTTTATGGTTTTTAAGGTTTCTGTCTGCATTATTAAGGTTTTCCTCTGCATTTAGGGTTTCTCTCATAGCTTCCCTGCATTTTTAGGGTTTCTGTCTCTGTTTAGGGTTCTCAGGTATTTGAGGGTTTCTCAATCAATGTCAGCACTACTACCATGACAAGATTATCCAGGTATTTGAGGGTTTCTCAATCAATGTCAGCACTACTACCATGACAAGATTATCCAGGTGGAATGGCCTTTAAGGGAAGCTGAAAGACGCCTTTAATGGTGATGCACATCAAGGATACAACCAGTCCAATAGCCCCCGTCTCCCACAACAGCCTTGCCATCACAAAAGAAATCTTGATCTTGCAGGAAGAACACTAAGAGAGTAAAATAACTTGCCTTAATGCAAAGATTGTCTCTCTGTAGGAGGACCTTCACAAGAGGGGGAATGAGGAGTCTCAAAAGGAGACCATCAAATTAGAGCTACAACAGATTCAGGAGAAGAATGAAAGGCTGTGCAGGGAAATGCATGCCACCAAACTCAAAAAGAGAATGCAGGTCTGCACAGGGCCATACAGACCACCAGGGAGGAAGTGGGTTAAATTAGACAAGAAACATAAACCCCACAGATTCAAAGAGTAATCATGAGTCCCCAAGGCAGTAGCCTAGTGGATAAGACCTTGGACTTTCTACGGGAGGTCTTGGGTTCAAATCCTCTTGGGGACATCTTATACTAAGGGTGTGCTCACGTGCAGGTGGGCACGTAGGCAGCCATCCACACTCCTTAGGTCGTCATCGTTCGATCGTCATGGTGCTTGCTTCCACCTTCCTCTTCAGCGTTCCTGCGGCGACAACAGTATGCAATGCTTGCCCTTCAAGCTCACACTCTAGATCAAGGACAATGGTTGCCATGGACATCAAAGATCGTGACTCGACTTACGACGCCCAATTCTACCAAATTTGTGCAGGGTGTTCACTCCAATCGGCCAGTGGCCAATATTTGGAAAGGGTGGTACCCCCTTGCGGTACTCAGGTAGGTGTGTGTGTGTGTGTGTGTGTGTGTGTGTGTGTGTGTGTGTGTGTGTGTAGCCGGGTGAAATTCCCGTGGGCGACTACGAATGGAATAAGACCTCATGAAAAAAAAAAGAAGTAATCATGACAGCCACACTTGAGGATGAGAAGCATAGGCAAGCTAGAGCTCATTGTGAGTAACTACGATCCCTGCAGAGGGCTTGCCAAAGGGAGGATGGAGAGCACTTATGCAAGAAAATGGGTCTTGAGGAGACCCCTTTCATTGACACCTGGCAAGCATGGTAATACATTGACCATGGAGAGGCCTCTCCTCCTCAAGTTTAACGATGCAGTCATGCTTTGCCATCTACATTGGAGACTCGTGCCACTACAGGTAAAACAAAGGAAGATTGGAACGGTGCAAGTGCTCAAGGCACGCAAGGCAAGGAAGTGGGCTGTCTATTGAGACAGACGGGTGACCACCACCCCAAATAGGGGTGTGGGCTCTATGAGAGCATACCATTGCTACAGATAGCCACCTTTGTAAGCTGTCCCATGAACAGCCCTTGGACACGCTGATGACGCAATGGGCTAGCCCTTTGGCTGGCCCATAGGCATGCAATGCTTTTTTATGCATCCCTACTACTAAGGCTGACTGTTACATGCTCTATTTGATGAATTCTCCAAGTGGGTTAAGAGGACTGACTCCAGATTGACCTCTATGGCTCGGAGACTGACCTATGTAGCTCGTGCCTGATTGTCCTTGGACTGAGGGCTCACAATGGGGTCACGGCGTACGACAAATATTCCTAGAAAAGATATTACTTCTGTACAAATGTTTGCACTAATGATCATGCCAGTGTGTCACCGTGTACCCCAGTGTAAGGTGCACGTGACAACTGACATACATGATGTCGTTTTTGAAGCGGAAGTTTGAGATGAAGGATTTGGGTGAGCTACGGTATTTCTTGGGCATAGAGGTGGTGATATCACCTCATGGCATTTTGTTGTTACGGAGGCAGTATGGCTTGGACATGTTATCCAAGTATAGTATGATAGGCTGTAAGCCTATTTCAATGCCATTGGAGCAAAACATAAAGCTTTCCACAGATATGATGTTGAACTTGTGAGTCAGTTTATGTAGATCCCTAGGAAGCCAGAATTGAATGTGGCTAGATAGATTCTCAAGTATCTAAAGTCCGGAGTTGATTATGGACTTTTCTATGAGGCTGGTACAGAGACATAGCTACATGGGTACACATACTGATTGGGCTCGTAGTGTCACCACAGACAGGAGATCTACACTGGCTTTATGTTTTCTTTTTGGGAGTGTTGCTGTGAGCTAGAGCAGCAAGAAACAGCCGACAGTTGCCTTGTCAACATTGATGAGGTTTTGACAAATAGCTATCTTGTTCAGACAGTTTTGCGCAACTTGCGTGACTCTTATCAGACATTTGGCACCACTTTGCGGTTGTTGGCTGGCAATGCACCTAATGCGGACACTTTTGACAACCTTGTGACTCTCTTGCTCAGTGAAGAGCAATCTCGTTCCAACACGAACAACATGATGTCTGCTAAGTCAGCAATGGCTACTCCTTTTCGTAGGAATAGATCTGGGCCTAAACCTAGCCCATCGAACTCTCTTGTGTTATGCAGCACAAGCTCTTCCACCTTCTCCCTAGGTCTTCTCACATTACTGGAAGAGGCCATGGTGGTAAGAAAAGAGAAGAAGAGAAAAGAAAAGCTTGTTTTACAATAGAAGAGTGGAGAGGAGAGAAAGTTCAGGGTTTTCAGTGCAGCAATGGAAAGCTTAAAAGAGGGATGAGCACGTCTTGGACATTTTTGCACTTACTCATAAAGTCTGGAGAACATTATGTATTTGTTTTAGCTCTTGTTTAAATAATTCACATGAGCATTGCATAACATTAAGAGATAAAATGTAATCTAGACAAGAAATCAGAAAAGCCTCCATAGATTTATAAAAAAATGGAGTAACCTAGTGTAAGTCAATTGACATTTTAACATGTATGTATATCATTTATAAATTTATAAAAAAACTTCTGCTCTCGGATTGGAAATTTGTCACCAAACATGTCGTTTGGCGAGGACGACAAGGGCCGCAGGGCAATTCATTACGAATTGAAAATCTACATTGGAGTGCCATATTCTCTCCTGCTTTGGCTGAAAAAGAACCTCGTAAAGCTTATTTTGTATCTCATAAGAATATAATCACGATAGGAGACGTGATTGATGATCATGGTATGGTTCTTTCTTTTCCAAGTGCTGTAACAAGATTTGGCATTGGTTTGCACTATAGGTCTCTCTGGCATTTAATTCAGAATATGTTATCGTCGATATCCCCAATCCCTCCACTTCTTGAGAAGAAAGGTACTTGGATTGGATGATCATGGGGGTCCCTTTGATGCAGATTACAGCCAAACATGTATATTTTAAAATGCAGCCTTCACCCTGGATTACTGATCACTGTAATGCTTTATGGCATTTACACAAATCTACAGCATGGTGGCGTAAGAGACTGCACAGTATTTGGAAAAGTAATCTTCCTCTCAAAGAAAGAGTTTTTATGTGGAGATGCCTTGTGGGGGTTCTGCCTATTGGAAGCTTTTTAGAAGCTAGGTCTATTGCATCGGCGATTTGCATAAGATGTCATCGTTTGGCTGAGACTCCTTATCATTTGCTGTGCGCTTGTCAACACTCAAACAATTTGATTAGATGGGTTCCTGAATGCTTAAGATTGCGCTATCCTTCCTATAAATTTGGAAGACAGTTCTGGTTGTTTGGAATTGTTCCATATACTCTCAGATCTTATGAAATCTTCTTCATGTGGGTCCGCTTCTGCCTTTTCTGGGAGATTTATAACTACAGAAATCAGATTATGTTTGCGAAGCCATGTTCAGATGTATTTGCAAAGTTCAAATTCGGGTTACGCCAGTCCTTGCAGTTTTCCTTTGACATGAAAGAGATACCTCGGGAAGTCTTACAACTTTCCTACATTTGCTTTTAGAGCCTGATTGTGAGAGTTTGTATTTTGGCTTTCACATGTGCAGTGAATGCCTGTTATTACCTTTGTATATGATCTTTATGGTGGGTTTTCCTCATTCTGAGGTTTCCCGCTTGTAAATTAATATAAGAGATTTACACAAAAAAAAAAAGTGTGCAGGCTAGCTTCCCTCCTACCCAACAATGCCACATGCCTTCTCATTTGCCAGATCATAGTGATGGACCATATTTCATGTTTTTGTATGGTGTTTTACTATACATATACCTAGATGAATCCAAGAGCATGCCCAAATTCACCTTTTAGGAACGTGTATGTTATATACTCATGGTAGTCAACCCACAAGACTATATAACTATCAACTCCATTATGCATAGTATGGACTATATACTACGACATCTCCACTAACGTCATCAATGCCCAATAGCGGGTGTAGAACTCTGTATCAAGATATGCTCTCACACACGCACTCCAAACGCACATACACACACATAAGAGCATATATTCACACAAAGCCCTTCGTACTGAGTTTCTGTCAAACCTCCGAAGATGCATGACAGACTCAGCCATAATGAAGCAGCCTAGCACTAAGGGAAGTAGCAAATAGAAAGAATTAGTACAGGAAATAAGTAGTTGATAGGGCAAATGCACCGCGAAAGATAGAAAGAATAAGCACAATATCAACTGGCCGCAACTCGGACGAAAACTTCACAATGTGAAATTTGCATGTCTGCTAATACGGCTGAATTATATACCTGGATGAATCCAGGAACATGCCCAAATTCACCTTTTAGGAACGTACATGTTATATACTCATGGTAGTCAACCCACAAGACTATATAACTATCAACTCCATTATGCATAGTATGGACTAGATACTACGACATCCCCAATAACGTCATCAGTGCCCAATAGCGGGTGTAGAACTCTGTATCAAGATATGCTCTCACACACGCACTCCACACACACACACACACACACACACACACACACACATACATAAGAGCATATATTTACACAAAGCTCTTCGTACTGAGTTTCTGTCAAACCTCCGGAGATGCAGGGCAGACTCAGCCATAATGAAGCCTAGTACTAAGAGAAGTAGCAAATAGAAAGAATTAGTACAGGAAATAAGTAGTTGATAGTGCAAATGCACCGCTAAAGATAGAAGGAATAAGCACAATATCAACTCACCGCAACTCAGACGAAAACTTCACAATGTGAAATCTGCATGTCCGCTAATACGGCTGAATTATATACCTAGATGAATCTAGGAATATATATTTACCTAGATAGATCCAGGAACATGCCTAAATTCACCTTTTAGGAACGTGCATGTTATATATGTCAGAATGCGCAGCGGAAGACTAACGCACGTAGGAGACACATCACCATCAAGCTCCACGAACACCCCCAATGGGCACTGCAGCATCCCTCCACCGGGCTCCCATCTCCTGGTGAGCTGCCTCCCAAAACACCGACCGGAGGAGATGACTATGACAAGGTGCCACTCTAGCCTATATATGGCTCTTCAACTTCCCATGCTTCCACTTATGGGATAATCCAAGGCACCTTCTAGCCATAGATCACAAGCTCGAAATCGCCAACCTTCCAACACCCTCTCTTGATTTGAGCTCCGCAAGCCACCGAGGCACGAGGGGGTCGCCCAGGACCACACACGCCTGAGCCGCCCAGGACCACACAGCCCGAGCTCTAATACCATATCAGAATGCGCAGCAGAAGACTAACGCACGTAGGAGACGCATCACCATTAAGCTCCACGAACACCCCAAATGGGCACTGCAGCATCCCTCCACCGGGCTCCCGTCTCTCGGTGAGCTGCCTCCCAAAACACCGGCCGGAGGAGATAACTATGACAAGGTGCCACTCTAGCCTATATATGGCTCTTCAACTTCCCATGCTTCCACTTATGGGATAATCCAAGGCACCTTCTAGCCATAGATCACACGCTCGAAATCGCCAACCTTCCAACAATATACTCATGGTAGTCAACCCACAAGACTATATATCTATCAACTCCATTATGCATGGTATGGACTAGATACTACAACATCCCACTAACGTCATCAGTGCCCAATAGTGGGTGTAGAACTCTGTATCAAGATATGCTCTCACACACGCACTCCACACACACACACAGAAGAGCATATATTCACGGAAAGCCCTTCGTACTGAGTTTCTGTCAAACCTCCGAAGATGCACGGCAGACTCAGCCATAATGAAGCCTAGCACTAAGGGAAGTAGCAAATAGAAAGAATTAGTACAAGAAATAAGTAGTTGATAGGGCAAATGCACCACGAAAGATAGAAAGATTAAGCACAATATCAACTGGCCGCAACTCGGACGAAAACTTCACAATGTGAAATTCCACACACACACACACACTTCACACAAAGCCCTTCGTACTGAGTTTCTATCAAACCTCCGGAGCTGCAGGGCAGACTCAGCCATAATGAAGCCTAGCACTAAGGAAAGTAGCAAATATAAAGAATTAGTCCAGAAAATAAGTAGTTGATAGGGCAAATGCACCGCTAAAGATAGAAATAATTAGCACAATATCAACTGGCCGCAACTCAAATGAAAACTTCACAATGTGAAATCTACATGTCCGTGAATATGGCTGAATTATATACCTAGATGAATCCACGAACATGCCCATTCTGTTTGCATCACTTTTGTTCATGTTGGCGTACTCATAATTTGCTTTTTTGTGTACATACCAAAATAAAAGAGACATTTTATGACCCCTTTATTGTTTGAAACATTTAAGTAACGTTTTATAAAGGTACAAATTGTTTTTGAAACTCGTCTCCTGTGTGGCGTTTCTGAAATGCCTGTCAACCCTTCTACAGGCTCTACTCTCTAGAGGTCAAGATGGAGTAGTACCACCTTTTAACATGTCCAATGTACTATGAGATACAACGAAGGTTCCACAACCTTTTGAGAGATGGGTTTGGTCCACTATCCCAAGTCATTGGCTTTCCTAAGGAGCCCTACTTGTGAGACTATCTAATAGAGTTGTGCCAGCATTGAGATATAAAAAGGCCGTGGCTCAAGTTCTAGACACTTCACAACCACCCATCACTAGTTTCTTACACTCAACCTAGGTTAGAGACACCTAGCAACAATCAGAGCACCCCTATATTCCGATTGCCTTACCAACCAGACAATGTAGAGCCCCCAGATTTCGATGGCCTTACCAAATGGACTAGGCGGCACACATGGTGGAACTAGAGACATCCAGACCACTCCACCGCCCAGGTGTTACATTAAACAGAGCAACCTAGTTATAGTGGGCCACTCGTCTAATGCCTACTGGGCGGAAGCGATCCTCCACACAGCAACTCCAGGCCATTAGATCCTCCAGACACATAAAAGCAGTCTGCCACATGCAGTGGATGTAAAATGCCTGTGCAAGGTCACACATGATCATGGATCGGTGGAGCCCATATACAAACAATATAAAGGGGGGTGGGGATGTGGATGGAGTGCTAAGGCAAGATGCATCTCTGTATGTTGAAGGGGTAGTACAAGCATGCTATGCAGATCTATGTCTAACTCCATCCAGTGCCATAAGAGGGATATAAGATATCATACATCGCCGATGCTGAGGTTGTGGATGGCGTGAACATGTACCAATGAAAGCGAGCTAGCCTCTCCTGTGTCTCCATCTTGTGTCTCATTCAGATAGCTGCTATCTCTCGGTGACGGAGTCGGGGTGCTCTATGTCCAGTCTGTCTAGGTCTCCTCCTGGCTCTCAATTCCTCTACTCTCTGTGCGGTCACTCCACGTGGTACATCAGCTGGCACTGGCACTGGCATAGCTCTCTGGAAGAAATCTGTGAGTTGGGACTGTCTCCCACCCCTAGTGGGAGTGGGTGTCTGAAGGAGTCTCTCTCGAGAACTATGAAGCTCTAGTAGTAGTCTGCCAAGCTGTCGCTGGTCCGAGGCCTCCTCAAACAATCCTGCATATCTATCTCTGACCCCCTGGTGGGCTCTACATCTACATACAAAGTGATCCTCAGTCTCCACCTCCTCGCGGCACAATCTGCATATCCGCTCAGCTCTGGGAACCCATGCCGCTCTCCCAACCTCTATCTCTAGCTAATGTGATGAGACTCGTAGATGTCCAATAGCAACGCGAGAGCTGTGTGGCACTTATACATCCATGTACCGCGGTCGATGTATAAACCCATCCCCTGAGAGAGATGGAGAGAAAACACATGTGAGAACCTGCTCTCAATATCATTATCCAAAGGAATACATGCCCCAAGCAAGAGGGGAGAAAACCTCGTATGTGAGGGACTGCAGCAAACAATGCGAAGCAAGCAATGAAGAATGAGGGAGGCAAGCCAGCTATATATATGCCCATATGAAGGCAACCGACTAGGGAATAAATCCTCCACAACTCGGAAAAATACCCAAGACTCCATAAAATGGGGAATAATATGGGAAAACATATGTGAGGGGTGACCAGCCCCTCTAGCTAACATGGTCAGCCCTAGAGGCTAAAATAGCAAGAAGGGGATGATGTCTAACAATTTTGTCTACGTAGCTAGTTTGCTTTATCTTTTTCTCATGATACAGTTACTTCATGGATTCACTGTATCACTTAAGTCTCATAGAACCTTTGGTCTTTTGCAGACACTAATATACTTCTCTAGGCACGTACTTGATTTTTACCTCACAACCTGTGCCAACTTGCACAGACAGATAAATTAATATACTTCATCTTGAACCAAAGTTTACTTAAGCAAAGATAGTTCGAAGCCATTCTTGATATCACAAGTTCATGAGTAAAAACACTTCAAACCTGGACAAACGGGGCCCTTACGACCTCTGTCTTTATTGAACCATCCACGTTGTACTCCACACAATCAGCAAGACCAGCTTCCCATCTGCATCTCCACGAAACAGAAAACCAAGAGTTTGTCACTCCAGAAAACACAAAGTGCATGAATATGCACTTTTATTCGACCATATGTGTACATAAATGCTAACAAGCATGCTCCCCCCCTTCCTTTCCACCCCACACAAAAAAAAACACCCATGCGCACGCACATACCCACACCCAAAAACAAGGGCGAAAGAGTTTAAGAATTCATTCAAATGCTGGGGAACATGTTCGGAAAACTCAAGCTAATAATTGCTGAAAACTTGCAAAGCATAAAAGAATGCATGTACAAACGAATGAGCACAAACTTATAAAGCATGAAGCAGACCGAGAAGACATTGCAGATGCTTGTGGATATACATGACAAAAAATAAAAGCTAGAAAGGCCCAAAAAACCTTGTGTCCTTGTTACCACAAACAACCTAAAACTACTTGCACACCCATTTAAGAGGGAAACACGCAGAGATGCAGAAAATATTCATATGCTTACTTGAAAATCCATCTTCCTGCTGGAACCAGGAAAAGTGAGCCTCAACAGCTCCATATGTACTCTCTCATGTGCGTACAGCAGATGCGGCACATGAAGTTTGGAAGGCCCTTGCATCTTTACGAGATATAAGTCTTCAAGACAGATTTTGGCTTTGAAAAAGCAGCTTATGAACCTTTCGGTGGCCACTTTTCCTTCAATATCTGCTTTCATCACGAAGATGAAGGATCTCCAGGACAAGCTTGTTGTATGTGGCAAGCATATCTCTACTCAAGACATGGCTAGTCGGCTTCTCTCCAAGCTTCAAGAGAGGTTTGATGCTTATTTTCATTCTCTTGTTTCTTCTCCTTGGGTTTTTCAAGTTACTTGGGAGGAAGTGCTTCCCTCCATTATGCACATTGAGTGTTGCTTTGAGGAGTGGACCAGCACCTCTAGTGGTTTTGATCGAGCTTTGACTGCTCAAGATACAGGGAAGATTCAATGGAAGAAAGGGAAAGGGGATTCTGACAAGAGCTCCAAGGACAACGACAAAGACAAAGATAAATCTTCTAAAAACAAGGACGTAGAGTGTCACAACTATGGCAAGAACAACTATGGCAAGAACAAAATACAAACTATTGCATGCAAAATAGAGTCTCTAAAGGATGGTTGCTTCACAAGCAAATATTTGTTGCGTGGTGGATGAAAGAAGAGTGAAAAGAAAGAAAGCCCTTCATGTTGGTCAAAGCAAACACCCAGCTCCCTTCCCCCCCCCCCCCCCCCAAAAAAAAAGCCACTCAGAAAATTAACAAGCTAGTGTGTCAATCAGTCTCTCCTGCTTGGCTGTCATGTGCATGCCCAAGTCGGGTGGCACATGGACATGCGTTTACCACCTATAGGGTAAGTTCCTGTTACATGTTTGGACCAGATGGGAAGTGTATGGGCAACCAGGTGCCCATACCTTCACCAAAGGGCTGGTGTATGCATGGATGATATACTGAAGGCTGGTTACTGATGTAAACTGTTGTAGGACTGAAAATGCATGGAAGAACTGCTGTAGAACTGTCAACGCATGGCTGGGCTGATGCTGGACAGAAAAACACAGACTGATGTGCTGTTTTGGGGACTGTGTAGGACTGAATCTGCAGGCGGCTGGTCACTATGCAGGAAAACGCAGATCTGCCTACTGATTTGGACCTGAATAGATGCTGAAAGCAGGCGCCTAGGGTCTGAAGGGCTGCGTTGTAGAGGCTGATTGGAAGCAAAATGCAAGGTCTCCTGGCTGGAGAAGCAAACGCTGAAGCTCCAATAGGGCTGGATTAGTCTAGGGCTGAAGGCAATGGAACTCCTAGGACTGAGGAGGAAAGCTCTTAGCACACAGAAGACTGAATGAGAAACTAAGCCCTATGCAAGCCTATTTATACTAGCTAGAGGCTGGTCAAGTTGACTGGTCATTTATTTAATAAAGTTTATATTTATAAATGACAATAAATGCTAAATAAATACCAAAAAATATGGAAAAAATACCAGATAAATCCTAGTAAATTCCCTAAGGCTTTTGGGATGTTCTAAATGATGCACAAGCATATGCATGCATATTATGCAGGATGCAGAGTGCTTTCTGATGCAAACCTTAAGGCTTCTACTGACTCTACATGCATGAATGATTCTCTCCGAGTGGGTTAAGGGACTTGACTGACTGATTGACCCACTAAGGCTGAGGAATGACCTACGTAGCTCGTGCTTGACTTATCCTGGACTAAGGATGTACAATGGGGTCACAGCGTACGACAAATATCATCCTACTGGGTTCTAATACTGTACAACTGTTGCACTGCTGATGATGAGCCATCTTGTCACCATGCACTGAGTGCAGAGCTAACAACTGTAGAGCCCATAGACAAAGGCACGACAGTAGAGAGTTCACCAAAGGTAGACACTCTTTCAAAAGGGAGTTTCCAAGGATGACAAAGAGCTTCCAAGACCACAAGTGGCTCGAGAGACAATTTCCCCAAGTAAGGAGTGCAGAGAGTCCAGCAAAAGCCACAGTTTGTGTTTATCTCATCCATTGAAGGTCATTCAATTCCAATTGCCATGTTCATTAACAAAGAGGGTGAGGAGAGTTATGTGATGGCTGTTATTTTTCTTTTGAGCAATCATGTGTGTTCACTCCCGTTTCCAACAAACAACATGCCAGGAGGCCATAATCAAGGAGTGATAAATCTGGGTAGAAGTGGAGCAAGTGGAGCAAAAGTGCATCATGTGCCCCAATGCTCCAAGTTTAATAGAAGGGGATGTCATGTGCATGCCAAGGTAGGGTGAAACATGGACGTGTTTACCTTGCAACCGCCTAGAGGGCACTGTTTGGGCCAAGTGGACATGTATTTGGACAACCGGGCCACGTACCCAAGGACCGGCCATGTGCAAGTTTTGGCCAATTGTGCCAACGAGCTCTACACTTGGGAACTTGGTCTAGGGATGTCCAGACAACTCCAAGTCCTAAATAGCGTCTATCTGGCCTCTAATCTTTCCTTTAAGACAGCTGACCATGTCCACACGCCATCTCTCTATGTGATGCACGCGGCACAATACAAGAGCCACTTGAATTTCAAAATAGACCCAATGTGGAAGAGAGCTCATGTACTCACTAAAAGAAAGTACAATCTTATTAGAGGACTCTCTAACAAACACCTCTTGATATAAGTTTGAAAGAAGAGTCAAGTGAGTACATGCACATGACAAGTGACGGGCTATAAATGTGTGACATGGTAAATGTTACTAGCATAGTAAAAGAAAAGTACCTACTACGCATAGTTGTCAGACGTTTTTAAAACAGGAAGTATTATACGAGTTTTATACTTTTAAAAACGTTTTTTTATTTTTGGTAAAGTTTTTAAATTAAGTTTTTTATTCATCAAATTTTTTTAGCTATAATTATGGCCTGTATATATAGTTTGTAAGCCTACGAACAACAAATTTCATGTATAAAAGTTAAACTTGTGCATAAAAAATCAAGAGTGAACAATTTGAAGCCTATGGCTATCATAATGATAATACATTCACATGGTCCCAGCCCCCAGGCGACAATGCCATTCAACATTAACTTTAATATTGATTTACCAATGACCATTCAACATTAACCATTCATGTACATTGTAAAGTTTAAAAACCGAAAGAATGATAACTGAAGAACAATCAAGACGGTAGAGGCTAGAGCTAAGAGACAATGGGTAACATAATCCACCATCCATGATCAAAGTCAAATCAAAATGATACATCAAATTGAAGTCTGGGCAACTTGCAAGGGCCAAGACCAAGCAAGTGGCAAGTGCTCAAAAACTCAAAAAACTATGCAGTACGAGCATGCTGCATCACATGCAACAGCCATACAAAACACTACACATAACACAAGTGCTAAGTACAAACGAAATAAAAATAATGTCAAGACTCAAGACTGACACTCTAGAGTCTACACATCTATATCAACATCAGATGCCTCAGCATCTGAATCTGTAGTGTAAGTAGATGAATCATCTGAATCATCTGGATCTGCCTCCTCTATCTGTGCTGTAGCACTCCAACTCGTGCCAACTCGTGCCAACTTGTGCACTAGATCTCGCCACCACTGATGAACTGGTGGTGGCTTGAACTCGGGCGCTGACTCTCGAACGGCTCCGTGTGGTGCAAATCGGCTGCATGGCCTCCTCGTAGAGCATAGCATGAATGTCTTGCTCATCTAGTGGGATCTCTAGAATTTCCTTCACCTTCTCGATGTCGATCAAGTTGACACCTGGCGAGACTCAATGGGATTGACTTTATCCTCAAGAAGATGAAGACTGAAGTGGCAATACACCAAACATTCCAGCTGAGCGGTAAATAATATGTTCCTCTTCTTTGTGTGAAAGAGAGCCCTGGTACTCCAATTTCTCCCACAAGGATCCGAGCTGCAGTCCTGTGAGAGAACTCTTATGGCAATGCTTCTTTATCATTCAAAAATGACAAGAACTTAGAGGTTACTATATAAATGAAGATTCAAGAAGTTGAGAAAAATTTACTAAAACTCCATCACTTTAGGACCACAAGCAACAAAGTTCCTACTAGATGGGCAGCACCCATGCCATATTTCTCCCATCATGACACAGGCTCAAGCAAGTACTCTCGTTGGCGAGCAATGGGGAACCCAAAGTGTTTTCATGTGCCATTCCATAAGTGTAGGCGCTCCTGCTCTAGTATCCTCAACTGCTGCATGTTTCCACCAATCAAATCATCCATGTACTCCCTCCAGCCATCCTCCAACTCCTCACATAAGAATTGCTTATCATCTCTCCATAAAGGATGGAGAGATGATAAGAATTGCTTATCATCGATATACTCTCTCTAGCCATCCTCCAACTCCTCACATAAGAATTGCTTATCATCTCTCCATCAGTCAAATCATCGATGTACTCCCTCCAGCCATTCTCCAACTCCTCACATAAGAATTGCTTATCATCTCTCCATAAAGGATGGAGGATGTGTGCAATAGCATGAATTGGTCTATGAAACCAATCCCATCAATTGAGCCACGCATTGCGAAGACCCATCACTCTAATTGATGGTTGAAACATTATACATAAAACATTGAAATTGTAGGCATAAGCTCACTTATGGTAGTGCTATGTGTGAACAGGGCTTAACCAAGGACACTTTTTCCCATGTGGTTTTTTCCCTTGGATATCAAGTGTGAAAGGACACTCTATCCATATAATATTTTGTACTTCTATATTATATGGATGTGACACACATGCAGGGGTTGACTTGCATTTTGTGGCTACCACACTTTTGGCTCTCTCTCTCTCTCTCTCTAGGCCGAGTTCGGTCTTTTGGAAGACGTTAATAAAATCTCTCTCTCTCTCTCTCTCTCTCTCTCTCTCTCTCTCTCTCTCTCTCTCTCTCTCTCTCTCTCTCTCATTTCTGTGTGAGCTTCGTCCTGCACCTAACCCTAATTTGCAGGATTCTGTGTGTATGAGTGTGTGAGTCCAACACAAACAATTGGTATCAGAGCTGGGGCAGCTGCCTGTGGAATTCGTCGCTGAAATCTGCAAGCAGCAGGCAATCCATCGCCCAATCCGTCTGACAATCAGGTCTGTCAACAGCACTCTGTACGTCGGCAACAACCAGGGCCCACCATTCTGTCAGTCAAGCAGGTTTCGGCGCCCAGACCCAGTCTGTCCGACAGCACAAACATTCCGTCTGGCGAAAACCTTGCCCAGACGTCCGTCGCCACTCTGCACTGGAGACGGTAGTGCTGAGGCAACCGCCTCCGCTCAGCCCCTAGGTGAGAACCGCCCACACCCGCCTCCCTTGCCGACGGGGATAGTGTTGCGAGCGCCACCGCCTCCTCGCCCATTGGCTGTGCCGCCTGTACCCGCCGCCACCAGCCCGATTTCCGTCTGACTGCCGTCGCACTTCCCGTCCAACGTGCATCGCACAGTTCCGTCCAGCCGCCCATCCCGTCGCCAGCCTGCACCATGTCTACTCACTTGATACAATGTGTCCTGCTCGTCTAACAGCTGACATCTTCGCCTGACAGCTGGTAATCACACATCGGCCATTGGTACATCCTCCAGTTCACGCCGCCGTCAGTACCTACCTACCTGTACTTGCCATATGCTCCCACCATGTGGCTTGCTTCAGAGTCCCAGCCCCTAGTATTTGCTGAAAATTCAGTATGAAAGGCCCAAGGAGGGTGTACACTCAAGGCAAAATGACTAAGTGCCAAGATACAAGATTGCTAGCAAAAAAGTGGGGCAAGAGTCGAGACTCCAGACTCTAGACTCAAGAGACTAGGCAAGAGGCTGAAAAGAGTGAAGATCAATCGTGACCTCCTCAGTGAAGCCCTCCATAGGCTAGTCCTCAAGTGGAGGGGGAGGGGGAGGTGGGGGGGACAATGCCTCGGGCACAACCTAAAGCTCCTCTAAAATCTCGGCCCTCTGCTGATCAGAGAGATGTGGGTCCTACTGTGCCTGCTCCCATTCGGTGAAGGGATCTGCCTTCTTTGTCAAGCCCTTGCAAAGCATTCGCAAGTTGGCACTGACAAATACCAAATCATTTGCACGCTGTACACCAAGGCGGTTCCTCTTCTTAGAGGCAATGTGGCTATAAACTGACCAGAGTTGCTCTAGGCAACTGCTACTGCAAGCCTGCCAGAGTACGTGCACATCAAATTCCTGCAACTTTGGAGTTTCCGACCATAATCCTCCCACCAAAGTGCAGACCCTATCTTGAAGCGGTCCGCCTGTGCATCTGCCAAACCAAAAGCCCCCCGCTTCTCTCTATAAATCTGCAATTGGTCCTTGATTGTGCGGAGATCCTCCTCACTAGTATAAAGGCGATCCAAGGTTTGTCGAAGGCCTTTGCTCACCTCTTTGTCCTTGTGTTGCCCTTTGCCTTGAAACTCAGGATCAACAATGTAGGCAGCAGCATGGAGGGGAGAGTGGTAGGCTTGCCACCTTTTCAAACATAGGGATTTGACCTGTTTATAGTGAGGCTTGACTTTGAACATTGCTTTTAGCTTCTCTATCATGCGATCCATTGCCTCGTACACTTTGCCAATGCATGGTTGAGTGGAATCCACTACCCTAAGGAGATCAATAATCGGTTGCACCATCTCCACAAGCGCCTTGGCCTCCTCCCACCATGCCACATCGTCCGCCCTTTCCCTGCAAAATTTGCCGACCGTCGTGGAAGCCTCTGAAGTGCGTGCAAACTCATCACTGAGGAAGAGTCCCCTCAATGCCCCGCTACATGTACACAAGCGGCCTAGCATGAGAAAGTTGAATGCAAACCTCGTCTCGGAATACTTAAGAAGAGAGAGGCTTGACTTCTTGGAAAACTCATGCTGCACCCTTTGATGGTTGAGGACAAAGGTCACTATTTTGTTGGCACCCTCAATGACAGGTGCAGCCCAATCCAAGGCCCCTATGTCTTTGATAAGGTTGTTGAGGCAATGGGCCATGCAAAAGCACACGGTGATGCGAGGATAAGTTGCTTGGAGAATTGTCCCCACCGCCCTATTTGCCGGTTCTCCATCCGCACATATGGCAATGACATTCTCCGCCCCCACCGTCTCTAGTGTTGTTGCCCACTCCGCAGCAAGTATCTCGGCACTCTTCCCCGTCCCGGAAGCATCATGGGAGTCCACAAAGTATGTCTCCCCTCGTGAGTAGGCAACAACTCCATGGATGGAGCGCTTTCTAGTGTCACTCCACCCATCAACGACGAGGGTAACACCATTTTCAGCCCATTGCTCTTTCATGTGGTTGGCCGCCACCTCCACTTGCCTTCTCCTTCTCAAGGAGAGAGGTGCGGATGGTCTCCGAAGAGGGGGGAACATAAGAGGGTCCATACTCCGCTATCAATTTGCACATGGCCCGAAAGTATGGAGATCTATCCAAAACACCATATGCAAAACACAAACAAAATTCAGATTTTTACCATCATTTAGTCTTTTAGTCTTTAGAGCATGATATTTGAATAGTACATGAGCAACCCTACGGCCTAAAGTATAAACGCATAATACATAATAGTATAAATATTAAATAATAATACATATGCATAGTGCCAAGGACTTACCGTGCCGCCCGAAATGCTATGTGGTCATGAAAGAAGAATCGTGCCACCGCCATGTCCACCTCCTCTTTCAATTGAGGGTTCCAATTCTCATCAAGAGTACTTTGGCGTCCCCGGGAAGCGGATGCCTCTCTTGATGAACGAGGTACATGCGGCGTTGATGTCCTCACAAAGGATGTGGGGTCGACGGCAGCCACTTGAGGATTGCGTTTTGCCAACTCCGCCGCCTCATAAACCACAAGCTTCCTTCTTCTTCTCGGCCGAAACCTCCTTGCAAAATTGCACTTCGTTGCCGGGCTCATGCAAGAAGTGAGCACGCACTTTGTGGGCACCGCCATTCAGCCGATACAATGTCATGTGCATCACAGATGCCATGGACATTCTCAGGGCTAGATCCAGAAGAGGCAAACAGAAAAAGACCATGAACCAGTAGAAGATGGACATGGAGCAGGACTTGGAGCAAAACATAGAGCACTCTTGGCAGTGTAGACTGAAGCAAGGCTTGGAGAAGAACCAAAGGGATGCTGTCGGCTGCTCCCAGAACCAGTCGGCTGAGTCAGAGGACATGGGCAGCATCAGGCGCATCAAGGACAAGTAGATCCTCCAGTCGGGCAACGTTTGCTAGTATGTGTGGACATGGAACTGGCCGACCAGCACAAAAAGGGGTCCAAGACCCATATAAAAAGGCCCCCTTGCTCCTTGTTTTATTCATTCTCTCCCACTAGGGGATTGGATCACTAGAGGTCCCATAGGGGACAGATTTTAGGGTTAGCCACCTTTTTATGAAGGCAGCCAAGGGCTGCAAAGATATGTACCTTTTTGTACCATAGTATATACTGAATTTCCAGCACTTCTCACTCTCTCTCTCTACTCTCTCTCTACCTGCGTTTTTGCATCAGATGGTGCGTTTTTGCATCAGAAGGTTTCCAAGAGTGTTTAGGGCTGAAAGAAGACTTCTCAGAGCTTCCGCGCGTTACATTGGTATCAGAGCATCAGGCTCAGCAAAGCTAAACACTGATTCAGTCCTAGATGATGGTGTACAGGTCCAAGGTACAGGAAAGTACACGGATTCGAAGCCCAAGGCGGGAACACAGATCGGGAAGAACTCCCAGGAGGTTTGTTGGTGGTGTTCCACAGTGCCAGATGGGGATGGCAGTTCCGTGAGCCAGATAGGTTCTCAGGTAACGGTCCCAAGGGAGGTTGATCCTCCAAGGGTGATGTGAGAGTGCCAGACTCAGTTCCAGGAAAGAAGACCAAGACGGTGTTCAGAGCCAGGGCAGGAATGGATTGTGGACTAGAGGAAGACCAGATGCATAGATCTTCATCAGAGACAGAGTGGTTTGGAGAACAGACCGGATTTTCAGAGAAAAAGGTTTGCCAAGGATGGATAATGACAGGGGGACTTCGGGACAGGATTGGGATGATGACAGTCATCCAAGAGCAGGTTGGATTCCCGTCATCAAGTTTAGCAGAGGGGGATGTCATGTGCATCACAGATGCCATGGACATTCTCAGGGCTAGATCCAGAAGAGGCAAACAGAAAAAGACCATGAACCAGTAGAAGATGGACATGGAGCAGGACTTGGAGCAAAACATAGAGCACTCTTGGCAGTGTAGACTGAAGCAAGGCTTGGAGAAGAACCAAAGGGATGCTGTCGGCTGCTCCCAGAACCAGTCGGCTGAGTCAGAGGACATGGGCAGCATCAGGCGCATCAAGGACAAGTAGATCCTCCAGTCGGGCAGCGTTTGCTAGTATGTGTGGACATGGAACTGGCCGACCAGCACAAAAAGGGGTCCAAGACCCATATAAAAAGGCCCCCTTGCTCCTTGTTTTATTCATTCTCTCCCACTAGGGGATTGGATCACTAGAGGTCCCATAGGGGACAGTTTTTAGGGTTAGCCACCTTTTTATGAAGGCAGCCAAGGGCTGCAAAGATATGTACCTTTTTGTACCATAGTATATACTGAATTTCCAGCACTTCTCACTCTCTCTCTCTACTCTCTCTCTACCTGCGTTTTTGCATCAGATGGTGCGTTTTTGCATCAGAAGGTTTCCAAGAGTGTTTAGGGCTGAAAGAAGACTTCTCAGAGCTTCCGCGCGTTACATACAAGTACAATGGCTGGTACATATGGTACAATGGCTGGTACAATTGGTACAATGGTTGGTAGAGCCGGCACAGTGGCTGGTACAATAGGTATAGCAAGTACAAATGCTAGTACAGCTGGTACAATGGCTGGTATAGCTAATACAATGGCTAGTACAAGCAAGTACAATAAGTACAAAGATTGGTACAGCCAATACAATGGCTGGTACAACAGGTATAAGGGTTGGTACAACAAGTACAATGGCTAGAAATCATAATAAATGATTAAATATCCTTGCCTTCAGTACTTCTTCGCGATGGAAACCTCCAAAATAGTCCCCAATAGCCGGTACTCTTCATGGGCAGCCTTCAAGAGAGAGAGAAAGAGAGCAGCCATCATTAGGGCAGCCTGTAACGGTGGTAGAGGCTAGTGTGTAACAAGAGAGCCTCTATTAATGAAGAGAGAGGGCTCCAATTTATAGATTTGGGACTTCCACGAGTGAAAATGGAAAGAGAAGGCTATGATGACAAGTGGAGAGCCACACAATAGATGGAGTGACAAGTGTGAGTCCACTTGTCTCACTTTCATCCACTTTCTTAGCACAAGTGTGAGTCCACTTGTCTCACTTTCATCCACTTTCATCCACTTTCTGACAAGTGTGAGGCCACATGTCTCACTTTGATCCACTTTCTTAGCACATATCCCAATCTAAGAGATGGGTTCTCTGATAATCTTTACCTCTAAAAATATCCCAACTAGTAGACATTCTGTCATAGGCACTTTGCCAACTCTTGGTATCTGCTCAATTCCAGATATAATGACGCGAACAGAATTTCCATCGAAGTCGGGCCAAAAATAGCAACTCTCGTAAATTTTCTAGGATAATTCCCCATTCCCAAAGCTTGTACTTTCCAAATATTTAGACATCCTAGAGTCCACCAGACCCCTTTCATACTGGGAAATGTCCAGGCTAGTGACACTCTCACTTTAGGTAGCCAAGCTAGCACACAACCAGTAAGATAGTATAACACTCAACAAGGCCTTCTTTATACCTTTGGTTTTAGTGAGTTTGAGCAACACTTAAATCTTTAGACAAGACATAAAGCTATAGAGATAGAGAGTCGACACTAGATTGGATCCCAACTATCCACTTGAGGGGCCCTCCTGCAAGCAAGAGTTTAGGCTTTATTGCTTTAGAGAACTCCTTTACGATGCAGACTTTAATAAGAAACTTACTTGATGACAGGGAATGCCAAACGTAAGGACAAGGTAGACCAAATGTCGGTTGAATCATCAAGCGGTCTTCGGGAGCCAATGTGCACACCCAAATCTGCTGAGTGAATGCTGAAAATGACTTCTTTTGCTGGCCTTGGATTGTAACACAATTAAGTGCTCTTGCTGAAGATGTATCTACAAGTCATAAGACTCAAGCACACATGCTAGCTGCTGTTTTTCATTGCTGAATTGTGAAGGAATGCAAGGGACTGAAGGGCGCCTTATATAGGTCCCTACATGCTAGCTGGTTTTGCTATCATGCTGTCCACCTGTTTTTCCTCTATCCACAATATGCTAAAAATCATATTTTACACAACACTTCACACGTGCGTTATAGGGCTTCATCTGCTGGCCAACAGGCTGTTGCTATGCTGAATGGGCTGCTTATGCTGGCCAACAGGCCCTTCTGCTGGCCGATCAGCATATGGGCTAGCTACCATGCCAAAGGCTCAACTTTTTCCCCTTTTGTAGGCTCTTGGTGGCTCTTATGTGGCTCTTGGTGGCCCTTCTGCTGGCCGATTAGCATATGGGCTAGCTAGCATGCCAAAGGCTCAACTTTTTCCCCTTTTGGTGGCTCTTATGAGAGCCCACCTAAGGCTGGCCAAAAGCCGGCCTAAGCCTTTGTTACCTACATGCTTCTACCCTGGGATAACCTAAATGCTTTGTTCTCCGGGCAGGTGAAGTGACATATACCGACACCTAAGGCTTCAGATGTGACCTACGTAGCTGCCCAACATGTCTCTCGACTAGGGCTCACAATGGGGACATGGCGTACGACAAATAAATGGTTCTATTGATGTAAAAATGTTACAAATGTAGCACTGATGTGATGAGCCAATGTGTCACATAGCACCTCAATGCATGGGTGCATGTGACACTGGTTTTCTTTGAAGACCTTTATTAAGGCTTTGAGATCCCACAACACAAGCAAGGCCTTGTCACCCACAAAAGGTGTCATTGACGAGTCGGGCTGTTTGGGAATGCGGCCCTAAGTGGATGGTTGCTGCAGGCCTCTATATGCTAAAAATCCAAACTATTATTGGCAATGAAACGGATGAAATGTGTAAGCAAGTGTCATGTGCAACACATGTGGATGCTAATTCCAATTACTAATCCCTGAAGGGCAACAAGATAAAGAACAAAAGATTAGAACCAGTTAAGGACTAGACTCAGGAGCTTGTGCTGCTAGTGTGGGCAGGAAGACCTTGTGGAGGACTCAAGAGGTGTCAGCCAGTTTATGAAGGGGCTATGTCTCTATCAGTTGCAGCAAAAGACATAATATTTGTCACGATCTCACTGACACCAGGTCGGCCAGTCCATAAGGAAATTCATGGCCTATAAAAGGGAACACTTGCTCAATGTTTTGATCACTCACTCCTCTAGGGAGTAGGGTCCTTAGACTAGAACTAGATAAGGTGTGTTTACCACCTTTTGATGGCAGCCTATGGCTGACCAAGAGTTGTACACCTTTTGTACTATATGAATATACTGAAACTCAGCTATCTTTCTCTCTTCTCTCCATCTCTCTTGCTTGCGTTTTGCATCAGGTTGTTCCAGGATGGTGTTCAGGGCTGAAAGAAGACTCCCAAAGCTTCCGCATGTGACAACAAGATTGCATGTTCATGATAGCATCAGTATGACACCTTTAGAATGTTGTTTACCGGGAATTCTAGTGTTTTATGCGCGTTCTAAAGACCTTAGTACTATGTGTTTTCCGAATGCCTCTGAGATGAAATTCTGCGAGCCATCTGCTCGTAGCATCTGCGACTTTCTTTTGCTGTATTGCACCTTAACCAAGCACATGTCTAACCTAGCTTGAACCCAGTAGAGTCTCCTCTAGCATCCCAGCATTATGTCAAACCCTGTGCATTTGAGAAGTCTGTGGAGTGAAATGAAACTAGGAATGTAAATAACTAACTCTTCTGGCCGAGTAGGATCCGCATTCGCAATTGTCCCAGTCACAACTTCAATCGGTGGTAGCAATGCATGCATCCCCCTGGCCATCACAGTTTTAGCCGTTCCCCGCTTGCCTGCTATCGCTATGCCACCAACTCCATTGTCCACAGCACCAAGCAAAAGGGCAGTTTTGATTGCATCCTGCAAACCACATTATAAATAAAACCCATGCTTGATCTTTTCAGCTTTAAATTATCCTTTTCCATTAGAAAATCAAGGCACCCAAACATGCTGAAAACCCAGAGCCCAGTACACCATAAAATCAATGGCACACCTGGCCAATTACAGCTGCAAGAGGGAAATACTGTCGCCCATACGCTTTCTCTTCGAGACTGCGAGTGGCAGCGCCATTGGAGGTGGGGGCGGAGATCGTTTGGGCGGCCTGGCATCGCAGGCGAGGGTGGAATGTGGCAGCTGTCTGCGGGCGGACGGGTTTGGAAAGAGAAATGCCCAGAAATGGGGAGAGGAGGGAGGGGCAATGGCAATGCAGAGCTGCAGGTGCTGAAGGGGCCAGATGGGGGAGGCAAGGCGTCGCCATTGCAAGCTCCTTGCAAGGTCCCCTCTGCAGCGTGCTTGGGCGACTTGCGAGGAGAGAACAAAGAGGATAGAGCTCGGGTTTTGGCAACTCGCTTAAGGATAAGAATCTGAGGTTTCGGCTCCAAAGTCTATTCACAAAAGTGGGCGCACATTTTTGGTCTGCCCTCCCGGTAAGGTTCTGTCAACAAATGTGATGTTTTATGGGCAAAGATAAGTGTTATTTTTTCGGTTAAGAGCATGTCCCCATCGGATGTGTCTAAGGGGGTTTTCACAAGGTGGCGCCTAGTAGGGAATGAAATTGAGGGAGTAAAGGTTGTCCAGGCATTGGCAGTTCACACAACTAGATTATAGAGTAAATGCCACCAAGTCCTCACCACAACCATGTGATTGGTCTAGTGGTAAGGCAATTAAACTGGATCCAAGGTTCAATGGCCAATGAGTGTTGTCCGCACTAATTTCTAAGGCGGACAGGTTTGCATCCGACCTTGGTATGCTGCCCGTAATTTTTTGAAAATGCCGTTCGTGACGTGTAAAGGTCCCTAATGCTATTGGTCCATGTAAGAGAACGCCCTGCAACTTGCCTTTTGGACGTTGAGCCCTAGATGGTTGTGAAACCCCCATAAGACTCCTGTAGAACCCTGGCAAGCAATCTTCACTAGTCTACATGATTCTCGAGATTTCACCCATATCTCCATGTCAAAAGGAAGGCCAGAGATTCTAGAGGCCACCAAATCCTATCCCCCACATTTGGTTTCTTTGCTTTGCCTACATGGCCAATAGCAGCCGTTAAGAGCTCCCCGTCGCTACATTGCAGGGTTACAAACTTGTGTGCCGTGGCCCATCTAGCCACACCACTTTTTAACTAAGGGAGGCTACTTTTTTATTGCATGGGCCACGTGGCACCTAATAATGCAACCACCTCCTCTAATACATACTGAGGTGCCCTTCGCGCACCACCCCCCATAGTCTACTTCGTAAAACTTCCCTACCCCCCTCGCCTTCCCCCCCTCCAAGTCCATGTCCCTACAACACCTGTACTTGACCTACCTCCATGCTCTCACACCCATGCTCGCTCGCCTCCTTGCTCGCTTAACAACATCTTCTCCTTGACACTTCTCCTTGACACCTTGGTAGTTGTGCCAAAGACCTCCTACAGCTCCTCTCCACACTCTCACACCCATGCTCAACCTACCTAGTCATTATGCAACAATCCTCATTCCTTTTGCACCCTAGTGATATGTAGGTGATTTCCTTCTGCAACCACATGGATTCCTCTTCCGCTTGTTCCTAGCGGTGTTGCCATGATTTTGAATGAGGAGTGGAACTTTTATGAGGGAGATGACTTTGTCCCTCGCACCACATAGGAAGAGGATGTTGATATGTCTAATAAAGAGGGACCTATGGCCAATCCTCTCACCTCTTCTCATGCAGCTTGCTCAACACAACTCTATGTGCATTGGCACATCATCTTCGTACCAAAAGGTCATGGTCAATTGCTCAACGATGTAATGCAAGTCCAAGTGAGACAAGCTAAGTGGATGCATCCATCGGGTGTATGATATGAGAAGGTTGTCCCCTTAGGTCGATCAAGTTTTTATCCCACTAAGTCAATCAGAGGAGAAGAAAGATGTATGCCTTCCCTTTAAGATTTTTGATTCAAAGTCTAACAAAAGATGGTCAACCTCTTTTTGTGGGGGATTAGAATGTTGACCCCATCCTTGACGACGAGTGATGATAACTCCGGGAGGTAAGGGAGTAGATCATCTTGCTACTCTATGTAATTCATCAATTTGTATGTGCAGCTATAAGTTCGTGCTTACTTACCTTATGTTTGTGCAGCTATAAGTTCGTGCTTACTTACCTTATGTATGTGCAGCTATAAGTTCGTGCTTACTTACCTTATGTTTGTGCAGCTATAAGTTCGTGCTTACTTACCTTATGTATGTGCAGCTATAAGTTCGTGCTTACTTACCTTATGTTTGTTATTATTTTTAGGAGAACATGGTGTATCCCAAAATGATGGGTCTAGGCACATGCCTAGGTCCCCATATGTTGGCTCCGCTAGTAGTAGCAAAAACACAGTCCAATGCATATATTGGTTCCTCTAGTAGTAACCAACAACGACGCAGTTTAATGCATAGCACCACTAGTGTGAAAAGAAAGAAGGCAAAGCGCATAGCAACATAAAGGATCTTGTGATTTTGTTAAGACTTGAAAAAAACTTGGTGTCTATATTCCAAGAGTGTGGAACATCTCATGCCAATCAGTTCATGCTTTTCCTAAGGCCAATAAGGAGCGAAAAGAGTGTTCAAGTCAAGAGCTTACCTTAGCCTTACCAAATCAAGTGTTGTTTGGTGTTGCCTTTGAGCTGTAATGTAACTCCTAGATATGGGTGCGCTAGCTCGTCATCCCCATCACATCCTCACTCCATTGTCACACCGAAATGTGTTGAGAATGCAAGCTCATCAGGATCTGGTGGATAGCGATAGCATGTAGACACCAGTTTAGCAGTGTGTGTGTGGACAATAATGGCCGCATCCAGCTGGCCAAGTGTGTGGACATTAGACTTACGTTATTTCAGTGTGAACTTATCACTAGGAAAATGTGATGTGTTTTTGTGGTGTGCAATGAAGGAAAGCTATAGAGCTTCTCTACCTTGTATGAGTTGATGGTTTGAGATAATGAGAGCTAATTAGGGTTTGCCACTCTATTCTAGTGTCGATCTCCTCTCTTTTCATGGTATCAGAGACACCTGCTCTCTATTAGGGTTTTGTGAGTGAGTGAAGAAGAGGGAAAAGAACCTGTGAAAGAAGAAGAAAGCCATTGGAGCTTAGAGTGGAGCACACACCGTTATCAAATCTAAAAGCTTGGCCTACCAGGTACGAAGAGCTAAACACCCTTGAGTGGATTGCAAGTGATTTGACACAAGCAAAGCAAGATTTGAGTTGCCCAAAGCAAGTGGAAATTCTGTTTTGCAAGCTTTAGTGGAAAGCTTGAGAACTTGGAGGAAAATGTATGCAATCAGCAAAGGACACATGTATGTGGCATTGGTGAATGCAATAGCAACTTGTATGCAAACCCTAGATTGATTTTAGAGCAAATCTATGCATTGTACAAGAGGAAAAATTATTGTTTTGGAAGCTTCACAAAAACAGAGAACATATGCCCAAAATTGATGCCATTGGAGGTGATTCTTGCAAAAATTGGAGACAGTAGTGTATTTGGAACAAGCATAGGGTCTTGGCTAAGCCTTAGATACCCTCATTGATGAGCACAAACTCCCCAAATACCTCAAACAGCAGGCGGCGCTGATTTTACAGGTGTTGGAGCAGTTTTTTGGTGTTTCTCTCATGTTTGATGCCCTCCAAAGCCATATGAATGGTTAGAATACATATGAAGCTTAGCAAATATGTGCATATTAATGTGGAGAAGTATTTGCAACACTTGGTTGAGCACATTAAGCAAGAAGGATCTGATTTAGAGTAGATTAGCAAGGTCATTAACTTGTAATTAGTGAATAGAGCACCACTAAATCACTAATTACTCTCTCCACACTCAACATTTGGCTAATTCCTCGCATACGGAGTTACAGGACATTGATACAAAGCTAATAAATGTATGGGCCTTGAATTTGGATCATATTTGAAGCGATTAGAGCTGGATTAGGGACTATTCATCACTGTTTATAGGTTTACATCAAAGCAGAGAGCAATTTTTGGTAAGTATTTGGCATATAATGAGCTTGGATGATGCCCATATGCAACATGGAGTATGTATGGATGTAAATGTATATGGTTTACACTTGGTTTAATCATTTCTTAGTTATTTGAAGAATTGGAAGGCTCGGCAAAATCTGCCATAACAGGGCATAGTGGATTGTTCATATATAGTCAAGCTCAAATGCTACTTGGGTGAACTTGTATGCATTGGAGTGTTTCGAAAAGTGGAGGACTGTTTTGGATGTGTTTCTCGGATTTTTTGAGTGGCGCCAAGTTATTTTCAGCTTATGCAAATAGTGATTTTAAGTCCTAGATTCTGTCACCATAAAAATTATGGAATGTGTAGATAGCATTGGTGATAAAGTACATGTATGTATGTGTGTTTAAGTTGATTGTTTGCAATACTCAGTGAACATTGTGCATAGAAAAATGAGTGACAATCTAGACACGATTTTTGGAGAAAAGCTTGAAAGACACAACTTCTAGATTTGGAAGTACCGCTGTATGATAAACTTTCTTAAAGGAGCTTAAAGGAAAAGGGCTTTGGAATTTGGTGTGACAGGTGAGGAGATGGAGCCAAGGGTTCCCCCAATGAATGCAGCACCCTCCCAACTTACAGTACATAGGAATTGGATAGAGAGGGATTTCAAAGTGCTACATTATTTCTCAATTTGTGTGACAAATACCATGTTATGCCATATTCAGGACACACATAATCCAAAGGATGCATGGGATACATTGGCGAAGCTTTATGATACAAATACACAAGCAAAGAAGATGCACTTGAAGCAACAGATATATAGTGTGACTCAAAACAATAGGAGCATAAATGATTATATATAGGAGATTGAAGGATGTGTTGATGCACTTGCATCAACACATAGGAGATTGAAGGATGTGTTGATGCACTTGCATCTATTGGTGCCCCCATGGAAGACGATGATTTGGTTCACATTACATTGAATGGTTTGGGCAAGGATTACAAAGCATTTGAAACCTCTATCAGGGTTAGAGGTGGAGACTCCCCAAATTTTGATGAGTTGATCTCTTCGCTTATTGTGGAGGAGATGAAACTTGGTTTTGGTACTTCATCTAGTACCAGTGGACATGCAAGGGACCAAACATTCTACACTCATAGAGGTGCTAAAGGTAGGGGGAGATCTAGGTCAAGAGGACGTATAGGTGGACATTGTGAAGGGAAATCTGAGCCCCTCACAAATACAATGTATGTATGGTAGCATAGTGTGAACCCAAGTTGGTAAAATGTGTGAACCCAAGTTGGTAAAATGTGCATGATGACCAAATGGATAAAATGTAGATGCTCAAAAACGAAATAGAAAAAGCATGGCGAGCCAAAGAAAAGCGCCAACGGTAAAATTTGGAAGAATCGAAGGAGGCGACAACATGCCTAAAGAGGGCGAGAGGGGTTCTTTGGATAAAAAGATGGAAGGGGGGGGCCTTGGGAGACCACTAGTGAAGTAATTGTAGTGAAGCATGTCCTCTCCAGTTTTCTTTATTCTTTGAGGATAGTAGGCTAGTGAACCTGCATATTATAAAGATTGTAGAGAAGTGGAGCAACACAGTATGAGAAAGAGTTATGGATAAGAGCAAAAGGTGCAAAAGAGTAGACAATTGGCCTTGGAGTGTGTCTTCGGGTTCTTTGTGTAGGCTTTCTGTTAGAGACTTGATCCTTTTGATTAATCTCCGACTGTAAACTGTTGTATTGAAAGCTGAGAAGTGTGATTACCAGAATCCACTAGAGGTATTCTTGAGTTTACTATGTCTTCTTCTTTAATCTATGAGCCCCAGGCCTCAGGGATGTTGAGGCATTGTGTTTTTATTTATCTCAAGCAAAAGTGAGCTTGGATTTTAATCCTTTTTCTTGGTGTTTTGATTGTTGATGAAGTTGTTGTTTTCTTTAAATTCATGGAAATGAAGCTTTTGTGTGTGCCAGTTTGATGAATAGGTAGTTTCCTTATGAGTCAGAATAGATTGAAGAGGTACAGGGTTATTTCTATGTTAGATAGACCTCAGAATAGTCGGTTGATGATATATTGGTCTTACTTTACCTTGTTTGGCTTGAGGGGGAAGTGTCCCTTAGTCTCACAGCTAATAGTTTGAAACCTGTCTCAGAGGTTTGCTCTGTCTCAGCGGCGCGGCGGCGGCGGTCAGAAAGGGTATTGGAGTCTGATGAGCTTCTATGATAGCCATCAGCCATTTAGTGTCAGCTGAGTGATTTTATAAAGATAGATCCATGTTTAGTTTGAGTGACAGAAGGGTCTAGAAGTGCCAACTGCCACAAAGGGGAGAGAACCTGCATCATTTGTCAGAATTTTTGAGTGGTTGGGTATTGTATGTTCTAAGGCAGTTGTGGGCTTGAAGTTGTCAGCAGGAAGACATTGATGTGATATCTTGACCAGACAAGCGTTATCTGAGGGCCAGGGAGATTCTGCGGACACGGAGGAGAAGGTTTGCTTTTTGTTAAGGTTTCATAAGCAAAATTTTGCATCATAATTTTGAGGCTGATGTCACTTTGGATCAGTCCAGCAGAGGGATCAGAGGAGAGTCAAGAGGATCCACGAAGTACCTGGGGTTGAGGATATAAGACTAGCTAATAGGTGAAGTACACTCTATGAGGCCTGAAGGACATATTTCTACCTGGGGACAAGAGGTCAGGTTTTGGAGGCAGAATCCAGTCATTATGTGTCAACTGAGTGCTACCTGTGGTCAAGAGAGGCCAAAAGGTGTATGTTGAGAGTTTCTAGAGCTGAGAGCTGACCTGAGAGGACATTTGAAGCAAGCAGTTGAGTTTGATAGGGAGGTTTGGGAGGGTGTAGAAGTTTCCTATTGAGTCAGTTGGAGGTAGGAGGATAGGTGCAGGTCTGGCAACAGGAGCCCTTGGAGCTAGGATTCTAGCATCCCCCAGTTCTGATCCCATTACTTTTCTTCCTTGTGTGCCTGTTGGTAGTGTATAGAGGCCGTCACCCAAAGACCACATATCATTTTGGTGCCCCCACTGAGGATCAAAAAGACTCTGATTTAGGCAGTCCATCTCAAGTTCATCTCAAGTTTGACTCAAGCCTTGGTGATCATGGAGAATGTTTGGTATTTTCATGGTGATGGGCATGAGAATGTCCATGCATTTGTTCAATATGTTGAGAACACTCTTCCTTACACAAGGTTTGAAGGAGTATGCTCTTTTGTGGTGGAGAGACTTGCATGCTGAGATCAAATGCAAGTGGAGGCTTCTCTCATATGTAGGTTTGAAGTTAGTAATGATCAGTATGCAGCATGGTTGGATGTGGAAGACTTGATCTAGAAGAATGGGGAATCTGTCAACGACTTTGTAATCAAATTTGAGGAGCTTTGGTTTGATTATATTTCTTTCTTTGATGAGATAGATCATGTGCATGAGATGCTTCAATTGGTTGGCTTAGTTCAAATCTTGAATGATAAGTTGCAGGACAGGGTGTTGCATCAACAATGTTGTACATATGCGGAGGCAGTACAACAGGCATGTTACCAAGAGCAAACAATCTTGAAGAGGAAGAAGAATGTTAGAAGACCAAGTCTTAATGTGAAACATGAAGAAAGGGTTTTTTTGGAGTAGAAGTAGGTGACCGAGGATAAAGGAGTAGGTATCGTTGGTGATTTTGCTGTGTGTTTATCCACATATCCAATAAAAGTCATGAGGTAGTAGCCATAGATTCTTCAAATGCATGTTTTGAGTATGAAAATATGTTTGATGGTGGATTGCATGGTTTACTTGATGAATATGAAGATGCTGAGGCTGCATGCAAGGAGTTAAGTGAGCTGCAGGTTGCTATTGTGTGTGATGACATACATGGGTGCACAGGTGAATCTGATGCAAGTACACAGATGTGGAAGTTGACCTAAACTTGGATATGATTCTAGATGAGGCATTGTAAGACTTGGTAGTGTATGAAAGTAAAACGAAGACACCTGTTAGATGCTTGTCAATAAGAGTGTGCTAGCTCCGAGGCTTGTGATTATAGAGAAGCTATTCATCTGACCTTGGCTCAGATTTGCATTGTTTCTATGTTAGAATTGCCTTTCTATGTTGACATAGGTGATGAGAATATTAGCATGGTGCAACAGTCTTATGCGCTTGAATATATGGATAGGGGTGGGTATGATGCGTTATGGATACATTTTTAGAAGAGGCCTTTGAAGGTGTCTCTATTTTGTTTGATGAAACTATGGGCCTAAGTGATGATGAGCAAACTAATGCCCAAATGGATATTGGAATTTTTGTTGGGGATGATGAGTTGTTGGATGCCGTGAGCAAGTTGTGGAATGAGGAAGATGTAGATGCTACCCCTAGGAGATGCTGTTTTGGGTGCTTTCAATGTCAGTGCTCAAGTAGTGCCGGGAGATTGGGTTGGTGGTGTGGAGGATAGAGATGTTTGTGAATGCTTGATGCAGATGCAAAGAGTGGCAAAGCGTTCTAAGTCATGTGGAGGGAACAAAACTGACAAGAATGAAGGGAATGGAAAGAGAACTAGTAAGGATGGGGATGGCTAGTAAGTTTACATGGTTTAAGCAGCCCTTTGATAGGGCCAGATCCTTGATATTGTTTGAGGATTCTGTGCAAATTTGTGATCCTGGAGGATGGCTCAATAGTGTGGGTTGGTTGTGGAAAAGGGTGTTGATCCCTTTTGATCCAGGAGGGGCTGAAAAGCTGGATCAAGCCTTTGTTGTATATAGAGCTATATAGTATGGTTTATGGGTGAGAAGAGTGTGGAGTAGAAAGAAGGTAATGAAACAAATGAATGTGTTTCAACCAGGGGGGAGGGCTATATTTGAGGGGAAATATGAGCCCCTCACAAATACAATGTATGTATGTATGGTAGCATAGTGTGAATCCAAGCTGGCAAAAGGCATGTGACAACCAAATGGATAAAATGCAGATGCTTAAAAACGAAATAGAAGGAGCATGGCACACAAAAGAAAAGGGGTGGCGGCAGAATATGGAAGAATCAAAGGAGGCGGCAACGGCAGGCCTAAAGAGGGCGAGGGGTTTCTTTGGATAAAAAGATGGAAGGGGGTAGGCTTGGGAGACCAGCAGTGAAGCAACTACAGTGAAGCATGTCTTCTGCAATTTTCTTTTCTCTTTGAGGGTAGCAGGGTAGTGAACCTGCATATTATAAAGATTGTAGAGAAGTGGAGCAGCACACTATGAGAAAGAGTAATGGATAAGAGCAGAAGGGGTGCAGAAGAGCAGAGAATTGGCCTTGAGGTGTGTCTTCGGGTTCTCTGTGTAGGCTTTCTGTTAGAGACTTGATCCTTTTGATTTATCTCTGACTGTAAACTGTTGTATTGAAAGCTGAGAAGTGTGACTATCATGATCCACCAGCGGAGTGTTCTTGAGTTTACTGTGTCTTCTTCTTTAATCTATGAGCCCCAATCCTCAAGGATGTTGAGGCATTGTGTTTTTATTTCTCTGAAGCAGACAGTGAGCTTGGATTTTAATCCTTTGTCTTGGTGTTTTGATTGTGATGTTGTTGTTTTCTTTGAATTCATGGAAATGAAGCTTCTACATGTGCCATTCTGATGATTAGCTAGTTTCCTTTTGAGTCATAATAAATTGAAGAGGTGTAGGGTCATTTCTGTGTCAGATAGACCTCATAACAGTCAGCTAAGGATATATTGGTCTTGCTTTAGCTTGTCTAGGTGTAGGGTCATTTCTGTGTCAGATAGACCTCATAACAGTCAGCTAAGGATATATTGGTCTTGCTTTAGCTTGTCTAGGTTGAGGAGGAAGTGTCCCTGAGTCACAGCAAGCTGACAGTTTGAAAACTATCAGAGGTCTGCTCTATCAGTGGTCAGAAAGGGTATTGGTCTAATGAGCTTCTATGACAGCCATGAGCCATTTGGTGTCAAATGAGGGATTATAAAGATAGATCCATGTTTGGTTTAAGTGACAGAAGGGTCTAGAAATGCCAGCTAACACATAGGGGAGAGAACCTACATCATCTGTTATAATTGTTGAGTGGTCAGGTATTGCCTATAATGAGGCAGTTGTGGGCTTGCAGTTGTCAGCAGGAAGAAATTGATGTAATATTTTGACCAGACAAGTGTTGTCTAAGGGCCAAGGAGAGTCTGCGGCGGCGGACACAGAGGAGAAGGTTTGTTTTTTGTTAAGGTTTTGGGAGTAGAATTCGGCATCAGAATTTTGAGGAAGATGTCAATTTGGATCAACTAGCAAAGAGATTAGAGGAGAGTCAATAGAGGATCCAGGGAGTACCTGGGGTTGAGGATATATGAGCAACTGATAGTGGAGGACACTCTGTGATGCCTGGAGGATAAATTTCTGCCTGGGGACAAGAGGTCAAATTTTGGAGGCAGAATCCAGTCATTCTATGTCAGCTGAGGGTGAGTTTGGTCAGCTGAGTGTTAGCTGTGGTTAGGAGAGGCCAAAAGGTGTATGTTCAGAGATTTTGGAGCTGAGAGTTGACTTGAGAGGACATCTGAAGTAGACAACTAAGTCTGACACAGAGGTTGGGAGGCTATAGAAGTTTCCTATTGAGTCAGCTCGAAGTAGGAGGGTAGGTGTAGGTCTAGTAGCAGGAGCCCTTGGAGCTGGGATTCTAGCATCCTCCAGTTATGATCCCATTACTTTTCTTCCTTGTGTGCTTGTTGGTGGTGTATAGAGGTTGTCACCTGGAGACCATACAACATGGCATGATAGGCCACCACAACAACAACATGATTCATAGCCATCATTTGGTGCACATGGTGGTAGAGGTTTTTACCCTCGTGCTAGTTTGGATCTCGTGGTAGCGACCGTTGGCAACCACAACAGCAAAATATGCATGGCATTGAGTGTCATTATTATGGCAAACTTGGACAGATGGCTAGACATTGCTACAAAAAGCAAAATGATATTTGTGGTGGTAGAGTACAACATGAAAATTATGCATCATCTAGCAATGAAGGACATATAAATCATTTGTTTGCCATGAAGCATGTGATGGGTACTATGACATCTCGCAAAGAGAGTGATGACACATGGTATATGGATTCAGGTGCATCAAACCACATGACATGTCATGGAGAGTGGTTTGATAACATGATGCTAACACAAAACCAGGGTTATGTTGGTAGTGTGCCATTGAGGACACATGATGGTAGGGTGAAAACTATGTCTGAGGTGTTGTATGTACCATCCATTACAAAGAGTTTAAGTTGGACGAATGGTTGAACAAGGATTGCAAGTGAGATTTAATAAACATGGTTGTTTTGTTGAGTACTTTAAAAGGTCAAAAACAAGGAGGATTGTTCAAGCTAGATGCATTCTAGAATTGAAGCTAGCCATGTTTTCTCATAGTCATGGGATAGTGCTAGACATTGATATTTGGCACAAAAGGATTGGTCATGAAAACATTCAAAAGCTAAAATCTATGCAAATATAAGGCATTGTTGGTGGTTTACCTAGATTTAAATATGATGGGAGTACACATGTTTGTGATGCATGCCAATTTGGGAAACAAGCAAGGTTGCCATTTCCCAAGTATAATCAAATGAGTAGAAGACCACTTGAGGTTGTGCATAGTGATATATGGGTTCCCATGTAAACCCAATCAATAAATGAGAGCAGGTATTACATCACATTATTCAAAGCACTTGTCAAAAAGAAATATGGTCATTGGATTAAATGTTTGAGGACAGATGGTGGTGGTGAGTACATCTCACATGCATTTGATGCATTTTTGAGAGACCATGGTATTAGAAGGTAGCTTACATACACAGACACATGGTTTGGATTATGATGAAACATTAAACCCCATGGCTAAGATGGGAACACTGAGATTTGTGATTGTATTGGTTATGTCAAATGGTTGGAAAATGCATCAAATGGATGTAAAGAATGCATTTCTAAATGATGAATTGCAAGAAGAAGTGTTCATGGAGCAGCCAAAAGGCTATGTGCATCCCAAATATCCTACACATGTATGTAAGTTGAAGAAGGCCTTGTATGTATTGAAGCAAGCACCACGTGCTTGGATAGACAAGATAAGCAGGTATCTCATTAGCATTGGTTGTCATGTGGGAAAATCAGATTCATCACTATATGCAAAGAAGATAGCACATGGTTTTGTGGTGATTTTCATCTATGTAGATGACTTGATTGTGACAGGTGATTCAAGCAAGGATATTGGTGATGTGAAAGCTTCATTATGTGGTGAATTTGACATGAAAGACTTGGTATAATTGAGATATTTTCGTGGCATTAAAGTGGTGAAAACAAAGAAAGGCATTTAGTTGGTTCAAAGGCAATATGCTTTGAATATGCTAGCAAAGTATGGCATGACAGGTTGTAAGCCAATGAGCACACCATTGGAGAAAAATGTGAAACTAAGGGTTGATTGTGGTGAAGAGATTGAGGATGTGACAATGTATAGAAAAGTGGTTTGGTAGTTTGATATACATGACTATCACTAGACCGGATTTATGCTATGTGGTTGGGCTTGTGAGTCAATTTATGCAAAGCCCAAGGAAAACACTTTTGGATGCAGTGAGAAGAATCTTGAGATATGTGAAAACTACATCACATTATGGGCAGGTAGTTCTACTAATTGTCTATGCTTTCACATAGGGAAGTGCAGTGGTAGTTGGAGTAGCAAAAAGCAACTAACAGTTGCTTTATCTAGCACAGAGGAGCAGCTATGGCTGCATGTGAGGTGGTATAGCTGAAAAATCTACTTGAAAATTTGGGATAGCAATGTGATGGGAAAGTTGTCATATATTGTGACAACATGAGCAGCATACAGTTGGCAAGCAATCCAGTCTATCATGTGAGGACCAAACACATAGAGGTCCACTATCATTTCATCAGGGAGAAGGTATTGGATGGACAGATAGAGTTGACATATGTGAAGACTGAAGAGTAGGTTGTAGATATCTTTACTAAACCACTTGGTAAAGAGAAGGCAGAGCTCCATGGCTATAGGCATGAAGGCAGAGCTCTCTATGCCTAAATGGAGGGCAAGAAGAGGTAACCTCTTCGTGGTGGCCCTCTCTCACAAAAAAGGTGGTTGGAAAAGAAGCTAATGGAAGAGAGATGCCTATAATCAAACCTATCTAGAATGCATCCACCATCAAAAAGCAAGCAAGACTCATTCAAAATAGCAAGCAAGAGTAGAGGAGAGAAGAGCTCACAAGTATTCTATAGGGAAATAATTTGTATTGATGTGTGTTGCTCAGTATAAAAAATGGCTTATATATAAGTGACTAGCTTTTGCGCTAGGTAAAAAGTTTAAGACCTTGAGGAGTATGGGTTTAGGACTTGAGTCACACACCTCATACCCTCTGGGTCTAATCCACTAGGTCTAAGGAAACCCCCCCCCATCTCTTCAAAGCTGGATGGCCTCTTACCAGGTGTTATGCTAAGTAAGGCTTCTTTATAAATTCAAGTGTCATCTTACAAAAGATAGGTTCCTATTTGAGCGATTAAGATGGCAAAGCTCCTTATTACGGTAGGTCAAGGCAAGTGAAACAATGTTAATGTACAAAGTAATTAACACACCCCTCTTCCTGATGGTGAGCATCCTCGCATCACCCAGGTCCTTGTGAAGCTATTGAGTCCATGAGCCAGGATACACCGTGAAGTTAACACGTGAGAGGTGGTTAAGTGGTAGATTTGTGATTGATTTGCAGCTGGATGATTGATTTGCAGCTGGTTGATTTGCAGCTGGATGATTGATTTGCAGCTAGATGCAGGGCATGTTGTGATAATCTTTGGTAGTCTAGGTGGTAGGCATCTTGTCTCAAGACGGCATGAAAGGTATGTGTAATGTAGAAGTTCTTCATAGATATGAGGCACCCCTCTTCCTAATGGTGATCGCGCAACCTCGTATCACCCATGCCGGTGTGAAGTTACGTCGGGTATGGAGAGGTGTGGATGATCCATGATATACCATGAAGTTGACATGCAAGGTGGTTAAGTAGTAGATTTGTTTGTGACCAATCCGCAGCTAGATACAAGGCATGTTGTGATAATCTTTGGTATCCTTGGTGGTAGGTAGTTTATCAAGGTAGCATGAAAGGTATATACAATGTAGAAGTTCTTCATATACAAGGCCTCCTTCTATTGTGGAAGTGGTTTGGACCCTTTAATTCTAGTGGTTGGAAGCGGCCCACACCTTTTGATTGGTGAAATTAGCACTAAGACCACCAATGAATGATTTGCATGGGTAGATGGTAGTCTGGACCTTCTTGGCACGTGACATGATATTATTCCTAGATCTCAGAGCTTGATGCTGTTCAGAAGTGTGATGCCATAGAGCACATGTAGAGGTAGGGAGTGAGTAGGTGAGCATGAAACTAGATGGCAAAAGTGGATTATCCCTCATACATGGAACAAGCAAAGATGTACTCTACCCATTTAAAAGGGGGCATTTTCAAGCAATGGAAGTACAAGCAAAGATGTACTCTACCCATTTAAAAGGGGGCATTTTCAAGCAATGGAAGTACAAGCACATCTCAAGCTTCTCTATGAGTGCAAGTTAATTTAGCTTGTAACCTAATTAGCTTTTGATCATCACTTTGTTTCACATACTCTCATCATGATCTTGCTTATGCATCAACCACCTTAGGCTTAAGTTAATCATGTGTAATGAATGTGTGCTTAGTCTAATTAGCTTCTTGTAGGAGGTAACATAAATCTTAACATGGTATCAGAGCCAACCCTTGCTCCATGAGCTTCTCTAATCCTCCATTGCATTAATCTCTACTTATATTAGCACTAATATCCCATTAGCTTACCTCATCCCCTTCTCACCTCTTGTGGCCAGAATTTGGAGAGCTGATTGCTCACTATTCTCTTCACCATTTCCCAAGCCACTTTAGGGGCTTCCTTGTCGTGCCATTGCTAACCCTCAGTTCAAAGGAATTGAGCCATTTCATCGCTAGACGGATTTTTGTGAAACAGGGCCGACTACTATTTTACTTCATTTGTCGTGTGTGCTTCGAACTGGGACAAGCCTCTTTAGGAGTTTATTAGCAATCATAAGAGGAATGATCAGTTCAAATCTTATGCAATTTCATTCACAAACTTGACCACAGTAGCAAGAAAACCAATTGTTGCCGATTTTTGGGCAAATGAGATTGTTTTTTGGAGCTTTGAGCTGATTTTTTCTACATAGGCCTCTTCTAGACTTCAAGGACAACACCCTCATGAAAAAAGCCCCTTCAATGTCTGCTTCCACAAGCTCAATTTGAGCCTCCACCTTCTTGACTGCTTAATCATTGTGATTAAGACTAAAGATAATGATGTAATTAGCAAAAATTGGGTGCAATTGGGGATACAATTTAGCAATTAGGGCTGAATTTAGTGTGTTTACACATCAAAAGCACTAACTTTTGCATTGGGGCTATCCCCAGAAAGCTCTAGAAGCAAAAATTAAAAAATTAGAAGCACACGCACTACTTGCATTTCATCCTATTTAAAGCATCTATATTTGCCAAGTTGTACGAGAATAGACATTGCCAATTGAAGCATCATCAGCTCATTGGTAAGACCTTCTCATTATGGCAACATTAACAAGCATCACTTCGCATCGTAGAGAAGTTCAATGGGGAAGGGTTCCACACTTGGGTTACACAGATAAAGTACCTTCTAATGCATAAGAAATTGTGGAAAATCATTAAGGAAAATGTGCCAGATGAACCAAGTGAAGGGTGCCACTAGATTGAAAAAGATGAGTAATCATCGTCACTTATTGGTTTACACCTCAACATAAGTCTTATTCATCACATTGATTCTAAGGAACACACAAAAGATGCATGGGAGACATTGAATCTCATGTTTGGAGCTAAGGTAAAGAACCAAGAAATTCACTTAAAGATTAAATTCTATGGTCTATAAATAAACTTCAATGAGTTTTTGGCTCATTTTGTGAGTAAAATGAAAAGCATCATGACCTAGTTAGATAGCATAGATGCTAAGATTGGAGATAAATATGCAGATGCAATAATCTTAAAAAGCATGCCAAGGAATATAATGCACTTGTCACATCCTTGAAGAATCTACTAGAGCCAACATTTGATAAATGTGTCTCCTCCCTTTTGGAGAAGGAGAGAGAATTAAAAGGATCACAGCATCGTTGAGCATGCATTGTTCAACAAAAGCAATATGAAATGTCACAATTGTGGCAAGAAAGGACTCTTTCAAAATGAATGCAGGTTCTAAGATAAGCCAAAGTGTAACTACTGCAACAAATTTGGGCACAAAGAAGAAGATTGCATATTGAAGAAAAGTGAAGGCAACTTTATGGAGACTACTTCGACCACCAAGTATGAAGAGATCCCTAGTGATTAGCTCTTCTAAATAGCAAGGAGGAAAACACCACCACGACTTGCTATTTAGAAGAGCTATTTAGATAAGCCAAAGTGTAACTACTTGCAACAAATTTGGGCACAAAGAAGAAGATTGCATATTGAAGAAAAGTGAAGGCAACTTTATGGAGACTACTTCGACCACCAAGTATGAAGAGATCCCTAGTGATTAGCTCTTCTAAATAGCAAGGAGGAAAACACCACCACTACTTGCTATTTAGAAGAGCTATTTAGAGATAAAGAATGAATTCAGAAGGGTGAATTTGAACATAATAATCTTATGAGTAAAGCTAACAAATCAAATAGTGCTATCATGTCTTAGAGATACCTTATCACACTAGAATGCATACACGTATTGGACCCACTAGAATGTACACCAATATAAAAGAGATACCTTATCACACTAGAATGCATACACGTATTGGTCCCACTTCTCCAAGCATGCACTTGCATTAATATCACTCACTTGAATGCATACACATGTATTGGTCCCACTTACTTAAGTATTTACTTATATAAGGATATACATGCATTAGCATCACTTACATAATTAGTACTAATAGCACTATGTCACTCCATAATTAGTACTAATAGCACTATGTCACTCCATAATTAGTTCTAATAGCACTATGTCACTCCATAACTAGTGCTAAAAGAATTATGTCACTTCATAATTAGTACTAATAGCTTTATGTCACTCCATAATTAGTACTAATAGCACTGTTTGATTTGTTAACTTTACTAATTAGATTATTCTGTTCAAATTCACCCTTTTGAATTCATTCATTATCTTTATACTAAAATCCTATTAATTTACAAAATTTTCCTCATTGAAACTTTAATAATTTAATCTCATTTTTATAAGATACATTTATCATCTCCAAGGTTAACTCCAAGATATATTCCTTAAACTATGAAACTTGGAATCTACAAAGGTTTCTACAAAATTTTATAAGTGAAAATAAGGTTTAGGACCCTACTTCAAACCTTAATGAATCCTAATCTATAAATAACTTTAAAATGCTTCCAAAAGCTCAGTTTTTCTCCTTATTACACTTTATTAAAATGTTACTTACTGAAGGGTTCCAAAAAGGTCATTTAGGGGATCAAAATCTATTCCCAAAATTGGTAAAAGTGCAGTTGACCTCAGCATTAGCTTGAGAGAGAAGAAGATGGCACCCTCTAGAGAGTAATTTGCTAGTCTCAGCACTAATACAACCTTACTCTTAGCAGATTTTTGGGGTTTTGTAGACAGCCTCAAGGGCTAGCGGTGGATCCTCTTTTGCACTAGTTTCATTAGCCATAATATAGGTTATCTTGTGGACAAGAGAGGGCTTCAAGGATCCCTTCCATAGAGGCAGAATCTAGTGCAAATTCCCATCATACAAGGAGTAATAAAAAACGTTTTTGTCCCAAATTTGAGTTATCTCCACACTACTTAACCACTAGAAGTTCTAAAGTCAGCAAAGAGAAGGGGAGTTTCCAAGTGGAGGGATGGGAAGCATGGAAGAGCCATCTAATTTCTAATTCTAAATTTCAAGGTAATAGGTCACCAACATCATGGAAGCTAAGTACTTCAAATTTGATATATAAATGTTAATGTATGATTATATTTTTCTCTATGCGCCATACATAAAAAATTGGAGGATATCTTGAGAGATCTTTTCCTCCCCCGACCGTGCTCTCTTATATTGTGTTGCAGACATCTCTCTCTCTCTCTCTCTCTCTCTCTCTCTCTCTCTCTCTCTCTCTCTCTCTCTCTCAAAGAGGGGGATGGATGAGAGGAGGGGTCACTCTCTCAACTGTAGAACTCAAATTCTCTCTCTATCTCTCTCTCTCTCTCCCTCTCTTGGATCGCTACTATAGGGCAGGGATGGAGGACTGTTATGAATGTTAGGAGCTGGAGTAGCTGGCCAAAAGAAGGAGGATTGGGAGGAAGGAGCTTTCTCTTCTAGATCATTGGTGCATGACAGACAAGAGGAATAGGGGATAGAGGGAGCGATTGGAGAGGAGAGAAAGAGAGGAGTGATAGGAGAGGGAGCGTGAGGAGGAGCATAAGGAGGAGAGGAAGGCTTAGCGAGGGCCTCTTGCGTGCATGTATGCAGGGATTGGGTAGGAGACCCTTACTTGACCTTAGCAAAGATTAATAAATGGGGGGCATCAGCCCCTAATTTATTCAAAATCGTAACAAAATTTGGGGATGTTAGCCCCCATTTTATTTAAACCCGTCACAAAATTAGGAGCGTTAGCCCCAATTTATTCCAACCCATAACAAAATTTGGGTTCGTGTGATATCAATAACCTTATGATTATTTTATAAATGTGGTCTATAGCAACCTTTGCTTCTTAGAAGGTGTGGTTATGAGTAATAAAATTCTCATATATTCTATAAAATGGTCATGAGTAATAAAATGCTTATATATTTTATAAAATGGTCATAAGTAATAAAATGCTCATATATTGTCTAAGGTGAATTATATATTCCCTCATCTTTTACTTAATTTTAAGATAAAAACCATGATACTAGAGCTTCTAAGAAATCCCGATTCACTCCTACATTGGACATTTTACACCCACATAGCAAACTTGATCCCACATGTGAACCCTAACCCATGTCAATATAGCCTAGATAGAGTATCACACACCAATGTTTAAACGGAAAGGTTGATGGGGACATAATTACAAGTTTAAATTCAACAAACATTACACTAAACCAAGTTTTTTGCTTTTTACTGAAAGGCTTAGTAGTTCTCAGAACATCGGCTAAGCATGCTAGTTAACTAAGATACCTTAAAAATATCATGAGTAAGAGCTTCAGCCATAACCCCTTGCACACTTGTAAAATTTTTGTTTATTTTTTGCCCTACTTGTGTATTTATGCACTGACCTAACTAACACAAGAAGGAAAATTTTCTAGCAACTAAGGGTTTAAGCCCTCTCTCCAAAGACCCTACATCACACAAGACCGTATCAATTTCTTATTCAAGTCTGGGTTAGAGTTTCTAACAAGATTTGGCATCTAATTCAAGTACATAGATTTTCAAATCACTAAGAGTTCATACTATCAATAGTAATGGTAAAGGTCATCTTACATGCTCTCCCATTAAAAGATATCGAGTTTTCCTTAACTTGCAAAGGAATGAAAGTTTCAACAGATTGAATTGATATTCTATTGGGTAGCTTCCATTATATTAGCACTTTATGAATAAGCCTATTCCTTGAGGGCTTCTCTTGAAGAACTAAAATTTTATAAGGTTTAGTGGGAAATTTGGTCTAGCCTTTAAGTTCTATGAGCTCTTCATCTAAAATATGAGCCTCATCTGGAACATATTTCTTCAGTAAACTGACATGAAACACCTTGTGGATTTGGAGATAAGGAGGCAATAGAAGCTTATATGCTTACTCTCCAGCTTTCTTGATTATGGCATAAGGTCTATAATATCTATTAGCTAGCTTAAGGCTAAAGAACTTCTTTTAGTTTGGACTCTCAGGAATACCATATATCCTTATTCAAAGGCTCTAATAGATCTTTTTATATCAGCATAGCTTTTCTAACGATCTTACGCTGCTTTCAAGTTGACTGCTTCATCTGAATTTCCATCTCATCCATTTGTTTGGTAGTCTCGACTTTGATTAAGGGCTTGGACCAAGACAAGGGTGTAATACATTCTTACCCAAATAAAGCCTTGAATGGAGACATACCCAGACTCCTATGGGAAGGATCATTATAAGTAAATTCAACTAAATAGAGATGAGTTATCCATTTGTAGGGTTATTGGCTATAATAATCTTGAAGCATATCTTCTATCACTTGATTTACCCTCTTGGTTTATCCATCTGACTTAGGGTGATACACTAAGCTCATTATCCAAAAGAGTGCCTATAGACTCGAATAAAGCAATTGAGATCCTAGAGGTGAATTTAAAGTCCCAATCACTAATTATCCTATAAGGGAGTCGATGGAGTCTAACAATTTCCTTGAGAAATATCTAGGCTATGTTGGCAGATGTTTTCTTTACTAGAACAAGGTGACCTATTTTAACCAACTTTTCAACTACTACCATAATAAAGAAATCCATACTAATACACTCGACATTTTAGTAGTATGACGAGCTGTTATGTATGGTGAAGTCTTATAGGGGCCAAGCCCAAAAAAGGATTAGTGGAGGAAAATAAAGAGGCTATACAAGTAATGATGTTGTCATGCATGATTAGGAGTAAGCCATCGGTACCACATGACATGTGTAGAGTTTGGGGTGTCCCATTGATTAAATATTCCCTTTTTTAGACTATCACTTACATTCCTACGTGGAATTGCAGGAAGGGCATTTGGTTGTGGAGACACTGTGTATACTACAAAGAGGTCTTACAAGTGCTATTGGGTGTATGTATGCAAATTATTGAGGTCACTGGTTGTCATTACAGTTTGAGTGCAGTATTGCAGAGAATACAACAGTTTGTGCAGGTCAAACGAGAGTGCTATTTTTGGTGAGTGTGTGTTGCAAACAAGATGTCAAATGATGGAATTAACCAGATTGTTGTAGAGAAGCTTGACAAGAACAACTTAGATGCTTGGACGTCTAGATTAACAAATTTTCTTATGGGAAAAGGCTACTATGGGACTACATTGAAGGTGAACATGAGGAGGCACCGGAGATACCTGAGATTAATCCAACTACTGCAGATGTAAAAGAATACAAGGATTGGAATCAAGAAACAAGGAAAGACATGTTATTGGCTTTCTATATTAGCATACATGATACTATGATTGGGCATATACAAGATGCCAAGTCACCCAAGGAGACATGTGATACCTTGTTGAAGTTGTATGAAACTAACCCCAAGGTATGAAAAATTCAGTTGAAGAATGAGCTTCATATTGTGGAGAAGAAAAACATGTATGTGAATGATTATACCTTGAAGATCAAGGGCATTGAATCCTTTGCATTTATTGGTTTTTCTGTTGATGATGATGATAAGGTGGAAGTATGTCTACGTGGTCTAGGGCCACAATACAAGGAATTCAAGACATCTATTCAGACTCGGGAGAACATTTCCAACTTTACAGACTCGATGTCAATGCTGATCATTGAAGAAAAAAGTTTGGGTGAAGACCAATCTTCATAAAACAAAGGCAATTTGGAGCAACGAGACTTCTACACAAGTGTAGGTAGAGGACGAGGTAGAGGTCGAGGCCGTGGCCAAGATGGTGGCTGAATAGGTAATCAAAATTATGGTCAGCAACAGTCCCATGAATCACAACAACACACAGGTAGAAGAGGCCAGTTCAGAGGCAAGGGGAGTCAAAGAGGTCATGGAAATTGGCAAAGGCAGCAAAACGACACATGAGGCTATTTTTATTGTTGCGAATTTGGGCATGTGCAGGCAGATTGCTATAAAAAGCAAAATGACATGAGAAGTGGAAAAATGCAGCAAAATAATTATGCATCCTCTAGCTAAAGTAACGAGGACAATGAAAGGTTATCTGCTATTGCGGCATGTGCTTGATGTTGTGTTGAAAAATGATGTATCTGCATGTAATGATGATGTATGGTATGTGGATTTAGGTGCTTCAAACAACATGACTAGTCATGGCGAGTGGTTCAAGGATACGAAAAATCATGGAAAGCCAAGTTTTGTTAAAACAGGGGATGATACTACTCATCTAGTTGTGCATGTTAGAAATGTGCCATTGTCTATGCAAGATGGTAAGGTGAAGTATCTTGCAGATGTACTTCACATTCCAAATATTACAAAGAATCTGGTTTCTATTGGCCAGATAATTGAGCAAGATTTGCAGGTGCACTTTAACCTTGATGGTTGTTATGTCGAAGACTTTAGGCAAAGAAGTATTTAAAGAAGGGATTAAATTACAAGTTCATACCATCAATGAAGTTGACTAAGCTACCTTGGAATATGGAATCAGAAGGCTTATCATTAAAGGGGATAGCTTGTTGGTCATTTGGTTGTAAAGGGCAATAGAGTGGGCAAAATGCTTACACTAGATATAAATATGCCTGAAGAGAAAGTTGCAATGTTTCCACACGGTTCAGGAGTTGTTGCCGATACAGACATTTGGCATAAGAGAATTGTGCATGTAAATGTGCAAAGAATGAAGTCTATGCAAACTAAAGAAATTATGACAGGGCTACCTAAGTTTAAGATTGATGGTATACAGAAAGTATGTGAAGCATGTAAAATTGGAAAGAAGACAAAGCATGTGTTTCCACACATGATAGAAATGTGAGAAAGAATGTACTAGATGTTGTGCATTCAGATGTATGGGGTCCTACAAAAACTATGTCTATGTGTGGGTAACATTCATTGATGATCACACAAGGAAAGTGTGGGTGTATTTCATGAAGGAGAAGACTGAAGTTTTCACTCATTTTCAAAATTTCAGAGTGATGGCTAAAAAGAAGAAATGAAAGCATGTGAAGTGTCTAAGGTCAAATGGAGGGGGAGAGTACTTCTCCTATGAGTTCTCTAATTTTTTGCGAAAGAATGGCATTCATAGATATTTTACATCTAGATACACTCCACAACAAAATGGAGTTACTGAGCGAAAAAACAGACACATTGCAAGGATAGCACGAGCATTGATGATAGAGAAGAATATGCCGCATAGCTATTAGGCTGAAGCTATTTCTACAACAGTTTATATTATGAACATGACCCCTATTGCAACCATACATGATGTAACACTGATGGAGAAATTTAGTGGGCAAGAGACCTGATTTGTCTCACTTGAAAGTTTTTGGATACATTGCAATGTGTATGTGCTAGATGAGTTGTGTTACGAAGTTGGATCCCAAGGCAAAAAAATGTGTATGTATTGGATATTCCCTTGAGAAAAAGTGATATAAATGCTATAACCCCACTACACGTGAGTTGAGGGTAAGCATGGATGTTGTGTTTGATGAAATGAGTAGTTGGTATGCTATTGAAAAAGATGTCATTGGGGTTGATGTAACTGGAAATGTGATTGCATAGAATGCAAGTCAGCAATCGCAGTCATTGAGTGGACCTCGAGAGTCCTTGTGTTGGGTCTATTGATAGACCATAGAGTGATAGGCTGCGTCAAAATACAAGTCCTAAAAATGCAATTGGTATGGAAAGGCAAAGAGAAAATTGGTGAACCTCTTGTTATGCCTGACATTTATGTAAGGCATTCTTATAGTGATGGATAGTCTAGTGGCTTGGAGCATAGCTTTGATGATGAGCTTGGGATTCCAGCCATTAGAACACCTAGTGTAAGAAAGGCAAGAGAAGCTGCAAAAATGCTAGGTAATGATCATGGATAACGCAGGTCAGGGAGATTTAGAAAATGTGTTGATTGGTTAATATATGATGGTTATGTGGTTCATCATTATGTATATATGGCTAAAGTTGTGCACGATGTGGAACCCACATGTATTGAAGAAGCTATTGGGAATGTAGATTGGGAGAAAGCCATGGATGAAGAAATGGCTGCATTGGATGCAAATGAGACTTGGGACTTGGTGCCATTGCTTGAGGACAAGAAGGCTATTGGATGCAAGTGGGTGTATAAAATAAAGCACAACTCAGATGGAAGTATTAGCAGGTATAAAGCAAGATTGGTTATGGCATTGATTATGAGGAGACATTTAGCCCCGTTGCCAAGATGGCAACCATGAGAGCTGTTATTACGGTAACTACATCAAAAGAATGTTAAGAATGCATTCTTGCATGGTGATTTATAAGGAGAAGTGTATATGGATCAGCCACCAGGTTATGAAGATGTGGGTCACCCTGATTTTGTATGCAAGTTGCTTAAAGCTTTATATGGCTTAAAACAAGCACCGAGAGCATGGTATGATAAGATAGCAAAATATTTTATCACCATTGGCTTTCATGTGGCAGATGCTGATCATTCACTCTATGTGCGGAAGAGTGATAAGGGCCTTGTGGTCATCATCATCCACAATCTATGTGGATGACTCGATTGTTGGGGGTGATAGTGGAGACTAAGTTGAGAGTGTGAAATGTCTCCTCAAGCAGAAATTTGACATAAAGGATTTGGGTGAGTTGAGATCCTTTCTTGGCATTGAGGTTATTAGGACGACCAAAGGCATATGGCTATCACAGAGGTAGTATGCATTAGACATGCTATCCAAAATGGTATGGCTAGTTATTAGCCAATTTCTATGCCATTAGATTCAAATGGCAAGTTGAGTGTAGTTGTAGGTGAGATTTTGGAGAACCCCACTATGTATACGAAGATAGTGGGTAGCTTTATCTATATGATGATCACCAGGCCAGATTTAAACTATATAGTTGGATTACAGAATCAATTTATGCATGTTCCTCAGAAGCTACATTTGTATGGTGTGAGACATACATTGCACTATGTGAAGTCTATAGTAGACTATGGTCTCTTTTATGAGGCTGCTATAGAGTTGCAGGTGTTTGGATACACATTGCACTATGTGAAGTCTATAGTCCATGGTCTCTTTTATGAGGTTGGTACAGAGTTGCAGGTGTTTGGATACACCGATGTAGATTGGGCTTGTACTATCGCAGATAGGACATCTACATCGGTGTTTGGATACACCGATGTAGATTGGGCTTGTAGTATCGCAGATAGGACATCTACCCTTGGATTTATGTTTTCCTTTGGGAGTGGTGCTATGACATGGAGCAGCAAGAAGCAGCCACCAGTTGCCTTGTCACATACGGAGGTGCTGCAATGGTAGCATGTGAGATAGCTTGGTTGTGCAAGCTACTTGGTGATTTGGGCCTCCAGGTGAGATTTTGGAGAACCCCACTATGTACAAGAAGATAGTGGGTAGCTTTACCTACATGATGATCAGCAGGCCAAATTTGAACCATACAGTTGGATTGCAGAATCAATTTATGCAGGTTCCTCAGAAGCTACATTTGGATGGTGTGAGGCACACATTGCGCTATGTGAAGTCTACAGTAGACTATGGTCTCTTTTATGAGGCTGGTACAGAGTTGCAGGTGTTTGGATACACCGATGCAGATTGGGCTTGTAGTATCGCAGAAAAGACGTCTACTAGTGGATTTATGTTTTCCTTTGGGAGTGGTGCTATGACGGAGCAGCAAGAAGCAACCACCAGTTGCCTTCAAGCGACAAGTACGGAGACGATAGAGTATAGGGGTGCTGCAATGGCAACATGTGAGGTAGCTTGGTTGTGCAAGCTACTTGGTGATTTGGGACTGCAGGTTGACAGACAAGATGTCATCTGTTGTGACGACCTTAGTATTATTATACAGTTGGAACCCAATTTTTTATACGCACACCAAACACATAGAGGTCCACTATCACTTCATCAGAGAGAGGGTCTTAGCAGGAGACATTGATTTCATGTATGTTAGCATAGAAGAGAAGGTAGCTGACATTTTCATGACAGCCTTGGGAGCAAAGAAGCTTTGTGGATTTTGGACTATGCTTGGAGTCCTAGAGATAGAGTTGAGCTTGAGGGGGAGTGTTGAGATGTCAAGCTCAATACGAGCTAACACTTATGATATGCTCGGGTGACCATTTCCACCACTTACATCACTGGCGTGTTTGGTAGGATGCTGACATGATAGATCTTTGCCAGTGATTCTACAGCTGGACTACATCATCTATTAGCCCACCACTAGTTTTGGCATACTTCTCTTGCCAGGTCACTCACTTAGCGTGTTCACATTATGGACTGCATGTACATAGGACTTTAGTACTTATGTTGTATTTCCCTTATCTTTTGGTAGAAACTTTTTATTGAGAAGAAGAAGAACAAATTTTCAGCCTCTCATCTTGTTTGTTCTCTTCTAGGGTTTGTGTGAGTGTGTGTGCTTGCAAGAGCTCAAGCTCTCTTCCTCCTTGCATCTTTTCATGATGGATGAGCTTGTGCACCCATATTGGGGAGTTGTATTACATCTCAAAGCAAGACCAAACTATACATAATTTATCAAGGCTAAGGTAAGAACTTGACTTGAACATATTTGTTACCACTAGAATGGGGATTAGCATAAGACTTAGCTTCATTTTTCCATCCATTCCAAGCTATTAGGATCACTGAATATTGCATGGTGTTAATTAGGAGGTCTCTCTCAAGTTTTGAGACGTGAGTCCATAGTCTCTCAATTTTGGAGATCTGAGCCCACAATCTCGGACAAAAAAAGACGTGAGTCAACACACATAAGCCTAGAGATGTGAGCCGTGAGCCGTAAGTTTGAAGGTGTGAGTCAACATACGTGAGTCTAGATGTAAGTAAACCTAATATTATACTAGCCAATTATAACTACGTTGAAGACTTGTAAGGACATACCTACTCATGTCCTTTAAGGATTTTCTTGTCATAAACTTTGTATAACTATAATTTTAAAGAAAAAATTTGGTCCTTTGTAATTATTAGATCATTAGGTATATTTATTACTATCCAATAATTACTAACCCTCTCATATGCCTATTTCATAAAAATTCGTACCCAAGTAGTCCTATTCTATAAAAATAAAGTCCATGAGCCTAGTTTATACAAAAAACCATGAGTCTATAGACATTAGCCTACATCCATGCGCCTAGAGATGTTATTCTAGATATGTGAACCTAGAGACATGAGTGTAGATATGTGAACCTAGAGATGTGAGCCTAGGTGTGACGTGAGTCTAGATCACTAGTCCTGTATGAGCTTGTTTTATACAAAAAAGGTGTGACGTGAGTCTAGCCTCACCAAACATGCGTGAGCCTATTTCATACAAAAAAGATGTGAGCCTACAGACTGAGTCTAGAGACATTAGTTTAGAGGTGTGAGTCTATGAACACGATCCTAGAGATGTGAGTCTACATGTGTGAGCCTAGAGATATGAGCCTAGCAAAAAAAGTTCAAAAAAACCAAAAAACTCAATTTTAAAAAAATATTTCTTATAGTTTAAGAAAAATAGTCCATTTTGAAATCAATTTCATACCTGCTTGCACTAGAGACCATTTCACTAAAGTGAACCTATGAGGCACACTTGATTGAGAAGAATTATTTGGGAACGACAATACAGTGGAATATAGCTCATCAAACTGCACTTTCTCAAACCCACCTAACCTCGGTCCAAGTAAACAAACATCACCACTCACAACAAAGTGCTAAAGGCAAGACACTTTGAATCTTCCTCAACCAAGGAGCTTTGGGATGAGATGAGCTAATTAATCACAGACATGAGTAGAGGAACACCAAATAACAAGCACAAACAGTGTAAGTGGAAGTCTCACTTCCTAGAAGCTTTCTCACCCATAGAACCAAGTACCAGTTCCTCTTTGCTATTTTGGACTGAGGAATAGGGAACATGGGAAGGGTAAAGAGCCAATGTTTGGGATTACCTCAAATCCAAGGGATCCATAAGGGCATTAACATAATGTGTCCTTATCTCCGAGCCTGTAGCATTGAAGCAAGGCCATTGTAAGACAAGTGCCACATAAAGGATCCACAAGTCCTTATCTGGAGCGAGCCTGCAGCCTCAAAGCTAGGCGACCATAGGACAAGTTCTATCAGGAATTACACCATGGGGTAATGTTAAGGAAACCCCACCCTAACTGTGTCATGGGAAGTTGCCTATCCCACTGAGCTCGAGCATGGCTCAAGAGCTCCACCATAGCCGCTCGTCTCGCTGCCGTCCTCCCGCACTCATTGTCACACCGAGGCGGTTGCTCTAATCCAACGCGTGATGCAAGGTTTCTCGCAACAAATATTGTGTGGGATCTTCATGGAAGAGAATCGCATTGGTTAGCCTACTCACGAGAGAGAGAGAGAGAGAGAGAGAGAGAGAGAGAGAGAGAGAGAGAGAGAGAGGGAACAAATGATTAGCACTAGTCACTCCCAAACCCTAACCCTAAGTACACAACACATGCTATATTAGAGTTGCAAGAGAGAGGGAGAGAGAGAACACTCCCCCTCTATTGCACAAATGGGAGAATGAAATTGGCTTTTATAGTTACAAGCCTTTTCCCACTAGGCTACCCGGGAGTAAGTGACCCGGGGCGCCCAAAACATAGTTAACAAGGGTTTTCTATATGGTTTGGCCAATTGACCAAGATCCTCTTGTCTGTCCTTTCAAGATCAATACTTGTGGGAGTGTCTTTAGAGCATTTCCCTCATCAAATGATGGGATTTATAATATAGCACAGGCGCCCATTACATAAGTGTGCGGATATAGTTGTCATAGGAATGCGTTAACCAACATGTAGTTAACATACTCCTCTTTCTAAAGTCGATTGCGTCCTCATGATCAATGAGAGGTTGGTGAGGCATGCGAGGAAGGTCACACTTGGTTGGTTCTCCTGTCTCTCCGAAAATGAGAGGGGGTGGGGGAGTTAGTATGATGGAAAGAAGTAAGTGGAGTACTGATGATTAAGTATCTAGCTAGTGTCTGATGGGCTCTTATGAGCTTGCATTTTTGTATATGCCTAGTAGTACTCTTTATTTTATTTTTTCTGTTTCTTGTGTGTGTGTGTGTGTGTGTTTTGGCCTTTGCTGTGGGACATCCTCATTAGAGGAGTCAGAGTACTTGAATGAGTAGACTAGCATGGGATACTTAATGACCAGTATCCCAGTGGGATGAGGCATGATTAAAGAGGAGTTAGTAAAACAACTGGGTTAGTAAGCAATTGGTGAGGGGGGAATTTCGGAGGGACAAAGAGGAAACGCACATGAAGACTGTTGCGGTCCGAGATGCTGCATATCGATGGTGGCGATGTTCACGAAGCTCTAGCATCTTTGTCAAGACACTGTGATGGGTATGTTTGCTCCCGTGGATGTTGAGACATCAGGTTGCGGTGTTTTCTCTTTTCTTTTGATGCTTTATCTTCTTCTGTCTCTTTTCATTGGAGCTCTCGGATCTTGTGTGCGATAGGAATGGTAGTTGTTGAGGATCCATAGGTATTGAGACAAAGAAGAAGTTTTGGGTAGGATTGATGAGACATGAAGCGCAGTTATTTAGGTGCAGTAGGGGTGATTAAGAACATCCAGGCGATGGGTCGTACCATGGACCAAGGTTGCACCCGCATGGTCCCCCCCATCTAGAAATGTACATGGATGGTTGTCAATGATGAAGCTTTATGCAGTGTGTGCGCATAGGATAGAGCCGAGTGAGATTTGCAGGTGTTGTGCATGGGTGAGGGCAAAAGGTGTGCCCGTGGTCCTAATCACCTAGATCCTAATTACCTAAAGACTTTTTTTTTTGCATGTGTTTATTGGTCAGCACCCCTAAAGAGGGTTTTGTACTGAGCGGCCCATGTGGCTAGAGTTGTGAGCTTACCTTTGAGTTTATCTTTGAATGGTTGGATAAGCTCAGCCATGTGTAGCAATGCCCCTTGGTTTGGTGACAAAGTTGAGGGGCGGGGTGGAGCTTCGTGGATGAGGCTCCTTGGGTTGAAAGGGTTGGGTGAATTGAGCTTTGGAGTGCCCATGGGTTGGGTGTGGGCAAGTCCTGAGGATTTTGTTGAAGAGGAGGGGACTTGCCTGCCCGTCTCACTAAACCATCTTTGTCGATTGGACATGTACTGGCAGGGTGAGTGTGGTTTGGACAAACTGATGAGGAGGGGACATAAGGTAGAAGGGCAGACAAGGATGAGGGTGTGTGGATGATTTCCTCTTGGGGACATAAGAGGATGGCGGCCTTTTTGCAATTGGGGACATAAGAGGATGGCGGCCTTTTTGGACAAACTGATGAGGAGGGGACATAAGGTAGAAGGGCAGACGAGGATGGCGGCCTTTTTGGACAAACTGATGAGGAGAGGACATAAGGTAGAAGGGCAGACGAGGATGAGGGTGTGTGGATGATTTCCTCTTGGGGACATAAGAGGATATGGCGGCCTTTTTGCAGTTGATTTCCATGGTGGTCGTTTCTTCATGCCAATTGATTTGGCAGTGAGTGGCATCAATCCACTCTTTTCTAATGATAATTTGGCCTTGGAGTACTCCTGCATCTATAACATGAAATCTGCATTCCAACTGGTTATTTCCAATAGAAATTTTAGGAATGAAATAGCCAACACTCATTATATGTAATGTAAGTGTCTTCTTTTGTTAGTGTGGGTTTTCCAAGAGTTTTCCATGCCTCCAAGAATATGAGATTGGTGTGGACCATAGGATATATGTGGACTTGCTACTACCATTGTAAAATATTCGCGGGGTTGGGAGTCCAATCCATATTCTTAGTAGGTTGAGTTCTGGTGGTAGTGGAAGACTTACCAATTGTTGCAGAGGGTGTGCGGATATTCTTTGTGGAATCAGTTTGTGGGGGTAGAGGATCAGAGTCGATACACTTCCTGACCCAGAGGATCATTGTTACCTTGCCATGGGGAAGCATGAGGGTAGCTGTGTTATCGTTGAGTTAATTATACATGTAGCATTCTGGACCACCCACCAGCTTCCTCCAAGGATGACGGCTTCCTTTGTCTCACCTGTGGGAACCACATAAAACTTACAAGCTAGTGGGTTAGATACAGTATGTACAGTTTGTGTAAAGGACCCAAGGCTTTGTATGCATTTTCCACTAGGCAATTGAACTTTGGCATGGACAGTTTTTAGAGATGGTTTGCCCAAAGAGACCCATGTTTCCCATGGCAAAAGATTATGGCTAGCTGTGGGAGACAACAAGGCATATTTTCTTTGCCAAAGGAGAAATCTATCCAGACTCGAAGGGTGGTTGTTTCAGGTTCTAGAGCTACGCTTACACTCAGGGTGTAAAGTGAGGCAATGACTTTGTAGGGTTCATGAAGGGTCTGGCCATTTGGGAACACGAATTGTGTGTGGAGTTTGCGACTTGGGAGGGTGTCAAGTGTAGCAAGGATTTGAATCGTGGTCGCCTTTGTCATTATGGACAGAAACGACTGGGGTTGCACTCGCATGTCCACTCATGCAGCATTAAAGGCCTGGTGACAAGCATTGCAAACAAAGAGATTGTCGCTCCTGGTGGTGGTCAACATAGAATCCTTAGCAAGGGGGGATTTGGCCATGGGATGTGAGTGCCAGGTATATAAGTTGACCTTAAGTGTTTGAGATGCTTTGCGGAGGTAGACATTATGTAGGTCCTAGTCATGGAGGAGTAGTCGGGTTTCTCATGAAGGGCCGCCCGACCCAAGATGGCATCATAGAAGGCGTTACGAAAGTTCATGACCACAAGCTTTTATCTTAAGGTCATGCACTAGGCCTAGGGGTTTTGCAGAGTTTCCATCCACAAGCTTGATCACTAATGTGGTTGGATGGTGACCCCACATTTCCTAGCATGTTTGTGTAAGGATGCTTACTCCAGCACCTCCATCTAGGATACCTTTGACCACATGTCTGTTATAGGAAATGGGCAATGCTACATGTCTAGATGATGGGGCTCAAATTCATCCAAGGAATCTAGAGCTTCCTCGTCCACATAAGCCTGTAGTTTGTGTTCCATCCAATCTCGAAGGTCAGTCCATAAATTTGGACTACCTTTTAACAAGGTTCCAATGGGCATTTGGATTTGGGAGGAAAGGAAGGTAGAGAGGCCGGCCAGGTCACATTGATGAGTAGGGGCTTCTTGTGAGGGGCAGGGCTTTGATCATAGGGTTGACCATCAATAGTACATGGAAGTTTAATTTGGTCCTTATTTGACAGGCATGGAGGTCGAGAGGTGGTTGCAGTAGGAGGATAAAATATCTCATCAGAGCAAATTCGATGTGCGGACCTCGTGAGTCTTTGTCGGACTCTATGTCAGTGTTCACATCGAGTTGCTCGATGTGAATGGGGGACTTGGGATTGGTCGTTTGTGGAATAGGCATAGGAGGATGAGGAGGCGCATGAGGGGTAAAATCGTCATTTGTCAACGTCATGTTGAGACGAACAGATCTTCCTCACATTGGAGCTGTTTGCGAGGGCTTCTGCTTGACCCGGTGCAGAAGTTGAGGTTCAATGGGGGACAACGAACATTCCAGCGAGGTCAAAGGTTATGAAAATGAGTGGCAGTTCAAGTTGAGACTGGTATTGCTCTACCAAAGCTTGAGCCTCCTGAAGACGTTTCTTCTCAAGGATGGCATTGGGATATGTGGCCAGCTGTTTTTCCCGTTGGGTGAGTTTTTGCTGGGTTGCAGGGGGGAGGGACAGATTGGCATGATCATCATAGAGGATGATGATGTGGTCTTTGTTGAGCTTGTATGCGGATTCTAACTTGACCGTCACCATGGCCAACGTGCTTAGGGCGTTGTTTCTTTTGGGATGTGGCCTTCTTTAGCTTGGCCTGCAAACTGTGTGACGACATTCAATGGGACATGGATTGGATAGATAAGAGGATCTTGGTCAGTTAGCCAAACCATAGAGAAAAGCCTTGTTAACTATGTTTTGGGTGCTCAGGTCACTTACTCCCGAGCGGCCTAGTGGGAAAAGGTTTGGAACTATAAAAGCCAATTTCTCTTGTTTGTAACTCATTCTCCCATTTGTGCAATAGAAGTGAAGTGTTCTCTCTCTCTCTCTCTCTCTCTCTCTCTCTCTCTCTCTCTCTCTCTCGTGATTAGGCTAACCAATGCGATCCTCTTTTGCAGAGATCCCACAAGATCTTCGAGCGAGAGCTTACATCACCCGTTGGATTAGAGAAACTGCCTCGGTGTGACAACAAGTGTGGGGGGAGGACGGCGGTGATGGGACGAGTGGCTACGGTGGAGCTCTTGAGCCATGCTTAAGCTCGGTGGATAGGCAACTTCCCACGACACGGTTAGGGTAGGGCTTCCTTAACATTTTTGGCACCGCTGTCGGTGGGGAGCGTCATTCGCTAATTGTCTATGCCATCTTTGATTCAAATCTGACGGAGCCCCCATAGCCCCAGTGCTAATGTAGACTCTTTGGCATGCGGTTTTTTGATTTTTTGTTATATTTTGATGTTTTTGTTAAGATTCATGTATAGCTTTGTGTTTAGAGTAGGATTATCACTTGTTTGAGAAAAAAAGCTTGTGATTTGGGTGATTAGAGAGCCTAATCAAGAGGGATTTTGCTTAAACCTAAAATCTTTTTGTTATTTTTTAGCTTTTTTTTTTGCTTAATTCCTTTGCATAGGTAGGTTAGCATTACTAGATAGAACACTAATCAAATTAAAAAACCATAAACTATCTCTTAATTTTCACTAATTATCCCCACTAACCTACTGGTTAGTATGATTAGTGGACTTAAAGAGAACAAAAAACTAAAAAATTGAGCCTAATTGCTTGTAATTAGACTAATTGGAGTGACATTAGTGTTCTAAACACTTGCATTGACTCAAATCTATGCTTAGTTCACTCCAATTAGATCCTAGTTAGCAAGAATCAACACTAATTTGGTCTTTTTTGTATAATTTTTTCTCTTTTGAGTGGATTAATTAGTGACCTAATTAGTGAAATTATTTTGCGATAATCAAATGTTTAGATTAGCATAAACATTGCTAATCCACCTATCAAATCCCCATGCTTAAACGCCTCACCAATTAGGAATAATTTGAGGGCAAAGAAGAGGGTTAAGGAGTGATTAATAGTGGGATTAAGAGAATTAATCTTTAGTTAAGCTAGAGAGCCTCTAAATTAGTCGAAATTCACTAATTTATAGGTAGCCTCTAAGTTTAACCCTATCCCACCCACCATGTACTTGGACTCAACCTTGAAGGCAAGGCCGTGCAATGGTTCCAATCCTTGGACCCTCGGCACAAGAGCACTTTCAAGGCGGTGAGAGACGTCTTGAATCTTGGATTTTCACCCTACAGGCCTAAATGGAGCCCCGTCATCTCCGACTGTTCCAATTGGAACAAAAACCAGAGGAAACATTATGTGACTACATCGCACACATCAAGTACCTCGATTCGTGTTGCGAAGAGAGGGACAAATTGAGTGATAAGCAATTAATGGACCGTTTCCTTTTGGGCTTGCACAATTCAAGGCTTCATGTGACCACATGTTAGTCAAGGACCCCTCCACGTTTGATCAGGCCTGCAAATGGGCGATCTTTCTTGATGACAACATGCGAGAAAGCTATTCCACGCAATTGGCCACCAAGCCAATGCCACCCCACAACTCCTTTGTAACATTACCTTCCTCTCCTCCCGGTCCCTAAACCTTACTGGTGGCACCACCTCAAGCTAAATACTCATACAAAGCGCCACCACAACCTTCTTATGTGCCTATCTTTCCACTCTAATCGTTGCCTCTCTAAGCAAACCCCATTGCTTATGGAAAGATCCCAGCCAGCGGGCCCATAGCTAAACTAGTGGAGCCCATGCGCTCCGCCATCCTCAAGGCACCCCTACCACCTCATCTCCCTCTGTCGGTGCCTCACATAGACCCTAAACCACTTGTGCACACTATAGGTGCACCCGCAGGGAAACCATCTCTTTTGTGTTTCCTCTGTGTGAACCCCATAGAGTGGTGGACTGCCCTCAAAAGAAACATTTGCCAATGCAACCACAATGTCATGGCTGTGGAATTGACCATTACCATAAAGATTGCCCTTTACAATCACTTTCTCATTCCACAGTCGAAGGCATGTCGTCCCTCAACATATTGAGTGTTCAACATGGGAAGATATCCTTTTAAGATCAATACTTGGGAGTGTCTTTAGGGCGTTTCCCTTATCAAATGATGGGATTTACAATATAGCACGGGCGCCCATTACATTAGTGTGCGGACATAGTTGTCATAGGAATGTGTTAACCAATATGTGGTTTAACAAGTAAGAAATTTGAAACCTTGAAACAAAGGATTTAATGTTTTTTTGAAACCTTGAGGCCTCATGGCCACCCACGTGGCTGCATTATGGCCCATGGGCATAGCCCCATGGCCCATTGACCTACATGCCTGTCGTGCCACCATTCTATGCCCCACAATTGCTCCTAGCGTCGTTTCTAGCCCTTGTCTATGGCCGTCACCTTTGGCGGCCTAGTCCATGCGCGATCGCGCGAGAGAGAGAGAGAGAGAGAGAGAGAGAGAGAGAGAGAGAGAGAGAGAGAGAGAGAGAGAGAGAGAGAGAGAGAGAGAGAGAGTGCCAAATGTCGATCCGAAAAAGCTAACAGCACTTGAACACAAAGGGTAGGAAAACTCAATGATGAACACAAGCAAGAAAGCCAAAAACAACAAGCCGAAGAGGATGACTGATGAAGAGAAGCAATAAGGAAAGAAACAATGCCAGTAAGAAGGCCAGACAAGGAAGTTGGGCACAAAAATTTGATAAACCCAAAAAGGTCTATATAGCCAAAGCAACTGTCGAAAGGGAAAGAGAAAGCACCCAACAAGGCACAACCAACTAGAAAAGGGAAAGAGAAAGCAACTGGCCACTCCAAGCACCCAACAAGGCACCACGGGAAGAAGAGTAGGCAACGCAAATGATGCTAACAAGTATTTTAGCTTTGCAATGAGTATTGTGCTCCCATGGAGAGTAGACTTGGTACAACTAGGTTTGCTTGCACGTACAGCTCTTGGATAGTCAAATGCTAAAATAATCCACAAGTCCAAAAGAAAATCTTGCTAAGTCTAACCCCAAATCAACTTCCACTTACCAATAGGTCTTTGTAAGTTTTTGGTTTGCATTCAACTATCTTCACACATATCATTTCACCACCGGCACTTAGGTCCTTAGAACTAGGTAGTCTATCTGACCATGTGGTCCATCTAGCAACAATCTACAAACCCATGTCTCTTATATCGATCACACCCAATGATCTTAATGGTACCTTGCTTGACACTTTGACAACTAATCCCATTTTGGCAAGCTGCATCATTCAATGCTCCATGCCAACACTTTCCATGCTTATCTTCGATTTTGTTATCTTATCTTCTCTTCTTCATTGAGCCTTGTTCTTCCTAAGTTTAGCTCCCTTTCTAAACATGGATCACATGCCCCATGCTAACACTTTCCATGCTTACCTTTAATTTGGTTGTCTTGTCTTCTCTTCTTCATTGAGTTTTGTTCTTCCTAAGTCTAGCCCTCTTTCCAACCATAGATCACAATTCCTACATGTGTGCACTTACAAGATCTACTAGCCTTCCAACCATGCATAGCACATGCGAACTTCAATTGTAAGATGTCCACAAGAGAATCCTCCATCTTTCCTAATCATTCTAATCGCAGTCTACATAGCCTTTGGATCCATACACCAAAAGAGAGATCTTCACACAAAGTGGTGATTCAATTGATCAAGTAGCTCCACAGCTCCCTCCAAGGTGTTGAGAGTGCGAGTATGGGTGACATGCTCCACACTTATTTTCATTTGCATGCTTGGTGAGATTATGGGTGATATGTTGGAGGTACAAATTTTTCAACATGGTTGTAGAGAAGATAAGAGAATAGAAAAAAATTCAACCATCCATCTCTCTTGTATGCCTGTTTAGTCGTGCATGTGTGTTTGCTTGCAACAACGAGCTAAGCTCACCCTCTCCCTTGCATTCTTCTCATGGTATAAGAGCATTAGTTTGCAGAGATCAAGAGACAAGCATGAGACAAGCAAAGCAAGCAATAAATGAATAAGGGTAACTTCATCTCTTTCCCATTGATTAATAAGGTGCGCTAGAGAAGAATATGCCGCATAGCTATTGGGCTGAGGCTATTTCTACAGCAGTTTACATCATGAACAGGACTCCAACTGCAGCCATACATGATGTAACTCCAAAGGAGAGGTTTACTGGGGTAGAAAACCTGATTTGTCTCATCTAAAAGTCTTTGGATGCACTGCATATGTACATGTGCCAGATGAGCTGAGAACTAAGCTGGATCCAAAAGCTAAAAAATGTGTATTTATTGGATATTTCCTTGAGCAAAAGGGATACACATGTTATAACCCTACTACACGTGAGTTGAGGGTAAGCATGGATGTTGTTTTTGATGAGATGAGCAGCTGGTATGCTACTGAAAAAGAAGCTGTTGGGGCCGATGTGAGTGGAAATGTGGTTGCACAAAGTGCAAGTCAGCAATCACAGTCTTTGAGTGGACCAGGAGAGTCCTCATCTAGTGGTTCAGTTGTTTGATAGGCCATGGAGTGGCAGGCTACGTCATAATACCAGTCCTGCAACAAATGTGATTAGTACATCACATAAAGGCAAAGAGAAAGTGATTGAGCCCCTTAGTATGCCTGACATTTTTGCAGGGCATTCTCATGTTGATGGAGAGTCTAGTGGCTCCAGAGATGAGCCTTGATGAGGATCTTGGGATACCAACTATGAGAACACCTGGTGTAAAGAAGGCTATGGAAGCCATGAATGTAAAGCTGCGAAGATCTGGGAGAGTGAAGAATCCTGTGCAGAGGTTTACCTATGATGGTTATGTGGCACATCACTATGCATACATGGCAAAAGTTGTGCAGGTTGTAGAGCCCACATTCATTGATGAGGCTGTTGGAAATGTGTGTTGGGAGAAAGCTATGGATGAGGAGATGGATGCACTATATGGAAATGAGACTTGGGATTTAGTGCAATTGCCTGAAGGCAGGAAAGCCATTGGATGCAAGTGGGTGTACAAAGTAAAACATAACAGTGATGGAAGCATAAGCAGGTACAAGGCTAGATTGGTAGCCAAAGGATATGCGCAGACATATGGCATTGATTATGAGGAAACTTTCAGCCCAGTTGTTGCCAAGATGGCAACAGTGAGAGTTGTGATAGCAGTGGCTGCATCAAAGCAATGGTCTTTACATCAGATGGATGTAAAGAATGCATTCTTTACATCAGATGGATGTAAAGAATGCATTCTTACATGGGGATTTGCAGGAAGAGGTGTATATGTTGCAGCCACCTGGTTACAAGGATGTGAGTCACCCCGAGCATGTTTGCAGGTTGAAGAAAGCCTTGTATGGCTTAAAACAAGCACCAAGAGCATGGTTTGACAAGATTTCTGAATATCTTGTCACTATTGGCTTTCATGTGGCCAATGCAGATTTCTCGCTGTATGTGAGACACAGTGATAGAGGGGTTGTGCTTGTTGTCATCTATGTAGATGACCTAATCATTACGGGGGACCATGATGCAGAGATCTTTGATGTAAATATCTTGCTTGGAAAAAAGTTTGAGATGAAGGATCTAGGGGAGCTCAGATATTTCTTGGGCATTGAGGTGATTAGGTCACCACATGGTATTGGATTACTACAGAGACAGTATGGCTTGGACATGTTGTCCAAGTATGGTATGATAGACTGTAGCCTATCTCAATGCCATTGGATCAGAATGGCAAGTTGAGTGCAGATTCAGGAGAGATTTTGGAGGATCCTACTATGTATAGGCGCATAGTAGGAAGCTTGATCTACATGACGATCACCAGGCCAGATTTGAGCTATGCTGTTGGGTCGGTGAGTCAGTTTATGCAGGTTCCTCAGAAGCCACATTTGGATGCATTGAGACGCATACTGAGGTATGTGAGGTCTACTTTGCATTGTGGACTATTTTATGAAACTGGGACAGAGATATGTGTACATGGGTACACAGATGCTGATTGGGCTGGTAGTATCTCAGATAGAAGATCTACTAGTGGCTTCATGTTTTCTTTGGGGAGTGCTGCTATGACTTGGAGCAGCAAGAAGCAGCCTACGGTTGCTCTATCTAGTACTACAGAGGCCGAGTAGTACAGAGGTGCTGCTATGGCAGCATGTGAGGTAGCTTGCTTGAGGTAGCTTGCTTGAGAAAGCTACTTGCAGATTTGGGTCTATCAGTGGATAGACAAGTTGTCATTTTCTGTGACAACATTAGCAGTATACAGTTAGCCAGGAACCCAATTTTTCATGCTCGCACGAAGCATATAGAGGTCCACTAACATTTTGTCAGAGAGAAGATTTTGGCAGGAGACGTTGACCTTGTTTATGTTAGCACACAGGATCAGGCCGCTGACATCTTCACCAAAGCATTGGGTACAGAGAAGCTCCACAAATTCAGGGCTTCGCTTGGTGTACATGAGATGGAGTTGAGCTCGAGGGGGAGTGTTGAGATATCGAGCTCATCTAGTGAGGCGATGGACACTTATGACCCGCCTGGGGAATAGGCCTTTCACTTACACCACTGGCATGGTTGGTGAGATCATGTGTGTGATATGCGGCCAGTGGGATGACAGGCTGTGTGACAGCCATTCTAGAGACTGGCATAGTTATAGCGCCAGCTCATTTAGTTGGGTTCACAATATAGAGAACCCTAGTATGTATTTGGTTGAGTACCTTTTCATATGGTGTGTACTCTATGTGTTGAGTGTTGAGTGAAGAAGAAGAAGATTTTTAGCCTCTCACCTTGTGTGTTCTCTTTTAGGGTTTTGTGAGTGTGTGTGTGCTTGTGCAAGAGCTCAAGCTCTCTTCTCCCCTGCATCTTTTCATGTGATTGGTTCACATATACTTACAGTATAGTAAGTTTATAGTATCGTAGAGATTTGCATGTTGTTGGTGGATGTATGTTTATATAAATGGTTTACATAAAGTTACAATATAGCAAGTTTATAGTATCGTAGAGATTATAGGTTTGCTATAAGTGTAGAAGCTATTGCAAGCGCTGTAAGTTGCATGTATGAGTCTATCTCCTCAGATTGTGAGTGAGAAGTTGGACAAGAATAACTTCCAAGCATGGAAGTTCAAGATGAGAAACTTCTTAATGGGAAAAGTTATTGGAAGTTTATTTCAGGTGACGAGAAAGAGTCACAGCTTTCAGAAGAAAATATCACTCCATAGTAGGCACAAGCCTTTAATGCTTGGCATGAAAAGGCTAGCAAAGTGATGTATTAGTTATCTGTTAGTGTGTCGGATGCTATGGTCGACCATATATAGGATGTAACAACACCAAAGGATGCATGGAATATCTTGGTTAAGTTGTATAGCACAAGTACTAAGGTGAGAAGGATGTAGTTAATGTAGCAAGATCTACATAACGTGTAGAGGAATAAGATGAAAATTAGGGATTACTTTATGAAAGTGAAACGTTTTGTCGATACGCTTGCCTCTATCGAGCTCCAGTTGATGATTGACAACTTAGTGTTGGTCACATTGAATGGGCTTGGCAAGGACTTTGAATACTTTATTCGAACTCAAGAAAACTTCCCAAACTTTGAAGACCTTGTTAGTCCTTTCAACCACTGAGGAGATGAATGTTGGGGGTAAATGATCTTTAGAAAATATACAAGAGCATGCCTTCTACATAAACATAGGTAGAGAGAGAGGTAAATCTTTATCTAAAGGTTGAGTTAGATCCAGAGAGGTCGAGGTGGATGGAAAAGAAATCAAAGTGGAAATAGCATCATGGAGTGCTATTATTATGGCAAAACCATGGCATATAGCAAAGGACTGCTATAAAAAGCAAAATGATATCACAAGTGGGAAGTATGAATCCTCAAGCAAGGAAGCCAAGGATAAAAGTGTGTAGCTTTTTGTGGTGCAACATATGTTCTCATCAGTTTCATGATTGCATGCACGGAATCTTGGAGATGTATGGTATGTTAGTTGTTGAGATGATTCTAACCACATGACCGATCATGGTGAGTGGTTCAGGGATGTGCAAAAAATGGAAAAACTAGAATATGTGAAAACATGTGTTAATATATTGCACATCCTATTGTGCACGTTGGGTAAGATACCATTGTCTATGTGGGATGGCAAAATGAAGTACCTGGCTAATGTACTTCATGTTCCAAACATTCCATTGGAAAAATGATTGAGCAAGGTCTTCTACAAGTAAGGTTTAACCCTATAGAAGATTTCAATAACCAATGCTGCATGGTAGCAAAGGGTAACAGAATTGGCAGAATGTTTACATTAGATGTAAGGATATTTGAAGTAAAGGGTGCAATATTTGCACATAGTACATATGTGATTGCAGACATTGACATTGGCATATAAACTTATTTGTTATGCCAATATTTAGCAACGTGGTTGAAAAATATGCAAACCCAAAGTATTGTTTACAAATTTATCGAAGTTCAAAGGGATGGAATGTAGAAAGTATTTGAAGCATGCCAATTAGAACATTCTAAGCATGCATTTTCACATGACAAGAATGTAAGTTAGAGACAATTGGTTCTGGTGCATTATGTTGTTTGAGGACTAACAAAAATAACATCAATCAAAGGACACTAGTATTATGTATCTTTTATTGATGAGATCACACTAGGAAGATGTGGGTATACTTGATGAAAGAGAAAAGCAAAGTGTTTACACAACATTTTTAGAGCTTTAAGGATTTGGTTGAGAAAGACAAAGGCATGCACATAAAATGCCTAAGATCAGATGGTGAGGGATAATATTTCTCCAATGTATTTAGTGTTTATCTAAGAGAGCATGGGATAAAGAGGTAGTTTACATGCATATACACCCCACAGTAAAATGGATTGTAGAAAGAAAGAATGTGCATCTTGTAGAAGTTGCCTATGCGTTGATGTGGATGTCTCATTATTTTTTGGATTAAAGTAGTAGCAATTGCTTTAACCCAAAAAATAGCAACATCAACTGCAATGTACATTATGAACATGACCCCCACTGTAACACTTCATGGTATGACGCATGAATTGAAATTTAATGGTAGAAAATCAGATTTGGCACACTTAAGTGTTTGGGTGCATTGCATATGTACATATGCCAAATGAGGTGAGAAGCAAAATGGATCCCAAGGTAGAAAAGTGTATCTTCATTGGGTATTCCCTTGAGCAGAAGGATTTTAGATGCTATAATCCCACTACGTGAGATGCGAGTGAGTAGCGATGTTGTGTTTGATTAGATAAGTAGTTGATACACACTAATGAAGGATTCCATAGAGGCTGATATATAAACAACAATGTGGCTGAAGAGAATGGAGAGTACCAAACCTTGGAGAGTCCTCTAGTAGTGGGTCTATTGTTAGGTTAGGAAGGTTGAGACAATGCCAAGAATTTCGACACATTATTTAGTGGTACTATATGTGCTAAAAATTCAGCGAATTCACATGTATCACGAAAGGGAAAGGAGAAGGTGGATCAACCTTTTATAATGCATGATGTTTCAATAGGCCATTACATTATTGATAGGAATAGTGGCTTAGAACAGAGTCTTGAAGAGGAGTTTGGGATCCTGACTATTGTTATACCTGGTGTACAAAGAGCCAAAACAATTTTGAGAACACGTGGTAGTGATCCAGGTGTACGTAGCTTTACGACATTCAGTTGGACATGCTAATATATAACACATCATTATGTATACATGATCAAAGCAATACAAGAGATAGATGAGGCATGTTAACTAGCAAAGTGATTAACATATTCCCCTTCCTAATGGTGACTGCGTCCTCATGTCACCTAGGTGATGATGCCAGTTGAAAGAGGTGTGGATGGTCCAGGATATGTTGTGAAGTTAGCATGCGAGGTTCAACGGTAGATTTGAGAATGATTCGCAAGACCACCGAAGGCTAGGGATGCTGGTGATAATCTTCGGGTAGCTTTGGTAGTAGGCAGCTTGTCGAGGTAGCATGAAAGGGATATGTGATGTAGAAGTTCTTCATGTAAGGGCTCCCTCTGTTTTTGTAGAAGTGGCTTGGGCTCTTGAAATTTAGTCGGTTGTTGGTAGAGTGGCCTGTGCCTTTGGTTGGTGGAATTAGGACCATCATTGAATAATTTTGCATGGTAGAAGCAACCCGCACCTTTTGGTTGGCGAAATTAGTGCCAAGACCATCATTGAATGATCTTGCATGGGTAGATAGTGGTCCAAGATGACAGTCTCGACAGTCTTGGGCGACAAGATATTAATCCCCGATCTAAGAGCTTGATGCTTAGAGATTGGGTTACTTCATGGCTAACACGTCAGTCTCACGATGAGGTTATGTTTGTATTGAATTAGAGTTGAAGCGAGGCTGGATTCTTTAAAGCGCTTTGAAGATACTTGTAAGGTTGTGTTTGTGTTAAATTGGAGTCGAAGTTGAGGTTGGATTCTTTGAAGCGCTTCAGAGGTATCTGTAAGGTCAATGGTTATCTAGGTGGTGACAGGTTGTATCATGGATCAGGCTTGTGCCCGCCAGGGTTCCCCCATCCAAAGATATGCCTAGAATGAGAATGTTCACGTTGACAAGGATTGTATGCGTATGTGCCTAAGATGTGAAAAAAAATTGATACCCTCGTGAATTATACACGTGACATGCATGGACAATAGGCAAAAAGTTTGCCCCATGTATGTACTCCAATCTGGAAAAAAATCAAGTGCTTTCTTCGACTCTCTTTTCTGCTTTCCTTGACATTTACCCAACATCCCTTTTCTGAGGGATTCAAGGCCATGAGATGTCGATGCTTGGTAGTGGACTTTGCGTATGGCTTCATTAGAGTTGTGCTGCCTCTTTCACTTGATTGATTTAACATTATTGAGCACTTGGGGCTATTTGGATCAATAATTAGTAATAGTGGCTGTACCGGTTTTTTAGTTTTGGTCGACTAAATATGAACACTAGTCAGTTGTATATAAGTAAGTCAATGTAAACAATAAACAACACACATTCATTCCCTTGCAATAGAAGACTTGTGAGCTCTCCTTCTCTATTCTTGCTTGCATGTGTCCTATTGCATTCTTGCATGCTAGATGGTTGCTTGTTTGCTTATAGGTGCCTCCCTCTCATTAGCTTTTTCTTCTTCTTCCTTTTGTGAGAGAGTCATTGTGAAGGCCGATCTCTACGTGCCTCCACCTAGGCGAAGAGAGCTCTTCCTTCACCTAAAAACATACAGTTCACCTATGCTACCTACGTGCACTAGATTTGAAAAGCATCTCCATCTCAATCCCTTTGGCTTTGCAAACTAACCACTATGTCAGTTCTTCTCATTATCTTAGCGTAGTGCAAGTTTCATCTCCTATTTTGTCCTTGATATCCAAAATGTTTGGCATTATCTTTTCACCAATTCCATGTTCAAAGTGTGCAACGAATTGGTAACTTGCAAGTCATCTTTGAGAGGCTTAACATGCTTTTGGACCAAGTCCCCCACAACACACTTTAAATACACAAATCTATCTACAACTAGAATTAAAACATAAACATACACTCATCAGAACTATTGCTGTTAAGTACCCTTGCACAATACACTTTAAATGCACAAATATATCTACACCTAACATCAAAACATAAACATCACCACAGAAATTTCAAAGGAGAAGAAAAGCTCCTCTCTTAGAGTGGGCACCTAATACCTTTTAACTCCACCATACACAATGCTGACATTTTGCATGCGCATTGTCAGAATTGAAAAACGTAGCAATTACCAACCACCACAAGTAAACGTTCAAGCTAGTGTAAAAGAGAATCCGGAAGTCAAATTGTGGCAAAACGACACGACAATAAACCCTTTTAAACACTCCACTTAATAATCCCACTGTTATCCTTGTAAAGAACAACCACTCACATGAAAGATACAGATGATACGCTCCACAAGGCTCTTGTACTTGAAATTCTCTATCTCCAGAAATAGAGAGGCAGTAAAGCGATTGAAAGTTTGAGAAACAATTACCTAAATCTCAACAACAGAAAGAAAATTAAATCATTTAGAACATTGCCAAGACAGAAATGAGCAAAGCAGCTTTGCTAAATTAATCAAACGAAAGACTACATGGACCAGAGAGAAGATGAAGTAAACCACCACCATGTCAGTAAGAGCAGCTAAGCTGACCTATGGTGACAACCCTGGGACTGAAAATTGAGAAGACCATAGAAAAAGCCATGCTGCATATACTGAGCACATAATATAGTATGTTAAATATTAGTCTTTTGTCATGCCTATCACAAATTTATTGCTTGTAAAGAGCTTTTAGACGTTTGGCTGCTTCTAAAATATTCTCTCGGTGGCCAAACGCACTGGCCCTGATGAAACCATCGCCTGCAGGTCCAAACCCACTACCTGGAGTGGTTACAATATGAGCCTTCTCAAGAATCTCTGCAAACACATCCCACGACTTACGACCTGGAAACTGAACCCATACATAAGGAGCATTTCTGCCACCAAAGGTTTTAAACCCAAGAGAAGTGAAAGTTTCCACAAGAATTTGTGTATTTTCTTTGTAGAATGCCACAACTTCGTTCATGGCCTTCCAGCCCTCTTCGGAGAGGCAAGCCAACCCGCCTGCTTGAGCAATGTTGGATGCACCATTGAAGCAAGTGCACATGACCCTATTGAAATCCTTGATGACTGGGAATCCATCAGAGTACAGCAGTTCGTCAGGGACAACTGTCCAACCAAGGCGGACACCAGTGAAGCCTGCGTATTTGGAGAAAGAGCCCGTCTCAATGGCAACTTCTCTGGCACCAGGGATTTCATAGATAGACTTAGGGTTGTCGTCGGACATGTAGATGGCATAGGCAGAGTCGTAAACGATGATGGACCCATTCTTCTTGGCAAAGGCGACAAGATGCTCGAGCTCGGATCTAGTGGCAGCTGCGCCAGTGGGGTTGTTTGGGGAGCAAAAATAGATGATATCTTTTCTTGGAACAGAAGCCAAATCTGGGAAAAAATTGTTACTAGGAGTACATTTCATGTACCCAATTTTGTCATACTGCTGGACATCAGTGAGGAAACCCCCTGTTTGACCCACCATGACACTGGTGTCCACATAAGCAGGGTAGGAGGGGTCTTGTACGGCCATGGAGACGTCGGGGCCAAAGAGAAGCTGGAGGCGGGCAATGTCGCATTTAGCCCCATCGGAGACGAAAATTTCATTTTCTTTGATGTGTAAATCAGAGTAGAGCTTGCTTGCGATGGCAGAGCGGAGGGGATTCTCACCTTGCTCGGCGCCGTAGCCACTGTAGCCGTCCAAAGTGGACAAAGCCTTCGCTTTCAGTTCCATAGCTCCGGTGATGACCTCCGGGATGGGCTCTGTGGTGTCGCCGATGCCCAAGCTGATGATTTTGGCATCTGGGTGCTTCTGCATGTGGGCGTTCCGCCGCCGCGCGATCTCTGGGAAGAGGTAGCCCGCCTGCAGCTTGGCCATGTTGGCATTGCGGGGCACCTTCGTGGTCACGGCCGTCTTCTCCGAAGGCTCTGCAACACAGTTGATGCGGAACGGCCTAGCCCGATGGCTCCCTGCTGCGGCCACAATTGCCCGCAAGCGCCCGCTGCCTGCGAAAAATGGGGCAGACGAATACGAGATCGCAGCGCTTGACGGCCTTCTTAAGAAAAGATTGCAGGTGCAGGGGGAGGAAGCGATCTCCATAGCCATAAATCACTGCACTCCCACAACAAGCAGATTGATCGACCTACTTTCTCTTTCTCTGTTTCCGTTAACCCTAATTCGAATGTCTCTGCGTTTCACATTTTGCGTCCGGCCGGATCTTTCACGCCTTTTTGTCCGTGGGCGGGGGAAATTACCCAAGGAGACTTGCATGCCCTTACCTTGCTTCTAGTTCTAAAGGATACATTGTAAATTTTCAAACAAAGAAGAAATAAATTAAATTGCCACAGCTCTTGAAAGCCATTTATGTGACTTACTCTTAAAATCTAGCGTGTTTTGGCCTTAAACAAGACGTATTTCAAGTGTTATCCTGCTCATGAAACCAATATTTAAGAAACTCCAAATCACACATATTACAAAACCATCAAATTAACTCTAGTGAGGCTTTGGACCTTATTGTAAAGGTACCGCCATTTCCCATGTACCCCACCTACGGGAGGCACCGGCAAAAGGTCTCTGATTGAGGAGCTTTCTTCGCGGGAGTAAAGCTATAGGGCAACTATACAGTCTTATCGGACTAAGATTTTAAGGCCGAAAACGCGTTTCGGGCGCGTCTGGACCTCCGTTTTTCAGAAAGTAGGCGATTTCGAGCACTGCGGGTAAGTCATCTATTCTCTGCAGAACTCTGTTTTAAGAACTGCAGGAAGACAGATTGACTGTGCAGACACTGTGGGTGCTGCAAAGAGGTCTACAGTTGCCATTGGGTGTATGTATGCACATTGAAGTCACTGGTTGTGACATTTGAGAGTACTATAGTACCGCTGTAGTACTACAGTACCGTTGTATGCACATTGAAGTCACTGGTTGTGACATTTGAGAGTACTACAGTACCGCTGTGCAGAAAATACAGCAGTTTGTGCAGAAAAACCAGAGTGCAGTTTCTGGTAAAACTGTGTGTTTGGCAAGATGTCAAATGATGGGATAACTCAGATTGTGTGGCTGAGAAGCTTGATAAGAATAACTTCCATGCTTGGAGGTTCAGGTTGACTAATTTCCTGATGGAAAAAGGCTATTGGACCAAATAGAAGGTGAGCATGAAGAGGCACCGGAGATACCGGCTACTGCAGATGTGAAAGAGTTTAAAGACTGGAACCAAGGAGCCAGGAAGGTTATGTATTGGCTCTCCATTAGTATACAGGACACCATGATTGGGCACATTCAAGATGCCAAGTCCCCCAAGGAGGCGTGGGACACCTTGGTAAAGCTTTATGAAACAAATACCAAGGCACGCAAGATACAGTTGAAGAATGAACTTCATACTGTGGAGAAAAAGAGCATGTCTGTGAATGACTATGCACTGAAGATAAAGGGTATTGTGGAATCCCTTGCATCTACTGGTGTGTCAGTAGATGATGATGACAAGGTGGAAGTCTGTCTACGTGGTCTCGGGCCACAATACAAGGCGTTCAAGACATCCATTCAGACTCGAGAAAACATTCCCAACTTTACAGATTTGGTGTCTATGCTGATTATCGAAGAGAAGAGCTTGGGTGAAGACCAACAATCTTCATAAAGCAAAAACAGTTCAGAGCAACAGGCCTTCTACACGAGTTCAGGAAGAGGACGAGGTAGAGGAGGCCGTGGACGCGGTCAAGGAGGTGGCCGAACAGGTAATCAGAATTATGGCCAGCAGCAGCAGCAACAACAACAGTCCCAGAATCAACAACAACAACAACACGCAGGTGGAAGAGGCAAATTCAGAGGCAGGGGGAGTCAAAGAGGCCGTGGAAATTGGCAAAGGCAATATAATGATGCACGTGAATGCTATTATTGTGGTAAGCCTGGACATGTGCAGGCAGAATGTTATAAGAAGCAGGTTGACATGCAAAATGGGAAAGTGCAGCAAAACAACTATTTACTGGCAAAAAACCAGATTTGTCTCATCTGAAAGTCTTTGGATGCATTGCATATGTGCATGTGCCAGATGAGCTGAGAACTAAGCTGGATCCAAAAGCCGAAAAATGTGTGTTTATTGGATACTCCCTTGAGCAAAAGGGATACAGGTGTTATAACCCTGCTACACGTGAGTTGAGGGTAAGCAGGGATGTTGTCTTTGATGAGATGAGCAGCTGGTATGCTGCTTAAAAAGAAGCTATTGGGGCTGATGTGAGTGGAAGTGTGGTTGCACAGAATGCAGGTCAGCAATCACAGTCTTTGAGTGGACCAGGAGAGTCCTCATCTAGTGGGTCTATTGATAGACCATGGAGTGGCAGGCTGCGTCATAATACCAGTCCTGCAAATGTGATTAGTACATCATGTAAAGGAAAAGAGAAAGTGGTTGAGCCCCTTGGTATGCCTGACATTTCTGCAGGGCATTCTCATGTTGATGGAGAGTCTAGTGGCTCAGCAGATATGAGTCTTGATGAGGAGCTTGGGATCCCAGCTATAAGAACACCTGGTGTAAAGAAGGCTATGGAAGCCATGAATGAAAAGCTGCGAAGATCAGGGAGAGTGAAGAACCCTGTGCAGAGATTTACATATGATGGTTATGTGGCACATCACTATGCATATATGGCAAAGGTTGTGCAGGTTGTTGAGCCCACATGCATTGATGAGGCTGTTGGAAATGTGTGTTGGGAGAAAGCTATGGATGAGGAGATGGATGCACTATATGGAAATGAGACTTGGGATTTAGTGCAATTGCCTGAAGGCAAGAAAGCCATTGGATGTAAGTGGGTGTACAAAGTTAAACATAACAGTGATGGGAGCATAAACAGGTACAAGGCTAGATTGGTAGCCAAAGGATATGCACAGACATATGGGATTGATTATGAGGAAACTTTCAGCCCAGTTGCCAAGATGGCAACGGTGAGAGTTGTGATAGCAGTGGCTGCGTCAAAGCAATGGTCTTTACATCAAATGGATGTAAAGAATGCATTCTTGCATGGGGATTTGCAAGAAGAGGTGTATATGTTGCAGCCACCTAGTTATGAGGATGTGGGTCACCCCGAGTATGTTTGCAGGTTGAAGAAAGCCTTGTATGACTTAAAGCAAGCACCAAGAGCATGGTCTGACAAGATTTCTGAATATCTTGTCACTATTAGCTTTCATGTAGCCAATGCAGATTTCTCGCTGTATGTGAGACATGGTGATAGAGGGGTTGTGCTTGTTGTCATCTATGTAGATGACTTGATCATTACGGGGGACCATGATGCAGAGATCTTTGATGTAAAGATCCTGCTAAGACAGAAGTTTGAGATGAAGGATCTGGGGGAGCTCAGATATTTCTTGGGCATTGAGGTGATTAGGTCACCACATGGTATTGGATTACTGCAGAGACAGTATGGCTTGGACATGTTGTCCAAGTATGGTATGACAGGCTGTAAGCCTATTTCTGTGCCATTGGATCAGAATGGCAAGTTGAGTGCAGATTCAGGAGAGATCTTGGAGGATCCTACTATGTATAGGCGCATAGTAGGAAGTTTGATATATATGACGATCACCAGACCAGATTTGAGCTATGCTGTTGGGTTGGTGAGCCAGTTTATGCAGGTTCCACGGAAACCACATTTGGATGCAGTGAGACGCATACTGAGGTATGTGAAGTCTACTTTGCATTGTGGACTATTCTATGAGACTGGGACAGAGATATGTGTACATGGGTACACAGATGCTGATTGGGCTGGTAGTATCTCAGATAGAAGATCTACCAGTGGATTCATGTTTTCTTTGGGGAGTGCTGCGGTGACTTGGAGCAGCAAGAAGCAGCCTACGGTTGCTCTATCGAGTACAGAGGCCGAGTACAGAGGAGCTGCTATGGCAGCATGTGAGGTAGCTTAGTTGAGAAAGCTACTTGCAGATTTGGGTCTATCAGTAGATAGACAAGTTGTCATTTTTTGTGACAACATTAGCAGTATACAGTTGGCCAGGAACCTAGTCTTTCATGCTCATACGAAGCACATAGAGGTCCACTACCACTTCGTCAGAGAGAAGGTCTTAGCAGGAGACCTTGAGCAGGAGACCTTGTTTATGTCAGCACAGAGGATCAGGTAGCTGACATCTTCACCAAAGCATTGGGTACAGAGAAGCTCCGCAGATTCAGGGCTTCGCTTGGTGTACATGAGATGGAGTTGAGCTCGAGGGGGAGTGTTGAGATATCGAGCTCGTCTAGTGAGGCGGTGGCCACTGATGACCCGCCTGGGGGATAGGCCCCACACTTACACCACTGGCATGGTTGGTGAGATCTTGGGTGATATGCGGCCAGTGGGATGACAGGCTATGTGACAGCCATTCTAGAGACTGGCATAGTTATAGCGCCAGCTCATTTAGTCGGGTTCACACTATAGAGAACCCGTGTATGTATTGGTTGAGTACCTTTCATATTATGAGTACTCTTATTCTTGTATATGTTGTGTTGAGTGTTGAGTGAAGAAGAAGAAGATTTCAGCCTCTCACCTTGTGTGTTCTCTATTAGGGTTTTGTGAGTGTGTGTGTGTGCTTGCAAGAGCTCAAGCTCTCTTCCCCCCTGCATCTTTTCAAATCTTTCTTAGGAGCTCTAAATTATGTATGGTGGCAAATCCTTCTAAGTTGCAGTCATTTAGGAGCCTTAATTTTATGAGATAGTCTAGGCATTAGATTTTATAACTAGATTATGCCATTAGAACCTTAAGCTTAGACAAATAAACACAAACTACTAAATCACACACTAATGCACCTCCCTAATGCAAACATTCTATCATTGATGCATTCTAATACCATCATTATAGTAGCTCTTCATCACCATAACCACACATCATGCTCTTAGACATCCTTAGCTCATATGCTTTCTTATCCATGTGACTCCTTTCTGTGTCACAATCACCTCACCCTATATGTTTTTAACCTTCCACTAAATAAGTCTCCTCCCATTTTATTCAATTATGCTCTTCCAAATACTATTGCTTTTCATGTGGACCACCACTATGTATGCCCATCCCTAGTTACGCATCATCGTTGCTTTTCTCAACATGGGTGTTTCCAAAGTCCATTTTGATTAATTTACTTAAAAGGTTATTTGTCCATGCTTGTGCTTTTATCAGTTAGATATTATCCATGCTTATGGACAAATAACCCTTAATTTCCTTAAAGATTATTCATCCATGCTAATGCTTTTATCAGTTAGATATTATATAAATATTGGGTAAGATGCAATGGTTGAATAAGCAAGCTTTTACATCTCATATCTTATATTCCAATTTTATAGCCTTCATCATTTAATCAAGGTCAAGCTCTTTTCCATCTTCATCTTTTAATAGTAACTTCAACTTTACATTGACTTCAAGTAAGCTTAAGCACCGGGCCTAGTTTGAGTACTTTTTACGGAAGGGTGTTACTTCTACCTCTTAAGTCTTGCACTTTTGCTTATTAGAGAAATCTCACCCGAACCGTGCTTGGAATCTTACCCTACATTTTTAAATGCCATATACCCATCATTCACATGTGTTTTTTCACTAAAGCATCTCTACATGGAGACACATGAAACCATTACTCTTAGCCTATCTTATAACACAAACCACCATAGTAAATCTTCTAAGGATTACATGGCTTTATTGGTATTTTTTAGCATAAAAAGCATGTATATGTAGCATTTACATCAAGCCATCTAGTGAGCCTAGATTCAATTTCCTTACCCGATTATGTGTTACTACACTAGTGTCCATGAGCCCCCCCATAAGCAAGAAAGATACAAAAGTTATATACTATAATATTCATGCATAAGTAGGTGTGGCATTTATATTTATCAAGAACACATATACATAAGTAGGTGCGACATTTATATTCAACAAAAACACCACACATGTTGCTAGAATGTTAAGAGCTAGCTTAGATAAGTTAGGCATTACACCAAATAGGTTACATGCAAGTGTGGGTTAATATTCCCATATTGGATAAGGATGAGGAGAATTTGCTTTCTGTATGAGTAACATAGATGCCACATATATTGCTAGATGGTTAAGGGATGGCTTAGATAAGTTTCGCATCTCACCAAATAGGTTAGATGTAAGTCTAGGTTAACATTCCCATATTGGATAGCACTGAGGGTAGAAGGAGATCTTCCTAAGACACACTATTCTTAGCTTGTGGGGCATAAACAATCTGAATTGGTCTAGAAGCTACACCACTACCAATGGTCTTGCATTTGGTCTAAATTACCCTAGTTGTAGTTAGGCAAGTTTAACTAGGCCCAACATATATAGTACTTGACCTATCATATGATTGCCCCATATATGGCACAATTGTCACATAATATGACTGTTGAACCACCCCTATGTAGTGTGTATAGACTCACATTTGAAAGATCTCCATCATAATCATCAATTTGTAGACACCACATATGTTGTTAGATGGTTTAGAGCCATCTTCGATAAGCTAGGCATCACACCAAATAGGTTACATGTAAATGTGGGGTTAATATTCCCATATTGTACAAGGCCCCCTTTATGTGAGAAGAAGTTGCTTTGTGTATGAGTAACACAAACATATATTGCTAGATGGTTTAGAGCCATCTTCGATAAGCTAGGCATCACACCAAATAGGTTACATGTAAATGTGGGGTTAATATTACCATATTGAACAAGGCCCCCTTTATGAGAAAAAGTTGCTTTGTGTATGAGTAACACAAACATATATTGCTAGATGGTTAAGAGATGGCTTAGATAAGTTTGGCATCATACCAAATAAGCTACATGTAAGTATAAGTTAACATTCCCATATTGGATAGCACTAAGGGTAGACATTTTGCCCACTCTATTGCCTTTTGCAACCAGCTTGCACTTATCTTTAAAGTCTTTGACATAACAACCAATAGGGTTAAAGCGCACATGAAAACCCTGCTTAATTATCTAGCCAACTAGAACTAGATTCTTTGTAATATTTAGAATGTGAAGTATATTTACAAGGTGCTTCACCTTACCATCTTGCATAGACAATGGCATATTTCCAACATGGGTGATTGGATGAGCATTATCATCCTCTATTTCAACAAAACCTAGCTTTGCAATATTTTTCGTATCCTTGAACCACTCACCATGTGACTGGTCATGTGGTTCGAATCACTTGAATCCACATACCATACATCATCATTGCATGCGGATACATTATTTCCCGACAAAATATTAAGCACATGCCACATAACAAACAACCTTTCATTGTCCTCATTACTTATGCTAGAGGACACATAGATATTTTGATGTACTTTTCCATTTCTCATGTCATTTTGCTTCTTATAGCAATATGCCTACAAATGCCCAGCTTTGCCATAATAAAAATAGCCTCATGTATCATTTTGTTGCCTTTGCCAATTTCTAGGACCTCTTTGACTCCCCCTGCCTCTGAACTGGCCACTTCCACCTGTGTGTTGTTGTGATTCATGGGACTGTTTTGCTGACCATAATTTTGATTACCTGTTTGGCCCCACCACCTTAGCCACGACCTTGACCTCTACCTTGTTCTCTACCTGCACTTGTGTAGAAGGCCTATTGCTTCGAATTGCCTTTGTTTTGTGAAGACTAGTTTTCACCCAAACTCTTTTCTTTAATGATCAGCATTGACACCAAATCTGTGAAGTTGGGAATGTTCTCCCGAGTCTGAATAGGCATCTTGAATGCCTTGTATTGTGGTCGAAGACCACATAGACATCCTTCCACCTTATCATCATCATCAACATAAACATCAATAGATGCAAGAGATTCCATAATGCTCTTGATCTTCAAGGCATAATCATTCACATACATGTTTTTCTTCTCCACAGTATGAAGCTCATTCTTCAACTGAATCTTTCGTGTGTCTTGGTGTTAGTTTCATATAACTTCACCAAGGTGTCCCATGCCTCCTTGGGTGACTTGGCATCTTGTATATGCCCAATCATGGTGTCCAATATACTAATAAAAAGCTCATTCTTCAACTGAATCTTTCGTGTGCCTTGGTGTTAGTTTCATATAACTTCACCAAGGTGTCCCATGCCTCCTTGGGTGACTTGGCATCTTGTAAATGCCCAATCATGGTGTCCTATATACTAATAGAAAGCCAATACATTACTTTCCTTGTTCCTTGATTCCAATCCTAGTATTCTTTTATATCTGCAGTTGGATTAATCTCGGGTATCTTTGGTGCCTCCTCATGTTCACCTTTAATGTAGTCCCCATTAGAAAATTTATTAATCTAAACCTCTAAGCATGGAAGTTATTTATTGTGGTATTGTACTACACCTAAACTGTCAACCAGTGAACTCAATTTGTATACATACACCCAATAACTCTTGTAAGACCTCTTTACAATAAACACAGTGTCCGCACAACCAAATTTCCTTCCCGCAATTCCAAAAAATAAAGTTATGTAGAATATCGAAACTTATCTGCAGTGCATGAACACTTGCTAACTCAAAAATAGGGTTCAAGATGCACCCAAAATGCGATTTTGGCTTAAATTTTTTTATCCAAAAGACTTCATTGTTGCCTTGTTGCTCCGCTCCCGCGAAGACGGCTCCTCAATCAGAGTTCATTGTTATCGATGCCTCTTGAAGAGCTCCCGACAAGGGTGTAGTAGCCAACACAAAGTGTACGTGAAGCTCTTATCCTCATACTGCTTCCTATGCTTCTCTTGCTTGCCACTCAACTCCTTAGCATGAATCAGGCTCTGCTGATACCATGAAAAGATGTAGGGAGGAAGAGAGCTTGAGCTCACACAAACCCTAGAAGAGAACACACAAGATGAGAGGCTGAAAATTTTTTCTTCTTCTTTTGAACAAAAAAAAGGTCTACCAAAAAGATAAGGAAAATACAAAATGAGTGCTACAGTACTATGTACATGCAGTCCATAATGTGAACACACTAAGTGAGTGAGCTGGCAAGATAAGTATGCCATAACTCAATGGTGGACTAGTAGATGGTATAGTTCACCTATAGAATTACTGGTGAAGATCCATCATGTTAGCGTCCTACCGATGTAAGTGACAGAAACGATCACCCAGGTATATTATAAGTTTCATCTTGTGTTGAGCTTGACATCTCAACAATATTTAATTAGGACTAACATGTAGCAGTTGATCTATCATATGGCTACCCTATGTATGACAGTTGGAAGCATTATATGACTGCCCCTCTGTAGTATATATATACTCATTTGAAAGATCTCCATCATATTTAAATCATCAATTTACAAATGCCACATATTTTTCTAGATGGTTAAGAGATAGCTTAGATAAGTTAGGGATCACACCAAATAGGCTACATGCAAGTGTCAGTTAATATTATCGTATTGGAGAAGGCCCCCTTTATATATAAGGAGAGTTGCTTTGTGTATGAGTAACACAAATGCCACATATATTGCTAGATGGTCAAGAGACGGATTAGGTAAGTTTGGCATCACACCAAATAGGTTACATGTAAGTGCAGGTTAACATTCTCATATTGGATAGCACTAAGAGTAGAAGGAGATCTTTTTCCCAAGACACACTATTCTCACCTTGTAGGGACCAAACAATCTAAATGGGTGTAGAAGATGTACCAATACTTATGTTCTTGCATGTGGTCTTAGTTATCCTAGTTGTGATACCTATGGTCTTACATGTGGGCTTCGTTTCCCTACTTATGGTCTTACATGTGGTCTTCGTTTCCCTACTTATGGTCTTACATGTGGGCTTCATTTCCCTACTTATGGTCTTGCATGTGGCCTTAGTTACTACCCTAGTTGTAATTAGGCATGTTTAATTAGATCCAACATATAGCAGTTGACCTATCATACGATTGCCCCTATGTGGTAGTCCAACACATCATGTGGTTGTCCCTATGTATGGTAGCCGACACATCATATGACCAGACCAATGTAGGATATATATACACTCATTTGAAAGAACACCATCATATTTAAATCATCAATTTGAAGATGCCACATATGTTGCTAGATGGTTAAGAGAGATGACTTAGATAAGTCACACATCAAACCAAATAGGTTACATGCAAGTGTGGGTTAATATTCCCGTATGTTGCTAAATGGTCAAGAGACGACTTAGATAAGTTAGGCATCACACCAAATAGGTTATATGCAAGTGTGGGTTAATATTCTCATATTGGAGAAGGCCCCCTTTATGAGGAGAAGTTACACATCAAACCAAATAGGTTACATGCAAGTGTGGGTTAATATTCCCGTATGTTGCTAAATGGTCAAGAGACGACTTAGATAAGTTAGGCATCACACCAAATAGGTTATATGCAAGTGTGGGTTAATATTCTCATATTGGAGAAGGCCCCCTTTATGAGGAGAAGTTGCTTTGTATATGAGTAACACCAAACGCCACATATATTGCTAGATGGTTAAGAGATGGCCTAGATAAGTATGGCATCACACCAAATAGGTTACATATAATTGTAGGTTAACATTCCCATATTGGATAGCACTAAGGTCTGACACATCATATCACATCATATGACCACCCCTATGTAGTATATATAGACTCATTTGAAAGATCTTCATCATAAATCATCAACTTGTAGATGCCACATATGTTGCTAGATGGTTAAGGGATGTCTTAAATAAGTTAGGCATCACACCAAATAGGTTACATGCAAGTGTGGGTTAATATTCCCATATTGGAGAAGGCCCCCTTTATGAGGAGAAATTGCTTTGTCTATGAGTAACACACATGCCACATATATTGCTAGATGGTTACGGGACATCTTAGATAATTTTGGCATCACACCAAATAGGTTACATGTAAGTGCAAGTTAAGATTCCCATATTGGATATCACTAAGAGTAGAAGGAGATCCTCCTAGGACAATACACTATTCTCAGCTCTTTTGGGATCCAAACAATTCGAATGGGTGAACCTATAATTTTGGTCTTGCATTTGGTCTAAATTACCCTAGTTGTAGTTAGGTATGTTTGATTAGACCCAAAATATAGCGATATCACTGTCCCTATGTAGCCAACGGATCATCCATATGAGTGCCCCTATGTAGTATATATAGACTCATTTGAAAGATATATATCATATTTAAATCATCAATTTTGGATGAAGGTGGAGAGAGGAGGCCACTTTGGACCACTGTGTGAAGGCTTCAACAGATGCCATCTAGGGCCTCTTTGAACCACGCATGGAAAATTGGAAGCCACCCCTAAGACCAATGTGCCAAAATCCTAGATTGAGTGCCCACCCTTTATGCTTGGGTTTGATCAGCCTAGGCAGTTAAATTTGGCCAAAAATTGATGACATTGAACCATAGGTAGATGAAGACCTAAGCATGAGCTTGTGCCATATTAATTATGCCAAACTGAGGGGCATAAGGCCTCTTCTAGGCAAGGTGGATAAAACTCTATAAAATCAACCCTAAAAGCACTTAATCACTTACACAACTACCATTAGGAACTTTAAATCACCCCCTCAAGTCCAAAAATCTTAAAAAAAACTTAAAAAACCAAGCCAAACCATCTCTTGGGTTGGGAGACACGAGCCCATAGTCTCGTGATAAAAGTCATCAATCAAAGACATAAGTCAACACATGTCACAGCAATGAGCCTAAAGACATGAGCCATGAGCCGTGAGAGTCAATAGGCATGAGTCATGAGTCTAGAGATGTGAGTGAATAGACATGAGTCTAGAGGTAAGAATACCTAATATGGCTCCAACCAAGTAAAGCTGCCTTGAAGACTTGTAAGGACATACCTACTCGTGTCTTATAAGGATTTTCATGTCATATAATTGGACCAAGACTACAATTTCTAAGGAAAATTCTTATCCTTTAGAATTATTGGGACATTACATATAATTCTTATTCTTTACAATTATTGGGGCATTACATACAATTATTGCCCCAATAATTGCACACCAACCATATCTTAGGTCTATTTCATAAAAGCCTATGCCTAGGTAGGCCTATTTTATAAAAATCAAATTCATGAGCCTCCTAGTTTACATAAAAATTAAATATGTGAGCCTACTAGTTCACACAAAAAGGCATGAGCCTATAGATGTAAATCCACATGTGTGACCTACATTGTGACCCTAAATCTACGAGTTTATACTAGGCGTGAGCCACCAGGCATGAGTCCACAGGTGTGACATGAATCTAGCTCACTAGACCTACGTGAGCCTACAGGCGTGATCATAGAGGATGTGGGCCTAGAGGCGTGAGCCTAGCCAAAAAACCCCCCAAAAACTTATAGCTTGAGTAGAACAAGTGTGTCTAAATTGTTTGAACTCATTTTTAGACCTACTTTGAGGAAGCATGTTTCACCAGAGTGAAACCTTTGATATAAACTTGATCTATACTAATTTTTAAAAATGATAATATAGGCGATTATAGTGCATCAACCCATACCTCCGCAAACCACCTAGCCTTCAGTCCTAGCAAAGGACCATTACTCAATAGAGTGCTTCCCCATTAAGAAGGCAATAGAGTGCTTCCCCATTAAGAAGGCAATACTTCTTTAGATCTACCTCAAGTGAAGATTTTTTGGATGAGATGAGCTAGCTAAATGTAGAAATGAGCAGAGGAACAATGGAACCATGGAAAACGAGAGTGCCAATAGTTCTTTGAGCCCTAGATTCACCAACTTTGGCACTTTAAATATAGTGCCAAAGTTGGTGAAGAGGGCAGTAAACTGTCCTATCTTTGAGTGAAGCTCTAGTGAAGGAGTCAAAGCATGACCAAAAAACCTCAAGGTTTGTTCCCCTCAGGAAGTATGCAAACCATGTTGGATGCCAAAATGTTTCAAACTGTTGATGCCAATCCTAAGTTAGGTTTGCTTGAAATAGGCCATGGCTAGGTAGCCCAACAACCATAATTATGGACATGTCTCTTTCGTTGTACCATTGGGGACAAACATTCCACAAAACACCCAATAGTAAGCACACATAGTACAAGCAAGATTCCCACTTTCTACATGACCCCATTATTGAAGCTTCTTCACCCATGAAGCTAAGTTTTAGTTCCTCTCCATTCTGATGAGGAATAGGGAACATGGGGAAGGGTAAAGAGCTAATGATTGGGACTAGCTCAAACCTAAGGGATCCATAAGAGCATTCACATAACATGTCCTAGCCACACAACAAGCATGCAGCCTCAAAGTCAAACTAGCATAGGATAAGTGCCTTTAGGAACTGCACAGCAACCCAACTCCATGGGGTATGAAAATCCAAACCCTGAGATGGAGGGTTTTATGAAACCATCCCCTTACATTTCATTGCCACATGAATATGCTGAAGACATGCTTAGAATGGCATTTAAAATGGGATGGGGTTGCCATAAACATAGCACCTAGAGCCGGGGGAAAAAACCTCCTAAAGAGGGAAAAAGTGCCCCGACGGTCCTAAGTGTGTTCACACACATCACTGCCTATATATATATGGCAACAAATCCCCCCTGGGAGTGATGGTGTGAACGACAGCTGGCACTCATGTATAGGGGAGTGCCATGCCCGAAGTAGATCAGTCCACAAAGGGGAGCAAACCCAAAGCTTTGCGGAAAGCTTCGAACTTCTCACGAGGAAGCGTCTTTGTGAAAAGATCGGCGAGGTTGTCCTGTGTTGGCACATAGGCCAAGCTGATCTCTCCTGCTGAGAGTCTCTCCCTGACATAGTGATAATGCACCTCAATGTGCTTTGTGCGAGCATGAAAAACTGGGTTTCTCGTAATTGCCAACGCACTCTGACTGTCAGTGAAGATAGAGGTGGCAGACTCTTGTCCAACACCCAAGTCAGCCACCATAAGCCGTCTGAGCCACACACACTCAACCGTAGCTGTGAAAGCTGCCCTGTACTCAGCTTCACAACTAGAAGTGGCCACAGTAGGTTGCTTCTTGCTCAACCAAGATATGCATGAGCTACCGAGCATGAAACAAAAACCACTTGTGGACACTCTTGTGTCATAGCAACCAGCCCAATCTGAGTCCGAAAAAGCATGTAAATTTGGTGGCAGCGATCCCCCCTTGGGATAAAACAACCCAAGATGTATGGTGCCACTCAAGTAGCGAAAGATGCGTTTAACTGCCTTCCAATGCTGAGACCCTGGGCTATGCATAAACCTGCTCACCTGTGAGACTGCAAACTGAATGTCCGGCCTCGTAATGCATACATAAATGAGGCAACCAACAGCTGTCTGATAGAGTGTGACATCAAAGTGATCTCTAGCATCATGAAGACTCAACTTCAAACCTGTCTCCATTGGAGTAGCAATAGGCTTGTAGTCTTCAAGTCCAAATCTCCGCAACAATGTCTCAATATACTTTGTCTGACACAAAGCAATACCTCCATCACACTGCTTAAATTGTATCCCCAAATAATGATGCAAATGCCCCAAATCTGACATCTCAAAAAAGGCATTCAAATCAGCCTTAAAATCAGCAATATGACTTTCATTTGGTCCTGTGAGCAGCATGTCATCGACATAGAGAGCAATGATTAGATGTACATCATCCACACATTTAACATATAAAGTGCTTTCTGTTGGACTATTCTGAAAACCATGTGCAGTCAAATATGCGTGTATCTTTTCATACCAAACTCGTGGAGCTTGCTTTAAACCATATAAAGCCTTTTTCAACCTGCACACTTTGTTTTCCTGCCCTTTTTGAACAAAACCACGAGGCTGCGATACATACACCTCCTCATGCAAATCTCCATTCAAGAACGCAGTCTTTATGTCCAACTGATGTACATTCCAACCATTATGAGCTGCCAATGCACAAATGCTACGAATAGTAGTCATACGACAAGAGGGAGCAAAGGTCTCATCAAAATCCCTTTGCAACAAGTCTAGCCTTATAGCGATCAACACTGCCATCTGGCTTTCGTTTCAACTTAAAAACCCACTTACATCCAATGGCCTTTTTACCAATAGGCAAATCACATAAAGACCATGTACCATTCTTCATTATAGCATCATATTCACTTTGCATTGCAGCTAACCAATTTTTTGATTTTTGTGCCTCATCAAATGAAAGAGGTTCTTCCTCTTCACACATACTAGACACAGCCAAAGCATAACAATCTGATGCATAAGAGGCATGCTGAAAACCTGAACGAGTACGACTAGATATAGGTGCATCAATTTTACTATCACGCAAGGTTTGCACCAGCCATTTAGGCATACCTCTAGCCTGCTCATTTTCAGCCCTATCCTCAAAAATTACATCCTGTAAATCTGCATCAGAAATGGGCTGATCTATGATGTCGTTTGATATCTGCATAGGCTGAATATTTGCCTCATTAGGACTTACATTTGAATTCCCACCTGTAAACAGAGGCAACAATGTATCAAATACATCCCGTGAGCTCACGCCTGTCTCTTTGGTACATGATAACAAAGGCTGCACAGCATCTTCCACAAAAACAACATCTCGACTAATCAAGATACACTTTGACTGTGGATGATACAATCTGTAACCCTTGCTCTCAGCACTTTAACCAACAAAAATGCATTTGACAGCCTTATCATCCAATTTTTTGCGTTGTTGCACAGGCACTAAAGCATAGGCCAAGCAACCAAAGACACGCAAGTGACCAATAGAAGGCTTCCTGCCATGCCAAGCTTCGTATGGAGTAATAGACTGCAAGGCCTTAGTGGGACACCTATTGAGTACATATGCAACACACATGACAGTCTCAAGCCAAAACGCATGTGGCAAAGCTTGGCTCTTGACCATACATCGTGCCATCTCCATAAGTGACCTGTTTTTCCTCTCAGCAACACCATTTTGCTGAGGGGTAAACGGCACTGTACATTGGTGTTTTATCCCACGACTAGCCAGAAATGCATCAAACTCTTTAGACAAGTACTCCCCCCCTCGATCAGAACGGAGGGTGCCCACACTACAATTGGATACATTTTCAACCATAAGAAAAAACTGTTTGAAGCACAAAAACACTTCAGACTTTGCCTTCAGTGGATATACCCATGCATGCCTTGAGTAATCATCAATGAAAGTCACGAAGTACAAGTGTTTACCAAATGACGGAGTTTGCATAGGCCCACATACATCACTATGTACAAGTTGCAATCTGCGAGTGGCCTGCACACAGAACCATCCTTTGGAAACGCAGAACGCTGCATTTTGCCCAAAATACAGCCTTCACAAACATGTTTCAATGGTGCCTCAAGAGGGGGCAATGAAGTAACCATATCAAATTTCTGCAAACGCAGCAAACTAGCAAAGTTCAGATGACCAAAATGAGCATGCCATAGTTTTGCATCTGAAACTGCCTTTTCATCAGAAACTGCATTTGCTGAATCTTCCACACACTTGTCATAAGAATTGAGCCTATACAGCCCACGAAACAAGGTGCCAGATGCAATAATCGTATCACCAGAAGTCAAATCATGAACAGTACATCTGTCATCCACAAATTTGACTACAAATCCAAGTCTAGCAAGCGCAGAGACAGACAATAGATTCTTCTTTATCCCTGGCACATACATACAAAGCATCTGAAAGTGTGAAAGCGCTGCCATTTGCAGCAGTAAGCATAATTTTACCAACGCCCTTCACTGGGTAAGAAGCATTATTGGCACATGTGACAATATTCCCATTAGAGACAGCCTCAAGACAAGTGAACATATCACGATGTGAGGTAATGTGCTTTGTAGCACCACTGTCAAAATACCATACATTAGAGTCAACAGAAACTGCCAGACATGCATCATGTACAGATGGGTCATACTGGCAATACACGCTAACGCCCATTCTGTATCCTGCACAACATTTGCAGAATCTGCATTTGTAGAAGCATCCGCTATTGTGGCTGCATTTGACTCTTTCTTCTTTGCCTCTTTAGCCTTTAGCTTAGGGCAATTCTTAATGACATGATCATTTGCCTTACAATAGTTGCACCTGGTCTTTTTCTTGCCTTTATCAAGAGCCTTCTCAGACTTATTGTTGCTACTTGTGGAAGGAGAAGAAGTTGCAGACCTACTAATAGGAGAAGAAACAGTGGAAGGGGCTGCCTTACCACTTCTTCTCTGCTGCTGGGCAGTAATAAATGCTTGATCAACTGCACACTGCCTGGCCCTGTTTTTCCTGGATTGCGCTTCTTGCAAGAGCTTGTTGACTAAAGGAAGCTCTTCCTCCATCTAATGTGGTGCTTCCTAGAGTACCACATCACATCTCACTACAATCAATAGAGGCTGTGTGGAGTACTAGGGTTATATCATAGTTATAGTGCTAGCTCATGTGGACTAACCATTGTATGTTATAGTAGGAGAGTAATTTCCCTTAAAGTATGTACTCTTATGTTTTCATGTTTATGGTTGTAGAGAAGAGAAGAAGATAGAAGAAAATTCAGCCATCCATCTTTCTCGTGTGTGTGTGTGTGTGTGTGTTTGCTTGCAAGGAACTCAACCTCTCCCTCTTCCTTAAATTCTAGTTACACGTGTGGATCTCTATAAGATTCTACGTCTCTTGAGAACTGGATAGTTAGCTCTCCTAAAAAAATGGACTATATGCTTGGCACTTCCTTAAACTACCTCAGCTCGAGGGAATGATCGATGGGGGTAGCACCAAACTATGCTAGCTTTTATGGGTCTTATCTTTTCTAGCTACCTACGATTGTTGTGTGAAGGTGTCCTATCAAGTTTGTTTCTAAAAATGTGGCAAAGGCCTCAGTGGTAGTGGTGTCTTGATTCAGCCTTTGCTTCATGGGTTTATGAGAGTTAGTAGGGGAGGGAGCTATTGGGGTTTGCTATGAAGGAGGCCTGCTCAGGGTGATGGCACTTTGGTAGCTATAGGATTTGAGAAGCCCTTCCCATCAGTCGGGTTTGTACACATGCTATGGAGTTCATGATGGAAATGGTCGGCCTAGTTCATCGGAGCACCTTACTTGAGGTGGGCAAGGAGGGAGAGGTTACACCTGGGGAGGACTTGGGCTAGGGTAAGCAGGTCAGGTTGAGTAATGTTCTCCCATTTGACTTTGTCTTTGTTGACTAGTATCCTAGTAATGTCCTTGATCATTCCTTATGCTCCGCTCATCTTTTGGTATGGCTCTATAGCTCGGGGCACTGTGAGAGGGTCCCCTGGTAATGTTCTTGATCATTCCTTGTGCTGTGCTCATCTTTTGGTATGGCTCTGTAGCTCAGGGTAGTGTGAGAGGGTCAAGGTCAAGTCAACACCTATATCACGGACTATGCAAGTATATTGAGGTGTCATAGAAGGATATGAATCTAAAGTAGATGCTGAGGTTTAGGCCCCAAGCCTAAAGAGCTACCAGTCCGAGTTGGTGCAAGTGTTCCATGACTTCTACTCTCATGTGACAATCTGGTAGCACTCCTAGGTGTGGTAGTAGGTGAGCTTATACTCCACCCTCTCGTTGAATTATGGATGTGGCTGTGAATGATGTGGCAGCCTATTGTGACTGCTCAAAGAAGCTCTACTCCCAGTGGGGAGAAGTTTTGTGGCTACTTGGTATTCTAAGATCTTGGCAACTTGGTGAGCTTATGCTCCACCCTCTTGTTAAATTGGGGATGTGGCTGCCTACTACTACTGACTGCTCAAAGCAGCTACTCTCCTAGTGGGGAGAATTTTTGTGGCTACTTGGTATTCCAAGATCTTGGTGACTTGGTGGCCTTCCTCTTCTTTGGTGGGTGTGAGGAGCACATTATCTAAAGAGGTTTTAGATGCTCCTACTGTAGTCACCATGATGATAGTGGACATGTATGGCCAAGAAAGATAGGAATGTGTGTAGCTAGATGTCTGTGGAATTATGCACATGTGTTCATAAGAGAGCATACGTTCCCACTTTGGTACGTGTACATAATTCTAACAGGTCTGCCACTTGTAGTGGTAAAAGTCAAGGCCATGTGATGGGTTAGTTTTTTAACCATTTTATCATAATGGTCATTAATGGGAAGAATATTATTTGACCCTTTCTTAATGATAATATTGTGCAGATCTTTCCTGTTAGACTTAGAAATGTGCATTCCTTGCGAGCATGCATATGCAGGCCCAAACCAGTCGAGCAGCACATACACAAGCAAACTAGAGAGCAATTTTCTGTGTTTTGGTCAAAAATTCCAAAGTTTGCCCTCCAATTTTTCCTTAACTTTGCATATTTATAGATTTTTAATTTGTTAATAGCATGCTTTAGCTTCCCTAACCTATCTAGTGATGTACACACTGTACCATAATGGTTTTTCTACAAAGACTAATGGTGAGATTGATTCATAAAATGAATAAAAACTCAAAATTTTATAAATACAAGAAGGAATTAGTAAAAATCAAAGGAGATTGAATCAAACGCTTACTTGTAATCATGTAACTAAAGCAACCCAAAGGGTTGCTTCATGCTCCATTGCATTAAGATGGGCCAAATAAACCATAAAACAACAAACAAACAAAAGTTAAACCAGTGGATTTGCACTCTAACTAAGCTATGTCAATACTCCAAATGCAAAGTATAGCAAGGGAGTCCTAACCAAAGGTGCTTCGCACCATTGTGGTGGCACCAAACATGTTCACAGAGATTGAGAACACTTAAGCCTTGAAAGATAGAGAGAAGGAGAGGAGAATCCAAGGGTCTTATTGGTTTTCATCTCAAGCCACTCTTGGTAGAGTAACTCTTAACCCTTGGTAGAGTTACTCTTGGTAGAGTAACTCTTAACCCTTGCAAGGTAGAGAGAAGGAGAAGGAGAATGCAAGGGTATTACTGGTTTTCACCTCAAGCCACTCTTGGTAGAGTAAGTCTCTCTTGTGGAGAGCTAGGGTCTTTAACCTTTCCTCCTTTGTTCACCAAAAAGGAGCAAATGGGTGGGGAGCAAAGAGAGAGAGAGAGAGAGCTATGGAAAACTTAACCTCTACTTTGATGCCATGGTGAGTGAGAGGGCATGAGAGAGTAGAAAAGAGAAAGAGGGAGAAGAGAACATACATCAACACCACCACTCACCCAGACAGTTCCTAAACATGTATGCAACAAAGAAGAAGAGAAAGCATATAAGCAACAATCCTCAAAGAAGAGAAAGCAAAGGCCCATATTGTACTGTAGGATGTCCTCATAAAGACCCTTCACCAAATCCCTCGAGTGCTCCAAGTACTCTGAATCTCGTACTAAATTCAAGTGTCATTCCTTATGGAGGCACAAACTTTATCAAAGGTACCTGGTCTTTTTAACTCTACCTTCTCATTCAGATCAGCATGAAGGGATTTAATGAATATATCTTTTTTAAGGAGTATAGGTGGGTGCTCTGCTCCCATCAAAGCATCCCATCTTCCCCATATTCCTCAAAATGATCTACAAATCTATCAAATACATCTAATAGACTATGCTTCAATTTCTATATCTCCTGCCATATAGCATCCAAGGATTCACCTTTCTTGTAATGTTGCACCAGAGCTCCTTTAACATCCTCATATGCTTGCCCTGATGTGGCTGACCCCTCCAATTCTGGAACCACCTTTTTTGTAATGTTGCACCAGAGCTCCTTTAACATCCTCATATGCTTGCCCCTGCTGATGTGGCTGACCCCTGATGTTGCTGACCCCTCCAATTCTGGAACCACCTTTTTGCATCCCCTTTGAATAACATGGACAGTAGTGTCAATTTGTCCTCATCTATGTCCTTTCCAAATGTAGCAGCTGTCAGCTCCATACCAGCCAAAAAGTCCTCTGGATCCTCATTTTAGCATGTCCATGGAACATGAGATAAGACATCATTGCAACCATCTCAACAGCTAACACTTCTCAACTTCTACCAACAGTCTGAAGGGTGCCTTGAAAGCCCTACTCTGTGGAGGCACAAAAATAATGATGGCTTCAGGAGAACCTATCTTTATAGATTTGTCCAAAGCACACCACCGAGGAGACTACCACAAGCACCACAACCCAGTAAAAACAATACTAGAGGGCACTAGCACACCTAGCTGACATCCCTTAATCCTTAGCTACCCCAATTAGATCCTTCAATATCCTCCCAACCCCCCTATTCAATCTAGCTACTTACTCAGGTTGTCCTCTAAGGTCGGCTCCCACTTCCAATACCTGTGATCTTTCAACTAAGAGCCTCTCTTGACTTCAGCTAACTCCTAGCTGACCAGAACAACTTCTAGCTATCACAAAATCGGCTGAAATGTACCTCTGAAGTCCTCTCTTTGTTTCCTGTCAAAAATCTACTTTTCAGAGTCCCAAAGTAACCTTCGTCCTCATCAGCTAGTTTCACAACCTTGTCGTAAACCTCTCAGAACCAAGCAGTTGCCCTAAGCTAACCACTGGCTGACAATAAACTCTCTTGGCTACCACCACAGACAAGTCAGATTCTCACTGTTACTTGCTCTAGAATTTTGATAGCTTACTCCAGTCCAAAATTGATCCTCCAATGTCCTCTATGATCCTCCAACGTCAATAGACTTAAAGGCATAATCTCTGGACCTCCCTGGATTACCCACCGACCCTCTTTCGAGCTTTCCTTGATCTTCCTGCTCTGCTGCATAGTTCTGCCTAAGAATTCTGCCACAAAACCATATGTCTTCGAAGTCTTATCTAACATAGAAACTTCTCCAAACGTCCTCAGACTTCTACAATCGCTCAGACACTTCTAAGATCAAGAAGAGATCATCTTATAGGCTCGCTGGCTACTGCAAGCCCACAACTGCCTTGTTTCCACCCAACTAGCCAAACTGATCTGTCTAACACAGATTCTCTCTCTCCTTTGAGTCGGCTAAAACCACAGGAGCCTCAAAAAACTTAAACAAAACTAGAACCTAGCCTCAAAAAACTTAAACAAAACTAGAACCTAGCCTCAAAAAACTTAAACAAAACTAGAACCTAGCGTCAGAAACTCTCAGCTGACCACTAGTGTCAAACTGCTGCCACACAGAAACTCCATAAGACAACAAAGCCTTCTATAATAGCTGTCCTTAGATAGCAGACCTAAAACCATCAGCTATGCCTCAGAACCACTTCCTATCAACTCAAATAGGTCAAAACAAGATCTCTACACAAGTTGCTGACTATTATGATGCTTGGCTGACAATGGTTGACCCCTACACATGTTAAATGACCCATAAGAAACTCAACCAAAGTCAATTCTTCATCACTACAGTCTTCTCTTCAATGGAACTCCTGAACAACATACAATTTAACCAAAACCACAGAAGAACTCTTTAATTCCACACAACTTGATTCTCTACATATTTTAAGAAGACTGTGCAACACACAACAAACCCTGAGAGGCATGAGCAAATGAGAGAAAAACAACAACAGGCCAAGATATCTCTCACACCAATAACCACAAAAGAAACCAAACATATATTCTCAACTCCAAAAAGATTAACAACAATGATATGATCTACAGCCACATCTTGTAGGATTTAACTCGCTAATACAACTGGGATCTACTCTGAGTAATCCTTAAATCTGATCCAAGTTCCAACAGTGATGTACTCTAAGAGGTTCTGGGACACAATCTTCCACACAAAACCTTCAACCAGCTCTGTAATCCCCTTGCTCTTGATAGATCTAAGTCTTCTCAACAATCTCCCATCACCTTCTACACAAAACAAGCCCACAGATAGCTAACCAGCTCAACCAAACACTAGCTCTCTCAGTAATCTCTTCTTTAACACACAAAAGCTCTCACAATGCTCTCACACTCCAAACTTGCTTACACCTTCCCTCTTGCACAACTATGCTCTATCTCCATGCATACCCTCACCTACTCTACCCAATCTTGTCGGCTACTAAATCTTTAACACACAAAAGCTCTCACAATGCTCTCACACTCCAAACTTGCTTACACCTTCCCTCTTGCACAACTACGCTCTATCTCCATGCATACCCTCACCTACTCTACCCAATCTTGTCGGCTATTTTCCATGCAACAGTCCTAATAGCAGCTTATAACAACTAGTGATGAATGTACAGATATCCATGCAAGAATTCTATATTTCCTAAGGTCCCTAACCATTATCAATTTGTTATTTTCTTCTCTTAGGGTTGGGGTGAGCATCTCCATTAATTATACCCCTTTGACCACAAAAAATCCTATCACCATGAAAAGGCATCCAAATGGATTTATGGCGATCGATTCCACAAAATTTTGGCAAATAGAGAGGGACACATTTGTGCTATCTCACCATTGTGAACAAGAAAATTCTAACCATAAGATTTTATTATATCATACTTACGCATGTTTAATTTACAATCGACGTGTTTCTTCTTACAAGGTTGTGTTTCACGCAAATTTAAATGACAAGAAATGGTGGTATGTCATACAAGTCGCTCCTCATTCAAAGAGTATTTTTCAAAAAAGGGATGCTGAATAGCTCATGGACAAAGTGGCTGTCAAAAATGAACATGAACACAAGATACCACCAACTAATCAAGATGAAGGTGTTTTTATCAAAGATAATGAGGAAGGAATTGAATTCAAGCATGATGATGATGATGTTAAGTCCATTGCTAATGGGATACATCTTTTTGTTGATCTCGCAATGGGACATATGAATCTTGAGATACCAATTAGTGTGTATGGATTTGATGGAAGATGCAATAGATGTTGGTCCAAGCTCACCCTAATTCATTAAACAATTACTCAATTTGCTAGTCTTGATTTAGTTCATATTTGGTTGTATTACAATACATTTGGTGCTTCTTCTTTTGTGATATTGGGATCACATTTTGTGCTTCTTCTTTTGTGATATTAGGATATTTTCAGCTCTCGAGAATGCTCTCTAGAATGTGTGTGTTTTCTCCCCCAGTATGCGACTATGCTTGTGGCTATACATGTGGCTGTAATTTTATAGTTATAGCCGCATATTAGCCCCATGAGCAGCCATAGTAGCTGCATACTGTAATTATGTACACCCTATGTACCTACCCGAGTCCCCTCTCTCCTCTTCACACGGCTATGCTCCCCATCTCTTATAGTGTATCGGAAACTCCACCAACAAAGTCGAACCCTGGCTAAAGTGGGTTTGGATCTTGAGCGCCAGAACAAATATTTCAACACCGCATCATAAAGCATTTCATCAGTGACATTTACCTAACACTTCCCCTAGGATTGTAGATTTTGTTTGATGGAGGAGTGTGGCATACATTGCTTGCTCACAACATGTTAAGGCATGAATGTGGTCTCGCTCAACTTGCTCTCTCTCCAGTCAAATTTTAAATCAATAATTTTAGTGTGATGGGCTGGCGACAGTGCACCCACTATGGCAACAAGCAACATCAGTCAAAGGAGTGTGCGCTATGTGCCCTATGCTCATTATGGCACATATGACTATGACGAAAGGGCTACCTCTTCCATGTGTGTGGCAAGTGCAAAACTGAATTTCACCACTCATAGGTGTCTCTAGAGGCATTTTTGGCACAATTTGATGCTATGCAATGGCGATTGTTTGAAGCAAAGAATACGAACTCGCCTTTTGAAGAGTAAAAAGGAGATGAAGCAGTTTGTCAAAGATGTTGACTAGGTAGTGGAATGGCACTACCAATACCATTGAAGAGGATATTTTTTGTTATAGGATATTGAGTGGGTAGCATATGCAGTAGGATGGCTCTTGTCAAATGTGAAGCATGAGATTACAAGGTTGGAACATCAGGATAGTAATTCGGAGAGTAGCTCAGAGAGTGACTCTAAAGCTTAAGATGTGGATCCAAAGATGCTTGTGGTTGCCATGATAATGGAGTAGATTGGTGGGCTGTGATTGAGCATGACAAGGAGGGACTCATTGGTAGAGTATGCCAAGGGAGTTCCTCAGCTATACTTTGACCCTGTGCCATATGTTTCTAATGTTTTGGAAGATAGTTATGCTCCGGTTTCATCTATTTGTTTGATACACAAAGTGAGTTTAATGGGATTCTAGCTATACATAATGAGCATGATGATTCTCTGCAACATCTTGATTATGTCTTGCACATCAGTGATGGTAGATGGCACAAGCAGAATGAGCAGATTACACCTCCTATAAAAAGTTGTTTGCTCCTAAAAGGGATGTTGCACACACTAAGGCATGAACATAGATGTTATTTTTATCTTATCCATTCTCTTGTAAAACTTATCCCAAGATTATGTGGCAGAGTGTCCATGGTTGCCAAGGCATGAATCCAATCCTCATAGTCGTCAGGCTCTGGAAGAGGCTCACAGCAACTTGTCTTAGACTCATTAGCAAGAATGCCTCAACCCATGGGTCTTCCTTGTCTTTAAGTCTATATTCAAGGATTAGTGACCTTTGTGTATGTAAATGTGATTGTAAACCAATCTTGCTTCTCTTATGTAAGGCCTTTCGAGGATCATGGAGTGTGACCCTCTTCTTTGTAAATCCATCACTATGAATGTGTAGTGGAAACTTAGTCCAAAGGTCTTAATCTTTGGGCCATTCTAATGAATGTTGGCTATGTTCCTAATGGCAAGCTTGGCCACAAGGCTTGTGCCTATGAGTGGTGGGCTTCCCCAAGCCTTCCAAATATATCCTTAGATCAGCCAAGATTATGGAGACTCCATTATTTTTTATAAATGTTAGTTAATATGGCATTCATTTCATCACTTTCAAAGTAGAATGCCATCTTGTTCAAGGTATGGAAGGAGAGTTCTCAATGAAGGCATGACTCATCCTACTCCTATTCAAATTCACTTATCGATATGACCAGGACTTTTGAGGATAAAATGGCTATGAGGCCTACTATGTCCCCCAAGTGATATTCACACTCACTTTGTTTATACTCACTTTGAGGTGGGCTTGGACCTACCAATGTGTAAGGGATATGCACTAATCCCGAACCCTAGGAGGTGGTGCCTTTGAAGAGGGGACAATATGAAGTCCTCACAAACAATCACCTCAAAGAAAATATTACGGTAGACCATAGTGACCCATGGAAGGCCAAATTTTACCTCCTATTGAGTCCTCCACTTAATTTAGCAATGCAGGGTATGGGTAAATTGGTTATAAAGGTAGAGGCTCAACTAGCTCTTTATGCAATCCCTTGAGAATGGTCACAAGTTTTGTAAGGCCTTTAGCAGGCTCTGTCAAGAGAGAAGGAATGGAAGCTTCAGAGGCTAGCTCAAAAGCAAAAGGAGGTTTGAGTAGAGAACAAATATGTTATGAATGGGAGAGAGAAGGACAGAAGAAGGAAGGACTGCTCCAGTTCTAGTGGGTGGTTGATGATCAATTGATGCAAGGTATTAATCAGCTGACTTAGCAAATGGAGAATTTGAATCTGAGTTTGTTGCAAGGAGGCAGAAATGACCCTAGGGCAGGAGATAGAGAAGGAGTGAGAGGCAGAGGCAGAGGAGCAACTTGAATGTCCGATGCTTCAATTGTATGGAAAGGGGTCATATCTCCCCTTAGTGTCCTTACCCTAGGAGAATGGGAGGAGATGTATATTCTCGGGCACCTAGAAGAGAGGAAAGGCTAGATGTCAGAAGGGAAGAGGAGATTCCAAACCCATAGGGACCTCAGGTTCAACCACAACCAACAAATGGGCCTAGACCAGGTGAAGCTAATCTGATTGGAATGGATGAAGAAGCTGATATGTTAGCAAACAAAAGAACCAGGGGTGCAAAAGGTGAAGATGAAGCATGACCATCCAGAAGGAAGAAGGGAAAGCAAGTAGAAGACCAGTTCAAAGAGGGTAAGAGGAAGAGTAGACCCAGGAGGCATATTGGAATGCAAAATTTTCCTTTAGGGGCTTAGGAGGAAGAGTATGATCTAAAGAGGAATCTCCAATAAAAGTGATTCTTTTATGGATCTATGCATGGTCTTAGATCTTACCAAATTTCGAGCACATTTGGGCTCCATGTTGGTCTCGAGGGTGATATGAAACCGGTGGGCTTAATTTGCATGCATTTAACTATTAATGCATGCTTGTAAAAAAAAACACATGTCCAAAATTCTTAAAATACATGTACAATAAAAAGGACCTAGTTTGGGCTCTGAACGGTCGTTTTTCCCATTTACGTGTTTTCAAGTAACATCCACAGCTTGTTTTCTAAAAATCTTCTCCGTACGGAATCCAAACAACATTTTGTTTTCATATGCACATTCTAGGGACTAAAATTTAAGCACTTTTTTCATATGTAACTTTCTCTCTCTAGAGTATTTTCTTTGTCTAGCTTTTAAAAGGTCAGACAAAGCGATTTTCTTACGAAGTACTGCAAGCAACATATTCGATAAGTAATTTACCTTCAAAACGATTTTAACTAGCCAATTTAGGAGTTCACAACTAGTAGGCGATGTATGTTATCTCTAATAGTCTCACTTGTATGGAATCTGATCAGCAATCTATTTGCCCTTACGAGATCTTGGGATCAAAAAGAAACTTTCTATTTGCCCTTACGAGATCTTGGGATCAAAAGGAAACTTTCTATTTAAACAAATTTTCAAAATGAAATTCTCTCTCTAGTTTAGTTTTCTTTTTCTAGATTTAACTAGCAAATTTTAGAGCTTAGTCAAACTTGTTGAGGTACAAGGGAGATATCTTATAGATAATCACAATTAGAGCCATACAGTCTTGGCCATTTGTGATTGCAAATCTCTGGCATTTATCACATCTTCTGACAAATTTAGTTACATTTCCAAATAATGTTAGCCACCAAAGACCATATTTAGGAACTTTTTAAGCTATGATTTTAGCTACCTGCACAAATCCATGCCACTATGGGCTTCTTCAAGCACTGTCATGTATTCAGATTTAAGGAAGTATGTTTTCCCATTTTGTATAGATGTCTTATATAATGAGTTGGAAATGTGCTCCCTCATTAATAAGTTACTCCCTTGTTTATCAAAAAGGTGTCTACCCATAGCTCTCAACCTTTTTCGTGGGCAGGCTCATAGTCGGTATACACCCTTATTCAGAGATGCTACTCTTCACACCGATCCAAACGAAACCTTTGCATCATACTATGAGTTCCAAATTGGGATGACATTTCCCATGTCCATATCGATGCTTCTACTTTTGCAAATTGGGTGCGTGCCAGCACAACCCTGTGAACATAACATCGATTTCTTGATCAGTTTTGCTAGTAGATAACTCCATGATGTTGTGAACATAATTATATCACTACTGAGAGAGAACGCCTTGTCATGGTTTATGCTTTGAAAAAGCTTCAACACTATTTGTTAGCTAACTAATTTGTGTTCTTTGTTGATCATCATCAGGCTTTTCTTTACTTGGTAAACAAATCTTGTATGAGAGGTTGCATCACTAGTAGTAGCTGGCGCTTGATTCTAATGGATTTAAATTTCACATTTACAATGACGAAAGGATCCACACATGTGCACACGGACCGTTTATCGACAATTCCAAACTATGAACCTACAATGCAAGTAAGTGATGATCTTCTAGTTGCTCCTCCATTTCAAGTGGACATTGTTTCGGAATGGAGCCTTGACACAGTATCAATTTTCTGACAAATGGGTTTCCCCTTGATCCTAAAATGACCAAGGAGGGAGCGTGGCAACTTACTAGCTGGGTGACAATACCCTTTACAGACTACGAGCATGCCCACGGAAAAGGCGTCGTGCAACTGAGAGCTGTGGGCAGGCTGTTCCGCTTGGAACTGGAACGATGGTTGTTGGGCTCCAGTCAGCAAACACATCAGCGCTGAGGGTGCATGGGCGCGGTCACAGTCTGTAAAAAAATATCAGACGGGCGGGTGATTGTGGTGAGCAGAACATTTTCGTGGGCGTCCACCCAAGCGTGTAAACACCCGAAGGGTGGGAACAGCTGCTAAGAAGAGGAAAAGTTTGAAACCAGGGTGCAACGGTCAGATTATTAGACAACTCAAAATAAGGGGCGGTCACCCGTTGGAGGCCAACCGATTATAAGAGTCACAAGAGACCGGGAAGGGGGAGGGTCACGGGGGACGCCTAGAAGCCGGCCCAAGGCATCAAAAAATAAATTATTAGCTTGTCATCGCCATAGCTTTCTGTGCAGTAACCATCTGCAAGCTCTGCCCAGCACTGCCAGTCTGCATCCCAAACCCTAGATTTCTTCTTGCCACCATGAGTTTCGACGGAGGCGTAGAGCCCAACTCTCGACAGCAGCAGGGTAACTTCGCCATCGCTGCCGCCCTCCCCCCCAAGCAGCCCAAAGCCATGTCTAACCCCGTCGAAACCCACTCCGTCTCCAAAAGGTAAGAGGCCATGCTATTTTTTCGTTTCTGATGCAGCACCTTTAGGGTTTTGAGGCAACGCTCTGTGTTAGGTATTGAAGCAGACTTTGTGTACGGGTTTTAAAGCAGACTTTCTTTACTGTAAAGGTTCCTTAGCAGATTGTGCATGGCTTTGGAAGCTAACTCTGTACTAGGATTCTTCAGCAGACTCTGTTTTAGGGTTTTGAAGCAGATTGCCTGTTAGGGTCTCGCTGCACAATTTTCTGGTTTTGATGCAGATCTTCTTGATCGAGTAATCACAATCTTTGCCAGGGTTTTGCAGCTTATGCTCAAAGATACCTAGGTCAATGAGGAAATGATGTCTCTGTCCTGTTTCATAGGTAGGCTAGGGTTAGGTTAGAATTAAAGCATTGGGATTTTCTATATTGTAGTTGATGTAGGAGGGGCTGTTTGCTGTGGGTGCCATGGCTGTGGCTGCATTTACCCTATGATTAGAAGGGAAGGCCCTCAGAGTCTTTGATTAGAGAAAGGAGATGGGGGTTTTCATGTGGGTAATTTTTCTGGTCTCAGTGGACCATTTCAACTAACTGATGTGTTCTCGGAGGGGGTGGGGGTCTCTTCAGTAAGCTATAGAGGCCTGTGATGTCAAATCCAAAAGAGGCTGACAAGTATGCCTTATTTAAAATATGACTAGGACGAACTGAGGCGCCATACGCATGTTGGCTGATGCATGTACACTTCAGCCAACAATATGTTTAAGCGTGTTTGTCCGTATTACGCAGGATGGAATGGATGGTCATTAGTAGATCTGTCGCATGGTTTGCTTATTTCTTTGTGTTTTTGAAGAGGGGGAGATGAAAGGTTATGCATAATTTCTGCAATCTTTTTATTGAAGAATCAATTATTTTTGCTTTTGCAGGCTGCAATCTGAGCTTATGACTTTGATGGTAAGGAAATTTTTTTTTTTGGCTTTTGCATTTCTGGGTAGCAGAAGAATCATTTAGTAGTAAGTTCTCTTACTATGTCCGTGTTGCCTGATGAACATGCAGACCCGGGGAGACCCTGGGGTTTCAGCTTTTCCAGAAGGAGACAATATCTTCTCATGGATAGGCACAATCAAGGGCAGTGCAGGGACTGTCTACGAAAGCTTGTCTTACAAACTGTCTATGAAGTTTCCCACTGACTATCCATTCAAGCCGCCCACTGTCAAATTTGACCCTCCATGTTTTCATCCTAATGTGGATCAGTTTGGAAACATTTGCCTTGACATTCTGCAGGTAATTCTCAACTTCCTTGTATCTGCCTTAAGATGATTTTTTCTTTGGTGTCTAAATCCTAAAACCTGACAGCTTTTGTTTGTCTTTTCAGGACAAGTGGTCTTCTGCCTATGACGTTAGAACTGTTCTTTTGTCAATCCAAAGTCTTTTGGGAGGTAGGCAAACAACACATGGTGTATTGGCCAATTGATGGGTTATGATTTTTAAAGCTAAAGATCTGCAATTGTTTTGAATTATGCAGAGCCCAACAATGACAGCCCTTTGAACAGCTATGCTGCAGCTCTGTGGGTCAACCAGGAAGGTGGGCTTTTGTGACCATGTGCCCGATATGGTGCAGTAAACACACAAGGTTTTTGAAGCATCTAACCAATTTCTGAATTTGATTGATGTGTGTGTGTGTGTATTGGACAGAGTACCGTAAAGTAATGTTGAGGCATTACAAAGACGCTGGTGGCCGCTAGAATCTTGGACTTGTTGGATCTTAAGGCACATTCATGCTGATTTGTATTGAAACATAAGAGCAAGCTTGGATAATTCTTACTGTGTCTCCTATTCTTTCCGATCATTTGCAAACCGACATGCATGTGAGGAGTTCCATGTTGTAAATGTCAGTAGCAGCAGTGATTTGTTGTTCATTAGGAATACTAGTAGATACTTTGTGTTGGAGTTCTCTCTCTCTCTCTCTCTCTCTCTCTCTCTCTCTCTCTCTCAAATCTGGTTACTCTGTGTGTGCGTGCATGAGAGTGTTGGTTCATTTCATTTCTGAAGGTTTTTGACAAAGCTCTTGGCATTATCAACAGGAGCTTCTTGAATGATTGTAGGGTAATTGAGCAGAAATAGGCAACTCCAAGTGTAGGTTATGTTGTCATTACTGACTAATTTGGTTTAGCAATTTATTTATTAACAGTCAGAAGTGAAAATGGTTTAAAGGATTGCATCAACAGAAGGGGGTTGAAAAGTAAAATTTTCTGAAGTCCTTAAAAATCAATGTGTGTAATTGCAATTGCTCACTTCTAATGATCACATGGTCAGTTGACATGAATCAGAGCTTTAGAAAAAATGTACTCGCAAACTCTATTCTAATAATTGCACTAACACGCGGTTGGATCTTTCAAACACGCAAAGCTACTGCGAAAAAGCAATGAATCTCTAGAGAACTTGTTTCACATATGTAGTGTCAAGCTTTGTTCTTCTCTAGATTTCGCATTCCATATATAGCCTTTGTAAGGGGAAAAGATTGTGTCCACTACATCCTTAGATACAAGTGTTTATTGTAGGTGGAGTTAAATGACTTTGTTGTATGACTTTGTTGTGACATAGTCTTTCCCTTATCCATGTGTTGCAATAGCCCTACCAACTTTTGATATAATTCCAGCGTGATTGCAATAGCCCCACCAACTTTTGATATAATTCCAGTGTGATTGCATATAGTAGAGTAGTTCATGATGTCATGCCAACATCTCATTACCTTATCTCTGGAGCATGTGTAAAAGAACTTCACATGTTCATCTTACAATACCTTGTCATAAGTATCATCCTACTTCTTAGTAAGATTTTCCTTGATTGTCTCATGATACTTTGAGATTTTAGAGTTACCATCTTTGAAATCTCAAACCCGCCTTTGGTGAGTAATTCATAATATAACAATCCTGCTAGCTTTCTCTCCTAGTACTTCTATAAAAATTAAAGAATAGATTAGGATTAGTTTAGGTTTCATATAAAATGCTAGAACCTAGATAAAAATTAGGTGAATTACTAGGTATGTTCTGATTAATGAAAAGTTCACTTAGAAAAAAATATAATTAGTTAGAACATTAGAGGACTAGTTATAAAATAGAATATAGATCAAACATAAGAAAATAAAAAAGTATTAAAAATAAAGGAATGATTAAAAAACTAGCTAAAAATGAAATGACATAGTAAATATAATTAGTTAAGGGATAATAAAATAGTTAAAAATTAAAAAAGTTGAAGAACAAGAAATGAGAAAATATATGGAATTCAAGTTTTGTATGTGACAGTTTCTTTTCATAATCAAGGTTTTGTAAGCCATGGTATGCAATGGGTTTTCGTAATCCAACTCATATACCTAATGGTTTTTTTATAATGGGTTTCATAATCAAGGTTTTGTAAGCCATGGTATGCAATGTGTTTTCATAATCCAACTAATGTACCTAATGGTTTTGTTATAATGCAAGTTTTAAGTGTGAGTTTTCTCATTATCCATTTTTTGTATGGGATGGTAAATTTATAATGCAATTTTTATATGCTATAGTGTGCTTTCTATATAATCATAGTTTTTTATAATAAAAATTTTAAAATGCAATTTTGGTATGCTATATATAGTATGCATTCTATATAATCGTAGTGTTTTACAAGATTGATAAATTAAGCTTGAAACATTATGTTTCTATGAGTTGCCTTTGCTCCTCTTCTATCTTGTAAAGCTCAAGCTCCACATCCTTTGACTTAGACTCTTCCTAGGTCATATTATTGAGAACTTAAAGGGTCTCTTCATGTGTAGCTTATAAGGCCATAAAACTTTTATATTTTTTTGTAAAGAGACCTTAGAGGGACTCTACCAACTTCTTAAGTCTTTCTCATTATAATGTCATGGGTCAGACGTACACTATTCTCACTCAAGTTATTGACCCTTATGTCTACATCTATGACTCTACCCTAGGCATCACTACTTTCTCAGAGTGTGCACTACTTTCTCAAGTTCTCTTGGAAGAGACTTGCCAGAGTGTACATTGTGCTAGATAAGTGATTTGCCTCAGCCTTTTGCTATGATAGGTCTTCCTCCACGAGTGTTTTACCTTAGTCTTTTTCTGTGTGTCCCTATCATGGATATTGTGCCTAAGGGGGTACTGGGTTTTTTGGGGGAGTAGCTGATGTTGGGAGAAACTGCACCTACAAGCTGGCTACCTCTTTAGTAGGCTTTTGTTGGAAGGATGTGTTGAAGAGTTCACTAATTGTCACATCAATGATCTTAAAATTACCAAAAACCTCAACCTTATCCATGAGAAAGTATACCCACATCTTTCTATTGAAGTAGTCAATCTGAAGTCTTGATGATCAACAATATGAAATAGGAAGAACCACCACCCAAAGTATGGACTAGTTGAAGAGGAGCCTTTGCTCTAAAGATGGCCCCTTATGGAATTGGTTGCCAATGTTGTTGGCGCATCATATATACAAGTTTTACATGCATTTGGCATCTCTAGAAAAACTAGTAGATGTGCCGCAATACCACTTTTCTACATCTCTTTCAAGAGTACATATAGTTCATGTTCACAAATCTCTCTCTAATGCAACCTCTACAAACTATCATTTTTTATTGTCAAAGATGGTGCTACAGCTTTGACAATAAAAAATGATAGTTTATAGAGGTTATTTAACCTTATTCCTCTCCCAAATAAATTTTCATTTGCCGTGCCATCCTAATCAAAGTGTACTCCTAGATCCTAGTCACTAATCGTGTTCATGAGACTAAGATCATGTTTACCTTGATGTCTTGTACATAGAAAACATTTTTAGGAGCACCATTGTATGGGTAGGGGTTCACTCTATAGAAACTTTCAATTCATGTACATTCAAGGGGTATATTAAAAGTCCCTTATCTGTGAATTTTGAGTATTTAAAATAACCCTTTTTTGATATAAACTTACAAGCTTTTTTAAAATTCATTAAAAAATCCCTTATATAAATACCTTCTTTTGAACTCATATGATACACATATCTTTGAGTGAATCCCTAAAGTGTAATACCCATCCTTCTAGTTGGTCATATGTTTGGACCACCCTACTTTCATGATCCATCAGAAAAAGTTGATAGGTCCACCTTTACACAAGTTTCTTTAGCTACACAAAGAGCATTATGTGCATGTAAAAATAAACCTTGGTTGTTTCTTTCTTTTCTTTTCCTTTTCTCTTTTGTCTTTTCTCTTTCTTCTTCTTTTTGCATATTTTTATATATTTTTTGAAATATAAATAAAAGAGATACTAAGGTTTAGTGTTAAAAAAGGAAGGGAGGGGTTAGGAGAGTTAGTGGAGATTCATGAGCAGAAACCCCATGCAATAGTGTTCTACATAAAAACCAAGCCCTATTGGATCCTTGTCAAAAGCTACTAAAAGCTGATAGTTTCTATGAAGGGAACGTGTCCATCCAGGTCCCAAAAACCTTGCCATCCACACAACCCTAAAAGTCAAAAAGATCTAGGTGTTGGCCTAGGTACCCACAATACCACCTCAAAAGTCGACACTTTGTTGCATCCCGAAAAGATTGTTAGAAGCACAAGGATACTACAAAGGGAAACCCCAGATCAAAGAAAATTGTGCCCCATGTATCCCTAAAATGCACCCTCTATCAAAATTTTGAAATGTGAAAGTTTTACAACTAATTTTCATTCCTTTTTGTTTCTCTTGTTCACGAAAAGTTTCTTTGACGGTGCGTCTAATGTCAAAGTCAGATTCAACACTTCTTGATCATTTTCTCTTAGAAAGTAATTCTCCCAAGTCTATCCTTTGAGATTGTTCTTCATTTAATTGAGCTTGAAGAGATAGAAGTTGCTTGGAAATAGGAGGTTGAGGATTTGACATGATGAGGAATAGAGAGAGAGAAAAATAAAATTATAAAATTTGATAATAATTAAGATAAGTAAATAAACAATATGTGAAGAGTAATACTTACGGTCCTTGCTTTGAATTTCTTAAAGTTGTATGTTATCCCAATTTTGTAGAGCAAGAATTCCCAACTTCAAGTGTCACAAAGCCCGTAAAGTAGTATTTGAAGCCCTCGAGATTAATTTGTTGAAGTAGCCTAAATGCACCTTTGAGATGTTTGCCTTTGTCCCCAAAATCAAAATTTGAAAAACCCCATTTTTTAATATTCCAAAGCTTTTTAAAATCTTCAAGCCTTTGAAGCTTAGGAAGCCTTTGAACTTTTCCTTCACCTTTTTTTAAACAAACTTTCTTAGAGATAGAAACTTTTTGGAGCTTTTTTGTTTGTTTGTTTCTTTTTCTTTAAAAATAACAAACTATGAGGGGGAGCTAGAAGCTTTTTACTCAAAGCTTTTAATATAAAGCTTTATGACATAAGCTTTTATCTTTAACAAAGAAGATTTTAAGTAAAGATTAATCGGGCAGCGCGTGTAGCGCTAAAAAAAGAAGATGTCGATAAAAGAGGAGAGAGAAGTTGATAGCCGGGTAGCGAGGAGAGAGAAAGAAAAAGGCAATTTTGTAGGCTTAAGGAGAGAAACAAAAAGTGATGGATTGAAAAAAATATAAGCCCTTGATTATGTAAATCCTCTATGTGATAGGTTTAACAATTAAGAGATTAGGGAATTGAAGCTCTTCTCCTGTTGACTGCCAAAAAGAGGAGAGAGAAATTGATAGTCGGGTAGCGAAGAGAGAGAAAGAAAAAGATAATTTTGTAGGCAACAACATGAAACAGCCTATAAGGCATAAGGAGAGAAACAAAAAGTGATGGATTAAAAAATATAAGCCCTTGATTATGCAAATCCTCTGTGTGATAGGTTTAACAATTAAGAGATTAGGGAATTGAAGATCTTCTCCTATTGATTGCATCTATACGGCTTGATCTTTGAGAGGTTGAAGATTGAGAAAGGTGGTTTTATAAAACGAGGGGTGGCTTTGGCTTGAACAAAGGTGGTTTTTGAGAAAGTTGGCCTTAATCTCTAGCCCTTGATCTTATTCTTGATCCAATGGCCCATACAATTCCCATAAACCATCCAACCTTTGCTCAAAGGTTTTTATGACCTTCTTCTCTTTATACTTTGGATTTTTGATGAACTCCTCTCTTTGTTCAAGCACTTGTACCCTTGTTGTAGCTTTTTGCAGGCCTTTCTTTTTCCTGTGATATTTCTCCTTTGATTTAAATCTTTAGTAATTTCCAAAAATCAAACCTTTGGCCTTCTTTGCACCAAGTAAATTGCGTTAACCTTGATTTTTAATTTTTTCTTCAAAAATCGTTCTCCTTGAATGGTCCCCAAAGCTTTGATACCACTGTCATGACCTTAAGACACTTGGAGAAGGAAACTCTAATTTCTCAAGAGCATAATATATACTTGCACAAATTAAAAGCATAAATCTTAATAAACAAAATAAAATAAATAAGAGAGAGATGGAGAATAGAGTAGAGGTCATTGTCGAAAAATGAGTGGGTTGAATCTCCCCTAGGATGAGTGTGGCCCTTATACCATTCATCCATATCTGCATGTATTAAAAAAAGTGCTTGCTTTCCAAAACATATCATTTCAAAAACAAAGCGCAAGTGCTTTTGAGTTTATGAGCATGAGAGCTCTATAAAAATAAAGTCTTGGGCCTACCAAAAGTATAAAATACTATTTGGTATGTACAAAAGGTATGAGGCCTTAGCCTTACAAAAATATTGATGCCTAAATATGAAATCATAAACGATGTTCACATGTCTTCCAAAATATCCCATAGTGGTCCAACACGTTCCACCCGTCATTTAGCACATAATCTACCACTCATTCATCACCTACATCCAAAATCATATTAGTCTCGGTGCATACAACTGATCAAACACATTAATCCTAAACATATCATCCCAGCACATTCTGATTAAACACATTAATCTTGGTAAATGATATAAATAAAAAGTGCATCCAAAATAAAATATCCCGAAATAAAATAATGGGCATCCCCACCATAGAGGTTATGACTAACAAAAGTCTTGGGCTTACCAAAAGTATAAAATACTATTTGGTATGTACAAAGGTATGAGGTCTTAGCCTTACAAAAATATTGATGCCTAAATAGGAAACCATAAAATTTATTCAAAATATCTCATAGTGGTCCAACATATGTTCCACCCATGATTAACACATATTCCGCCACTCAATCATCACCTACATCCAAAATAATGTTAGTTAGTGCACACAGCTAATTAAACACATTAATCTCTCATTAATCTTGACCATATCATATAAGTGCACACAGCTGGTTAAACACATTAATCTTAGTAAATGATATAAATAAAAGGTGCATCCAAATAAAATATCCCAAAATAAAATAATGGGCGTCCCCATAGAGGTTATGACTAACATTCCCTCTTGCTCGGGTTGCAATTGACCTCAATTGCATGGATAGTAAGAGTGGATGAGATTTTCGTAAGAATGATTTTTTGTTTTGGCATTTTCAATAGGGTGGCAAATTTCTCGAGAAAGATAAGCTCAAGTGTGCTCCAAATTATCTAGTTAAAACTACATCATTATGGTGGAATGCATCAAGCAAGGACGTGAAATACCTAGGACTTGAAAAGAATTTCAAAATCTCATAAAAAAGAATCTCTTGGACAACTTAATATAAAGCAAGAGTACGTCAACAATGGGATATGCTTCGTCAACTTGACAAAGAGACTGTACAACTATATGTGGACAAATCCTGGCCAGTTCTCATCCAACTCAAAGCTATTGAACGAGACTTAAGAACAAAGGAGAAAAAACTTAAATTCATTGTGCCAAATTAAAGCCTACTTTTTAAGTGAAGATCAATATGTTCTAACCTCATTCTCTTTCCACATAGATCTCTTTGGCTGACAATTGTGAGTGAAAGAATGGAGTACCAAAGGACAACAAACCACCACAGGATTCTCATGCTAATAAATTTAGAAAGTTTGTTCCTTTTCGTAAGTTTGACAGGTACACTAATGATACCAATGGTGTTGTGTCAAACAACAATAACAATTGTGGTGCCGACAACAACAACAACAACAAGAATGATGATGCAAAGAAGAAACAGGATTTTGTACCTCGAGTGGTGACATGTTATAATTGTTGAGTGACAAAAAGGACACATTGCACCCAATTTCTTGGAGAAGAAAAAGAAGACAACAACCGCGCATGTCAACATGATTGATGGTGAAGAAGTTGCAGAGAACGATGACTTCTCTCCCAAGAAAGAGGGTAATTCCAAAAATGAAAATCTCTCAGATGATCCAGGTATGCCTAAACCTATTGAAAAGCAAGTTTCATCTCATATGTTTTGAAAAACAAAAGGACAAATTAAGGACAAGGAAGTAAATATATTGCATGATGATGGTAGCACCCATGACTTTATTTCTGATAAGCTTGTGCATGCTCTTAAATTTAATGCTACTCCTTCAAAGTATAAAATCAAAACTACTTTTCAAGGAACAAAGTATAATTGCACTAAGGAAGTGAAAGATATTGTCTATCCATTTCACCATATTCTCAACCCCACACTTTTCTAAGTTTTGCATTCGTAGGATGTTATTCTTAGAATACCATGGAGACATGAGCATAACCCTTACATTGATTATGATTCCCATGTCATATCTTTGAATTCAATGGTGAGTATGTATGCTAAAAAGGATTACGAAAATTTAGTGAATGTTCACTCCTTAGCCATACCCAAGCTAAGCAAGCCATGAGGAAAAAGGAAAAGACTTATTTAGTCATGGTGGTTAATGAGGTTTATGTCTCTAAACTAATTCCTAAGAACACCTCGCACCAACCATTCATTTCCTAAGGTGAGTGAGCCATGAGGAAAAAGGAAAAGACTTATGTAGTCATGGTTAATAAGGTTTATGTCTCTACAATAATTCCTAAGAACACCTCGCCATACCCAAGCTAAGCGAGCCATGAGGAAAAAGGAAAAGACTTATTTAGTCCTGGTTAATGAGGTTTTTGTCTCAAAACTAGTTCCTAAGAACACCTTGCAGCACCAACCATTCATTTCTCAATTTTTGGATTGTTTTATGAATGAGTTACCTCCTAGACTACCAAATTCTAGACCAGAAGACCATAGGATGGACATTATCTTTGGTAGTATTCCTCCTTGTAGGGCTCCTTATAGAGAAAATTTCTAGAGCAAAAAGAGATCCAGTCTCTCAAATTGAGGACCTACTTGATTGGAAACTTATTATGGAGCACCAGTTCTTCTCATCAAAAAGAAGAATGGAATGTTTCGAATGTGTATTGACTACCGAGCTTTAAATAAGAATACTATGAAGAATAGATATCATATTACCTGTGGATGATTATAAGAATATGGCACAGCAGAAAGAGATAGCAAGACAAAGCACAATAGACAATGCAATAGATACATAATGGAGAGAAGTTAAAATTTTGATTATACCAAAGGTACAAGTGATGGTGCTATCCACCTGTGCGCTCTCAAGTAGAGCTTAGATGGCGATCTAGACAAACTCTAGATGGAGTATACATAAGGTGTAGAAGGGAGTGGATACTCACAAGCATTGGATAGCTTAGCTCATGGCAACCATGTCCATATATAGTACTGTAGGCGGTGTGGTAGAACGAGGGCGGTTACACTGCATAAACACGGTCATCGCCCGCGTATCAAGAACGCGGGGCCCACCGATCACTGCCCGCTAATGATGGACTTGGTATCCACGGGAATATTTCCCATACCGTCTCTCGTACCCCTGACCATCTCCTAATCATCATCAATGGTCATAATAATGACCCCATCGGCGTCTAAGCCAGGGTTCCCACCACCACTAAAGATAATATGCACCATGGCTACTCCTCATAATGGGGGCCTAACAAATGTTCATTATACATCAAAGTGAGATACATACTCAGAGGCGGGCATTGAGTGTATACTAACAGCTCCCCTCATTGTCCACCCCGAAGATGAACTAGGTTTTTGGCCCAATGCCAAGTCGATGAAGATGCCGAATGAGCTGGTCCTTCCCAAGCACCTTGGTGAAGATGCCGAATGAGCTGGTCCTTCCCAAGTGCCTTGGTGAAGATGTCGGTGTAGTTTTGCTCTGTAGAGAAATACTCCATCTCCACTTTCTCATCCTCTATTAGCTCCCGCACATAATGATACTAAATCTCAATGTGCTTTGTGTGCTAGCATGAAAAACAGGGTTCTTGGAGATAGCCATGCAACTCTGATTGTCGCACCACAAGATTGTAGCCTCCTTGATCTGAACTCCCATGTCAACCAAGATTCTCCTCAGCCATACTACCTCACATGCAGCAAAGCAAGCTACCTTATACTCAAACTCTATGGAAGAAAGTACCACTGTAGGTTGCTTTTTGCTAGTCCAAGAGAAAGCACCGGAACGAAGCGAAAAATAATATCCAGAAACTGATTTCCTAGGATCACAATCTCCTGCCCAATCTGATTCATAATGACCTATCAGAGTATCACCCATGATGTAAGTGATGCAATACTCAACAGTATCTCTGATGTACCTAAGTACCCTCATCCCTTCCTTCCAATGACTCTCTCGTGGCTTGTTGGAAAACCTGCTCATCAACACACCAACTGTGAAGCTGATATCAAATCTAGTGTTAGTGAGAAAAATCAAACTCCCCACCAACTTCATGTACTTCCTGATGTCAACAAGTGATGAAGAATCCTCTACAAAAAGCTTCATGTTCACTTCCATTGGCGTAGACACAGGCTTGCAGTTTGTCATCCCAAATGCTTTGAGAAGCTCCCAACCATACTTTTGCTATGAAATGAAGATTTTACCTGACTCTTACCAGACCTCAATCCCCAAACAAAAATGCATATAAGACCCAAGTCTGTCATCTCAAACTCATGGCTCAGCATATCCATTGTCTTTTGGATTATCTCTTCATTGTCACTTGAAATGTTTAAGTCATCTACATGCAAGACAACCAAAACAATCTTGCCATGATTTTTTAGAACATACAGAAGCACTTCTTATAAACCCAATCTTTTTGAAAAATTTGTCTATCATGTGATACCATGCCCTTGGGGCCTATTTCAGCTCGTACAATGCCTTCTCAGCCTGCAAACTTTGTTCTGATCTAGGCATCTCAAAACCTGGAGGTTGAGCTACATATACCTCCTCCTTGAGATGGCCGTTCAAAAATGCTGATTTGACATCCATGTGAAAGATTGGCCACTTTTTGTGAGCAGCCAAGGCAAGTACCACCCTGATAGTTGTTATACGAGCTATGGGAGAAAAAGTTTCATCAAAGTCAAAACCCTCTACCTATGCAAATCCTTGTGCAACCAACCTAGCTTTGTATTTTTCAAGTGAGCCATCAACCTTATACTTAGCTTTCCAAACCCATTTGGTACCAATTGCCTTTCTGTTTGGTGGTCGGTCAACTAGCTCTCCCAGGTGTTGTTCTTTATGATGATGTCATACTCGAACTGCATTGCGGAATTCCACTTTAGATTTGCTAAGGCTTCATCCAAGGTGGTTGGCTCCTTTACTGTTCCATTATCTCAGCCATCAAGGCCATATTGACAATGCATATTGACACAATGAGATCAGATGCTCTTCTTTGCTCCTCTATTCTCCTTAATCTGCGTGGTTCATCTACTGAAGATTCTAGCTTCTTAGGTATCGCTCATCAAAGAGCTGTTGTGCCCACTTTGGAAGTGGCTTTCCTTGTGGTGCAGTAGAGCAGGCTGTTGTGATGTGTGAGAGTCTTCATCCTCTGAAAAATCCTTCTCCTTGAGAGGAAATCTAACTGGTGGGTTGGGCTTATGGTGGACTATTTCTCTGACTGATGATAGAGTGGACAGACCTCCTTCCTCCAATTAAGTGTGGCTATTCTGCAAATACCACATCTCGGCTGGCCGCCACAATCTTCTTTGCCTCTGTATCATAGAGCCTATGTGCTTTCAACTCTTGACTATATCCAAGAAAGATACACTTCTTGCTTTTGGCATCTAACTTGGTCCTAGATGCATCTGGAATATGCACATAACATTCACAGCCAAATGTTCTGAAATGAGAAACTGAAGGTTTCTTACCATAGTAGGCCTCTTGTTCAATGGTCACAATAATGACCCCATCAGCGTCTAAGCTGGGGTTCCCACTAAAGACAATATGCACCATGGCTACTCCTCATAATGGGGACCTAACAAATGTGCATTATACATTAAAGTGAGATACATGCTGAGAGGCGGGCATTGAGTGTATACTAATAATGATCTCTTAGAGATAAGTTGAGAGGAGCCAAAGTATTTTCCAATATTAACGTTAAGTCAGGCTACCATAATGTTAGAATGGCTGAAGAAGATGTTTATAAGACTGCTTTTCACATGTAAACAGGTCATCAAGGTAAAAAATAAGGAACATATCCTATGTTCAAAGTAGAGATGGGTTGGCGAATCTTTCTTTGAGAGAAGATAGAGTCTATAAGAAACTTTGGTGAATGTTTGAAAATTTTCAGGATATATACTCACTTTTAGTGTAAATTTGGCGATTTTTCCTCTAAAACTTACCCAAAAAATGCTACCTTGGGCTAATATATTAGAAAAGTCACCATCTTTAAGGTCTAAAATAACCCATGGCTTTTGGAAGACCCTTGAAAATTAGCCTTTGGGCTAAATTTTGCCCCTAATTTTTTCCTTTTGCGGGTCATTATGAGTTTTTAGTAATGTCTTTTGGACTTACTAATACACCGGCTACATTTAGTCGCATGATAAACTGTATACTTCTAAAGCACCAATGATTTGTAATTATTTTCTTTGATGATATTTAGTTTTTAGCAAAGACGAAGATGAGCACAAGAAACATCTAGAGATAGTATTCAATCTTTGGAAAGAAAATCAACTCTATGCCAACGAGACAAGAGTGAACTATTTCAAAAAGAAATTAAATACCTTGGACATATCAAGTCTGCAAAAGGAATTCATGTTGATCCTAAAAAGATAGAGACCATTAGATCATGGCCTAGACTAAAGGATATTCATGGGTTGAGATCTTTCCTTGATTTATGTTCTTACTATAGAAGATTTGTGAAAACTTTACTTACAAAGCACATCATCTGACTGAATTATTGATAAAGACTAAAGTTTTTCTTTGGACTGACATGCATGAAAAATATTTTAATGCACTTAAGTATGCACTTACCCATGCACCTGTATTAACACTACTTGATTTCCTTAGACCATTCTTTGTGGTAGTAATAACTGATGCTAGTGTACATGGTATCGGTGTTGTGCTTAAGGTAATCACCCAATGGCTTTTGAAATTAGAAAATTGAAGCCATCTGAACTTAAATATAGTACCTATGATAAAAAATTGATTGTTGTTATTCATGCATTGAAAATTTAGAAACATTATCTTATGGGCTTTGATTTTATCATTAAAACTTATCGATAAACTATTAAACACTTGCTTTCACAACCTTTAATATCATATAGACATATTAAGTGGGTAGCTTTTTTTCAAAGTTTTCAGTTAGCTATTCAATATACACCTGGACGTGAAAATGATGTTGTTGATGCTTTGAGTAGGAGACCTACCATTGATAATATATCTGGTTTTATTTTCTTCCCAAAAGATATTATGAATTACTAAACCATTTAGGTAAACTATTATGGAAGAATCTCATCAACCACCTTTTGTTAGTCATGAAGGAGCATCATCTACTTTGCAGTGGGATAAATATTTATTTAAGCAAGCTATGTGCGCTAGTATGATATGGTCAGGATTGATGTGTTTAATCAACTGTGTGCACTGACTAATATTATTTTGGATGTAGGCAATGAATGAGTGGCAGATTATGTGTTAATCCACGGGTGGAACATGTATTGGACCACTATAGGATATTTTGAAAGACATGTGAACACCTTTTATGGTTTCATATTTAGGCATCAATATTTTTGAAAGGCTAAGGCCTCATACCTTTTGTACACACCAAATAGTATTTTATACTTTTGGGGTGCCCAAGACTTTATATTAATGCTTGTTATATTTTTGTAGATCTTGGGCGCTCATAAACTCAAAAGCACTTATGCTTTGATTTTGGAATTATCTTTTTGGAAAGCAAGTGCTTTTTCTAATACATATAAATATGGGTTAGTGGTACAAGAGCCACACTCATCCCATGGGAGATTCAACTGACTCTTGTGTCGACGGTGACCTCTACTCTATTCTCTCTCTCTCTCTCTCTCTCTCTCTCTCTCTCTCTCTCTCTCTCTCTCTTTGTTTATTAAGTTTTATGCTTTTAATTTGTGCAAGTATATGTTATGCTCTAATTTTTGTGTTGAGAAATTAAAGATTCCTTCTCCAATCATCTTAAGGTCCTGACAACTTTTTAATTGTAGATTAGTACATTTTTGTAGAGCTTTTATGCTTAAAAACTCAAAAAACACTTGTGCTTTGTTTTTATAAGTTATCTTTTTAAAAACAAGCTTTTTCTAATACATATAAATATGGGTGAGTGGTACAAGGGCCACACTCATCTAGAGGAGATTCAATCCAATCTTGTGTCAATAAGTTGTACTTTATTTTCCATCTCTTTTTTTAATTTTATTTTTATTAAGGTTAATGCTTTTAATTTGTGTAAGTATATGTTATGCTTTTAATTTGTGTAAGTATATGTTATGCTCTAATTTTGTGATTGAGAATTAGAATTCCTTCTCCAAGTGTTGTAAAGGTCTTGACAAATTGGAACTTGGTTCCATGGTAAAGACACTTCTATAGTGGGCTCCTATGGGGAGAGTGGGACTCTTGAATTGTGTGCACTTGTTATTGTGTGTACTATGAAACACTTGTCCCTGGTGGTACAATAAAAGAGACATGTCTCATTTGTCATAACTACAGTTGTGAGCTGCTTGGGATAAACGTAGCTCAAGATTGACACCAAATGTTTAAAATATTATGGCATCTGGCCCGACATGGTTTGACCACTTTCTATGGAAGTAAACATTGACGTTGTTGGTCTTGCAGGCTCTTTTTTGTAAAATTTAAGGTGCTCTTTAGAGAGCCAATCAGCAAATCAAGAGTTCTAATAATTGTGGGTAGCTCCTAATTCTAGGTGTATCATTGTTTCTCCACTCACGTGTGTGTTTCATTTACTCATTTATTCCCAAAGCTCCTTCGCTAGAGGTGGAGCCAAGGGAGTCTAGCCTTCTTAATTTGGGACCACTTTGCTTAGTGTTGGTTGTTTATTGGGACCGAAGGCTTGGTGGGTTTGAGCAGGTGTGGTTTGATGTGCTGCAATCATTTCCAATAATTAGCCCAGATTGTGTTCACTTCAAAGGTCCTCGATGCTTTTGGTTCCGGTCTGTAAATGATTTAAGAAAGTTTTTATAAATTTGATTTTTTTACTTTTAATTTTAATTTCACGTGTTGAGGTCCATGTCTGTAGGTTCACACCTCTAGACTCATGACTGCATGTGTCCCAGGTTCTCACCTCTAGACTCACATCTCTTGGCTCACATGTCCACACTCATAGCTCATAGCTCTCACATTGATAGGTTTTTTTGTACCCAAAGAAAATGCCCAATAGATATGTCCACCCCACCCCAAGAAAATGAAATAAATCATTGATATATGGTTAGAAACCTTAGGAAAAGATAACTACTGCATGGCCACTTTCCAAACATATAATTAGCCGTTGAAGCCTTAAACAAAAGAAAGAAAGGAACACTTATATCCAGTAGAGGAGGGGAGATTGTGGAGAGAAGGGCAATAGTTGCGGGAAGCGGTGGAGAGAAGATTGGAATTGGAGATGCTTGGGAAAAAGAAGTTTGTAGAAAGAGAAGATTGGATTGTGTGTCAGCTAGGGGTCGAGAAGAGAATGGAGAAGAGAAAAAGAAGAGAGACGAGAGAAAAGGGAGTCGGGAGGAAGAAGCAAAGAAAGATGCTTGGGTGAAGCAGTTCTACGAAAGTTTGTTGTGAAGGTTCTGTTTGAGAAGACGATGGCGTAGGTTTTGTTTGAGTAGACTGGAGTCTACCCAAAGTAGAGGTTGCAAAGGTGATAGGGTCTTGTAGGAGGTGGGTTCCCTAGGACCTATGAGGCTGCAAATCTATTGGAACTTGGACCAGCTCAAAGTCTTATTCAGTTCTTTGCAGTGTTTGTTGGTGGTTGTTTGCAGAGTATCGTTTGCAGCAGCTATGGTGGTTGTTTCTTGGTTCTTTATGAAGTTGAGAATACAGGGTCTTGCTATGATAATTGTGTGGAAGTCCCTTGGTTTTATGGTGCTTTTCTCTTTTTTGTTCTATCCCCAAATCTCATGGGTGTTGAGATTGGCTCAGTTATATATATATAGAGAGAGATGTTTGATTGTGTTGGTTTGATGAAATCATATGATTTGGTTTTAGCTGTGTTATTTTGATGGATTTTGTTGAGGAGAAACAACTGTGTCAGTTAGCTTGTGTTTAAGTCAATAGGTTTTGATAGAGGCAGCTTGGTCAGCTATGTGTCCTGTTTGTAGGAGAAGTCAGCTGAGGCTAGTGCTGAAGTATTGGTCTAGTCGTGTTTAACACTTGTGAAGTCTGGGGCTGACAATCAAAACCATTCAGAAGTCAGCCTCACAAATTGGGCATTACTAGTGGTCTAGCTGTCAATTGAAGATTGTGTCTAGTCAGAAGGGAGTCGGCTAGGATCAGTTGTAAGGCCCAATAGGGCTCAGTCGTGGGTGTTCATGTGTGGTTTTGGTCTCTTTGTGTTGAAGAGAAAAGTTTTAAGTCAGGTCTAACAATCAGCAGGCATAATAGAAGGACAAGGTATTCTTCGTCAGCAACTCTGTCAGCTATGAGTGTAGGGAGTTGTCCTGGTGGGGTTTGAGTGTTTTGAGAGATTAAGAGTGTCATTGGACACAGAGGAGAGAAATTATGTTCTAGTTGGGTCGCCTAGGTCAATTTGGGTCGAACAGTCAGAATACAGTCTATTGGAGTCAGCAAAGAGTCTTGGGTGTGATATCTCTTTGAGATAGGAGAAACCTAAGAGTCAAGGGAGGTCAGAGGACATGTAAGGAAATATTTCTGCTTCAGTTAAAGCAGTTGGATCAGTTAGGTCTATTTCGGACAGTTGGGACTGTCTCAGTTGATTCAATCAGCTGTTGTCGGGGTAACAAGGAGTCCAAGAAGGTCTTGGGGTTGGGGATATAAGCTTAGCTGATGATGGAGGATTGTAGAGGATCCTAGAGGGACACATTTTGGAAATAAGTGAGCGTCAACATTTGGAAGCAGGTATACAATCAACTTATGATCTTTTTGCATTAGCAGTCAGGTGAGGTCGGCTACAGGGTTATAAGGGAAGATCAGGGCCATTGGAGATCAAAGTTAACCTGGGGGAAGATGAAGAGTCAGTTGTACTGTCTGAGGAATTTGGAGTGTGCTCAAGTATCCGCCTGTGTCAACCTACTGGAGACAAGGGGACGTCAGCTAAGTGTACTGGTTCCTTGATTTGGTGTTGTGTACGGGTGTTGTGGTGCTGGTGGTAGTTCTCTCCTCATGGTGGTATGTTTTGGATGGGCTGTAGAGGAAGGTCTCCCCGACACATCATTGTTTTGGTGTCCCCACTAAAGGAGGGCTTTGAAGCACCCTTTCAGTTTGTTTGCAGGTCTGAAAGTTCTCAGTAGAGCAGATGGCAGCCATGATGACATACCCGGTGTTCCATGGACATATTGGAGAGGATCTAGAGGACATTTTGGTGGGGATGGAGTTGGCAGCATTCACTTTTGGGAAAGATAGAGATGAGGATAAATTGACATTGTTGTCAATGTTGTTGAAAGGAGATGCCAAAAGGTGGCAGACATGGAGAGCTCCACCTAATCAAGGTCAGGCATATGAAGACATTAAAGTGGCCTTGGTGCAGCATTATAAGCAGGGGGAATCCCCAGATGTTGTGTGGCAGGAAATCCAAAAGTTAAAGCATAATCTATCTAATGTGTTTGACAGATTTGTGGACCATTTTGAGGACCTGTGGGCAAGATGGGATACGTCCCTCTCTCGGAGTAAACCATCCACCCATTCTTCTAGAGATAGATATGTTTATCCAATCCCTTCATGCAGATCGGAAGGAGAAAGTGGAGTTGAAGAGACCCGAAACTTTTGAAGAGGCTTTGAGAATAGCCAGAGAGAAGGAGTTGAAACTACAGAGGTTGGCTAAAAAACAGAGGGGAGTTAAAGGAAGGTCAGTTGTGCGTGGAGAGAGAAGAGCAGAAGGAGCTTCTCCAGTATTCCTAGTGGTTTCTGATCAGCTAATGTAGGGTATTAACCATTTGACTCAGCAGATGGAAACCTTGAACCTGAAGGAGGTAGAAATGCCCCTAGGATAGGAGATAGAGAAGTTATGAGAGAGGTAAGGGAAGAGGAGGCCCAAACATGAATGTGCAGTGTTTTAATTGTATGGAAAGGGGGCATATATCTCCTCAGTGCCCATATCCTAGAAGAATGGGAGGTGACGTGTATCCTCTGGAACCTAGAAGGGAGGACAGGCAAGATGTCCCCAACCAGCCTATACCACAAGTTCAGTAGAGGGCAAGTAGCTAGTCAATGGACCTAGACAAGGAGAAGTGAATTTGATTGGAGTTGATGAGGAAGCAGATATTTTAACCCCAACAAAAGAACTAGAGGGAAAAAAGTGGAGGATGAACTAGGTCCATCTAGGAGAGGAAGAAGGGGAAGCAAGTGGAAGATCTCAGCTTGAGGAGGGAAGGAAGAAGCCCAGGTCTAGAAGACACATTGGCATGCAGGATTTTCCTTTGGGTGTCCATGAGGAAGAATATGATTTGATGAAGGACCAGCAGAAGGGTCCTAGTTTGACATGGCCCCAACTTCTATAGTTGTGCCTCAAACTTAGAAGGACATGGAGCAAGTTGGTCAACACCATACGTCCCAAACAATAGAAGAAGGGGGGTCATATTAATATAGTACATATAAAGGGAGACAAGGATTATTTGCTAGTTATGGATGCTTGGATGAACAAGTACAGAATCCCTAAAGTATATATAGATGGTGGTGCACAAGTCTGTGATGTAATGACCTAGCAGACAATGGAGCCTTTAAGACTGAAGGTTGGAGCCCCATAAAAATTTAGAGTTAAAATGGCAAAGTGCAAAAGTCAGGTGTTTGGGAATTTTGAAGAAACTGCAAGTTAATGTTTTGGGATTTGAAGCAAAATTAGATGTTCGTGTGATGCCAGAAAAGTTTGAGGCATACCCATTGACTCTTGGAAGGCCATGGGCTGATTGCCATGAGGGCAAGGCAGGGCAGAACTGGTGGAGATGACATCTAATTTTGGTTTTAGACCAGCCAGTGAGAAGACAAGTTAGATATGTTATGGCCAAAGGAAGGGAGCGGATTCCAGATAGTAGTACATCAAAAGAAGAAGATGAAGAAACCATTGCCTTTTCAAGATGAGATCCTGGATAGTGTGGCTGGACATGAAAGATATAGTGTATGTGATGGTTATTTAGAATACTTTCAAATCTCAATCCCAGATGACCAGTGGAAAACCACCTTTATATTATTACCCCCTAGGGGTGTTTTGCTTACAGAGTTATGCCCCTTGGGCTAACAAATTCCCCTGAAATCTTTCAAAGGTTTAAGAATTCGGTATTTGAGCCCTATCTAGGGTCCTTCATCAGAGTGTTTATTAAGGATTTTTGTATATACATTGGCATATGGATTCACTGTGTCAGAAGCTGAGATTTACCTTGAAGAGACTGGATGATCTAGGTGGGTAGCTCAACCCTGATAAATGTCACTTGGCACAAGTCAAAGTGACTCTTCTTAGTCATGTGGTTTTAGAAAATTGAATTGAAGAAGATCCTAAAAGCGTGAAATCTCTACTTTTATTGGAAGCTTCTCAAGATGTGAAGCAGTTTGGTGACTTTGATTCACAAGGTAGGATTTCTTGCCAGGTTCATCTTTCTTTTGTCTCAAGCTTTATATCCATTACAGCAGGCATCTCAAAAGGATCCTTTCATTTGGCAATACAAGGAGGAAGAGGCCTTTATGCAGGTGAAGGGGATCCTTAGCACTTTGCCTATAGTCATGCCTCCTAACTGGAGCAAAAAAAAATTTGTGAACCCTAGTGTGGGTGAGGATGATGTGGGAGCAATATTGTTGCAACAGGGGAAAGAACACTCTTATATGAGGCATGTATATTTTATCAGCACCACCAGAACAAAGACTCAAGGGGAGAGAACATATTCTGAGGCGGCCGAAGAGGTGATGGTGGCTGTAGTGTTTTCTCTAAGGAAGTTTAGGTCCTACCTACTCCAAGCCCTTTACTATTCTTACCCACTAATCTCAGCTTCCTCATTTGATCCAATCTGACATTCCTTCTAAGAGATTGTCCAAGTGGTTGATTGAACTATAGGAATTCCAGTTTACTTGCATGGTGGAGGATAGCACAAGGGCTACACTAGCTAATATTTTGACATATAGGTAGAATCCAGTGGTGTTAACGGAAGAGACAGTAGTAGAGAAGAAGGTGCCTAGATGGAAGGACCCTAAAACAAGGCTGTCAAACAGGATGCTTTTACTCTATTTTTTTATGGGGCCTTCAAGAGAAGCTCAGGAATGGACAGTGGAGGTATAGTTTTATTTGACCCATAGGGTAAAAATGGAAGAGTGGGAGGAACATGCGCCACGGATGAGCTTAGACTAGTGTGGGAGGAATACCTCAATAAGATTAAGGTTGTGTTGGAAGCACCCACCCCCATATTTGCAAAGAGCTAGTTATTTACAAAAAAGATGACAAGAATTTATTAAGGCTAAGAGATAGCTTTGAGGGAAACACTCACCTCTACTCACCCCCTCAATGTGTCACGGGGATATTTTTGATGGTGGTCGAGCTCATAATCCTTGAGGTATCCAAGCTCAACACTACCATGGCTGGCTTACTATTCACCTTCTCCCATGAGCATTGTCACACCATAATGTTGCACTATAGGCACTACTCCCTTCTCTCACCTCAAACCACACACACACTCCCACTAGAATGTATTAGAGATAAGATTAGAGGTTTAGCAAGAGAGAAAGCTCAAATTGTAAAATGGGAGAGTGTACTTGCATTATGAGAGAAATTGCCTTATATACATGGCCATAAGTGTTCACACACACTCAAACTATGGTCAGGTAGGCACCCAAAGCTTCTATTTGGCCTATTGTACATTTCTTCATCTCATAATACATTGATGCACTATAACACTAGGGAGCACATCCTAGCTCAATACCATATGCTCGGAGGGGGAAACACCATTAATTATCCTTCGGACCTTCATATGGGTGTCCATCCAAGTTTGAGATTTAGACACCATTACTTCATGGCATGTTTGTACAAGTGTTTCAAAAAGGGATTAAATTATCGGTATATAGACTAGCAATGAAGCTGAGTATGCTACCTTGTAGTATGGGCTGCAACAATGTATTAAGAGGGGAATCAAATGGCTTATCATCAAGGCGGATAGCTTGTTGGTCATTACATAAGCTATTTAGAAAGCTAAAAGCCCTAAGTTGAAAGAATGGAATTTTTAGATAAGGAGGATGTTGCATAAGTTTCAGGAAGTGCATATACAACATGTGAAGAGAGAGCAGAATCAAGCAATAGATGCATTAGCAAAGAAGGGGTTGGGCAAGGATCTGGATGGACGTGCCATCAATGTAGCCCATCCCACCTATGTTGGAAGAGAGAATTTATAGAAGATTGAAGATTTTCTACACACAGGTCTTGTACCTGCTGCAAATTTGTCTAAAATGCAAAAATATGGTTTCATAAGGAAAGCTTTATAGTACACTCTTTTAAATGATCAACTGTATATGAAAGGAAAGGACTTAATTTTTAGGAGAGTTCCAAACAAGGAGGAGAACTTTACCATTATGGCCTCCTGCCATCATGAAGGATTCTATGGAGGGTATTTTTCCCTAAAGTTGACACTGAGAAAAAATTTGACAGCTAGGTATGTATGGCCCAGTTTGAGAAGAGATGTGTATCGCCGCCTGGTGTAGAAGTTATGAGCCCTGTCAAAAACAAGGCAATAAGGTTTTGCAATATGAGTTGAGAAAGAGTATTATATCATATGGGGCTTTTGAAAAGTGGGGAGTAGATTCAATTGGTCCTCTGCCCACTACTACTAGGGGAAAGACCTATATTTTGACTGGAGTAGACTATCTGACTAGATGGGATAAAGTTAGATGTGTGAAGAATGTAACTGCTAAAGAGGTGGCCAAATTTGTATTTGAAGACATATGTACTAGATTTGGCATGCCATTGGAGCTATTGAAAAACCAGGGGCCTGGATTCAGAGGAGAGGTTGTACAAAAGCTCATGTAGAAGCTACATATCACACATAGGTTCTCTACTCCTTACTATCCACAATGCAATGGGCTGGTAGAAAGATTCATTGAGGTTGGGATTCCCAATTAACAGTTTCTTCTCAAGCATCAAGATAGTGGTTTGGATGTGTATAAAGAGAGATTGCTGAATCTTCAAGAGTTATAGTTAGCTAGAAAAGAAGCCTTGGACCATTATATTCAGCTAAGCAATAAAAGAGTTGAGCATTTCAATGAGACTCTCAAGGACAAAGGTATCAAATAAGGAGATCTGGTGCTCAAATACAATAACAAGTTGGACAACACCTTCTAGAGCAAGTTCCAGGTTAAATGGGAGGGTCCTTTCTAGGTTGTACATATATAAATATGAAAAGGGTACCTATCAGCTAACTCACTTGCATGACCAACTACATTCCAAGAGAGTCAATGGTTACAGGTTGAAGCCATATTGGTGCAGAATTACGACAATTTAGAAGGATTCAGAGATGTTGGATACAAGCATGCCTACTGATGTAGATGTTCAACTTGATTCAGTAGATACTTGTTGGGATTTGGATGTACTTTTCTTTGAGGATTGTAGAAGTGAGCCAATAGCACATGGTTGAGCATGAATGCTCTAACCATGGGGGTTGGGAAAACTACGATAGGTTTTTTTGTGCCCAAAGAAAATTCCCAATAGATATTTCCACCCCACCCCAAGAAAATAAAATAAATCATTGATATATGGTTAAAAACCTTAGGAAAAGATAACTTTTGCATGGCCACTTTCCAAAAAAAAAATTAGCCGTTGACGCCCCAGCCAAAAGAAGGAAAGAAACACTTATATGCAGCAGTAGAGGAGGGGAGATTGCGGAGAGAAGGGCAATACTTGCGCGAAGCGATGGAGAGAAGATTGGAATTGGAGACGCTTCGAAAAAACAAGTTTGTAGAAAGAGAAGATTGGATTGTGTGTTAGATGGAGGTCAAGAAGAGAATGGAGAAGAGAAAAAGAAGAGAGAAGAGAGAGAAGGGAGTCAGGAAGAAGCGAAGAAAGATGCTTGGGTGAAGCAATTCTACGAAAGCTTGTTGTGAAGGTTCTGTTTGAGAAGAAGACGACGCGCAGGTTTTGTTTGAGTAGACTGGAGTTTACCCCCAGAGCGTAGAGGTTGCAAAGGTGATAGGATGTTGTAGGAGGTGGGTTCCCTAGGACCTCTGAGGATGCAAATCTGTTGGAACTTGGACCAGCTCAAAGTCTTATTCAACGATTCTCTGTAGTGTTTGTTTGGTGGTTGTTTACAGGAGTATAGTTGCAGCTATGGTGGTTGTTTTCCTGGTTCTTTGTGAAGTTGAGAATACAGGGTGTTGCTAGGATAATTGTCTAGAAGTCCCTTGGTTTTGTGGTGCTTTTCTCTTTTCTGTTATATCCCCAAATCTCATGGGTGTTGAGATTGGCTCAGTTATATATATATATATATAGAGAGAGAGAGAGAGAGAGAGAGAGAGAGAGAGAGAGAGAGAGAGAGAGAGAGAGAGAGAGAGAGAGAGGTCTGATTGTGTTGGTTTGATGAAATCTTATGCTTTGGTTTTAGCTGTGTTGTTTTGATGGAGTTTGTTGAGGAGAAACAATTGTGTCAGTTAGCTTGTGTTTGAGTCAACAAGTTTTGACAGAGAAAGCTTGGTCAACTATGTGTCTTGTAGGATAAGTCAGCTGAGGCTATTGAAGTATTGGTATGGTCGTGTTTAACACTTGTGAGGTCTAGGTTGAAAATAAGAACGAGTCAGAAGTCAGTCTCACAGGCTGGGCATTGCTAGTGGTCTAGTTGTCAATTGAAGATTGTGTCTGGTTAGAAGGAAGTCATCTAGGATCAGCTGAGGTCCAATAGGGGTTAGTCGTGGGTGTTCAGGTGTGGTTTTGGTCTCTTTGTGTTGAAGAGGAAAGTTTAAAGTCAAGTCTGACAGTCAGTTGTTAGAATAGAAGGAGAAGGTATTCCTGAGTAGTTAAAAGACCGTCAGCTGTGTCATCTTTGAGTGTAGGGAGTTGAGTCCCAGTGGGGTTTGAGTGTTTTGAGAGATTAAGAGGGTCATTGGACATAGAGGAGAGAAATTATGTTACAATTGGGTCGCTTGGGTCAATTTGGGTGGGACAGTCAAAATATAGTCTATTGGGGGTCAAGAGAGAGTCTTGGGTGTGATAACTCTTTGAGATAGGCACAACCTGAGAGTCAGGGGAGGTTAGAGGACACGTAAGCAAATATTTCTACTTCAGTTAAAGCAGTTGGGTCAGTTAGGGTCTATTTCAGCTTAGCCAATTTAGTTAGAAGGGTGTTAGATGTCCAGTAAGGAGTCCAGGAAGATCCTGGGATTGGGTATATAAGGTTAGCTGATGGTGGAGGATTGTAGAGGATTCTCGAGGCCACATTTTGGAAAGAAGTAAGCGTCATCATTCGGAAGCACGTATATAGTCAACTTCTTATCTATCTACATCAGCTGAAAGTGTTTTTGGTTGGTCAGTTTGGTAGTCAGTTGTTGAGGTCGACTACAGGGTTATAAGGGAAGATCAGGACCATTGGAGATTAGAGCTGACCTGGGAGGGTATGAAATACATGAATAAATGACCGAGAAGTTATCTTGTCTGTGTGTTTTGTTTGTGCAATCTTTGCCATGTTCTGCATATTGTATTCTTGATAATTGTTATCTCTGAAATTATGCAATAGTTAAGCTTATGTTTAACTCCATTTATCGGTATTAATCTTATCATTAATTTTATGACGGATAACACATGGTGACCATGATCATCGGATCCCCAGTGATTTCATGCACACACGCTCTCAAGGCCTGCCGATCGCCGATTGTTCCACGTACCGAAGAACCGCGTCGTCTCTCGAAGAGCCATATTCCCATTCATGCGAAGCATGATGATGTTGCATCCGATGGGGAACTGCAAACCAGTGAGGATGAATCAGTGCCCTCACTCAACCGTAGACAAGCTCAGTCGTTGCCTGTGGTAAGAAGATCTGAGTCCGAGAGAAGGCATAGTCTGGCACCTGGTTCACCATCCAAAGTTGCGAGGCAATTATTTCCACTTCTAGTAGTGATGGCATCTGCAGCACCCGTCTGATACAACAAATTCAGTGGTGGAAAGTCCTCGGAGGATCCCGATGCTCATGTTCGATAGCAAGAAGATTCAAGTGTACTCTTTGAGGAATTTGGAGTGTGCTCAAGTATCCACCTGTGTTAGGTGGAGACCAAGGGACGTTAGTTGAATGTATTGGCCTTGATTTGGTGTTGTCTGCGAGTGTTGTGGTGCTAGTGGTGGTTCTCTCCTCACCATGGTGTGTTTCGAGCAGGCTATAGAGGCAGGTCTCCTCGACACATCAACGTATCCACAAGTCCATGTCTCTAGACTCATGTCTTTAGGCTCACATGTCTAGATTCATGTCTACATGCTCACGTCTTTTTTTATGTGTGAACTCAGCTCACGTACTTCCCTGGTGTGAAATAGGCATTTGGGGCACAAAAATCTAGGAACAAGGTTTATGATAGGATTGGTGTGCTTTTATTAGAGTAATAAAGTGTACTTAATTTATGAATAATTATTACGAAGGACAAGAATTTTCCTTGAAATTTGTAGCTGGTATAGATTGATTGTGTATTACAAGAATACCTTTCAAGGACATGGATAGGTGTGTCTGTAAGGGTTTTTATTTTTCGAGGACATAGGTGTGTTTGTAGTAAGGGTTTTTATAGCTGTAATAATTGGCATATACTATTAGATATACTTACCTCTAGTTGGGCTTATGACTCACTTGTCGAGGCTCACGGCTCATGTCTTCGTACTTATAGCTCATGTGTCTAGCCATGCTTACACCTCTCATGGCTCACGTATCCAAATTCATGCCTTTTTACATCAGACTATGGTATGGTTTTTGTAATTTTTTAAACTTCATGGGATGTGTAGTATTTCTAATCCTAATTAAGGGTTGTGATGTAATTACGTATTTTTTTATTATTTTTAGATGATTTTGCAGACCAATTCAATAACGCATGAACAAATTATGAAAATTTATGAAATGCATGAACAAAAATCACTCTAATACAACCTAATGGAGCTCCATGCTCGTGCATTCGAATAAGATTCCACTCCTAATTACAATTGCTAAGCTAATTCTTGGATCAAACCAATAAAATATAACCCTCTCGGGCTCCAATGTCATGCAAATCACCAAAAAACCAGGGTTTTGCCTTACCAATAAATGAACATAAAATGCTCTAATGTAAAATAAACTTCACATAGAAATCAAAATCAACAACTATTAAACGCATCAAGGCTCCAAAATCGTAGTATGTTCTTCGGAGTGTGACATCCTAAACAATAACGGGAAATATTGGGTGATCCCAATAGCTTAGAATGGAGCTAAGCCCTAGGCTAGTCATATGTTTTTTGAAGCATGACCTCCTAATCAACACCTTGCAATATTGGGTGATCCTAATGATAAAAAACAGAAGAAGGAGGGAGCACACACAAGAGAAGCAAACCCTAATCCATATCCATCAATCATAAAGAAGGAGAGAAGCCATAGTCATCATCTCTCTCACACACACAAAAGAGAACACAACATAGTGTTATGTCCACACTACAAAGTAAACCTAATGTAATGTCCACACCACACATGACCAGCTGGACGCAGTCATAAACACACCACATGATATCCATCTACCATACTGTCACTCTGTCAGCACCCATGTGCTATTCCTCCAGCTGTATACGAGCTTGACATTTCAACACTCCCCCTCAAGCTTGACATGTCCATCTCTAGGACTCCCAATCTAGTATGGAAATACTCGAATTTATCCTTACCAAGTGCTTTGGTAAAGATATCTACAACCTGCTCATCTGTCTGTACATATGTCAAATCAACTTGCCCATCTAGCACTTTCTCTCTGATGAAATGATAGTGGACCTCAATATGTTTGGTCCTGGCATGATAAACTGGGTTGCTAGCAAGCTGAATACTACTCATGTTGTCACAATGAATGACAACTCTCATATCACTCTGTAACCTGACATCGTCTAGCAACTTCTTCAACCACAGCCTCACATGCAGCTATGGCTGCTCCACGATACTCTGCCTCTGTGGTAGATAAAGCAACTGTAGGTTGCTTTTTACTGCTCCAACTCACAGCTCCACTACCAAGGCTGAAAACATAGCCACTGGTAGACTGCCTGTCATATGCACTACCGGCCCAATCTGCATCTGTATATCCATAGACATGCATGTCTTTTCCTACCTCATAGAAAAGACCATAATGCACGGTAGTTTTGACGTATCTCAGAATACGTCTCACAGCATCCAAGTGAGGTAACTGACTTACCAAACCAACTGCATAGCTGAGATCTGGCCTCGTAATGGTCATGTAGATAAGGCTACCAACCATTTTTCTGTACATGGTGATATCATCAAGCTCATCACCCAAATCAGCCCTAAGCTTCATATTTTGCTCTAATGGTGTCAACATTGGTTTGCATGCTGTCATACCATACTTTGCCAGCATGTCAAGTGCATATTGCCTTTGCAGCACCAGCCATATACCCTTGCTTGTTCTTATCACCTCAATGCCAAGAAAGAACCTTAAATCACCAAGGTCTTTCATATCAAACTCTTTGCATAAAGAGGCCTTAACCTCATCAATGTCTTTCCCACAATCACCTGTGATAATCAAATCATCAACATAAATGACTATCATCACGATACCATCATGTGTCTTCTTCACATAAAGTGAAGAGTCTGCATTTCCAACCACAAATCCAATACTGACAAGATATCTGCTGATCTTGTCACTCCAAGCACGAGGTGCTTGCTTCAAACCATATATTGCTTTCTTTAACCTGCAAACAAAAGTAGGATATTCTGGATGTACATATCCTTCTGGCTGTTCCATGTACACCTCTTCTTGTAGTTCACCATTCAAGAAAGCATTTTTTACATCCATTTGATGTAAAGCCCAACCTTTTTGTGCTGCTAGTGCAATGATAGACCTCACAGTAGCCATCTTAGCCACTGGGTTGAAAGTTTCATCATAATCAAGACCATAAGTTTGTGCATATCCTTTAGCAACCAGCCTTGCTTTATGTCTCTCTAGGCTGCCATCTGGACTTGCACTTTACCTTATACACCCATTTGCAACCAATTGCATTCTTTCCTTGCGGTAGCTCAACCAATTCCCATGTTTCATTTTTGTCCAAAGCATCCATCTCTTCATCCATGGCTTTCTCCCATACATGCTCTCCAATAGCCTCTGTATAGCATGTAGGTTCCACATGCTTCACCATAGATGTCATGTATGCATAGTGCATAGCAAAATCTCGATATGTCAATCTGTCAACTGGATATCTGACTCTCTGGGATCTCCGCAATGCATGCGGGTCACTCTGTACACCTGTAACTCTAGCATGTGGGGGCACATATCTGTCCTGCCTAGCACCAGGTGTGCGTAAAACAGGTATGCCGAGCTCCTCATCCAAACTTTCTGAACTAGATGACTCATAACCTGTGATTCCAATTCCTTCGACCTTCTTCTTTCCTTTATCCATAGCACTACTCCCAGTGCTCACACTCTCATGCCTCAAACGTCCTGACCATGGACTGCTACTCTCAGCTTCTGCTGCTGGCCGCCCAGACATAGTAGTAGAACTAGAACTTGCTTGTGGCAAGTTCACAGGCACATCTGCCTCAATGACTCCCTCATCTTTTGCTTTGTACCAACTAGCAAGCTCATCAAACACCACATCTCGTGAGATGACCACTTGTCTAGTTTGAGGGTTATAACATTTGTATGCCTTTCGATCCTGTGCATATCCCACAAATACACATTTCTCTGCCTTAGGATCCAACTTTCTTCTTCTTTCGTCAGGCACATGTACATAAGCTATGCATCCAAAAACTTTGAGATGTCCAATGTCTGGCCTGTAACCTGTAAGCCGCATCTCTGGCGTGCTTCCATGAATGGCTGCTGTAGGTGTTTTGTTCAGGATATACACTGCAGTAGCACATGCTTCTGCCCAATAGTAATCTGGCATGCTCTTTTCATTGAGCATTGCCCTTGCCACTTCACATATGACTCTATTCTTTCTCTCAGCCACACCATTCTGCTGAGGTGTATAAGTGCAAGTCAACTGTCTTCTTATTCCATGCTTCCGCAAGAAATGCTCAAAAGCTTTTGAGGTGTATTCACCACCTCCATCTGTTCTCAAACATTTAATCCAAGAGCCATATTGCTTTTCTGCAAGAGCTTTGAATTCCATGAAATTTTCCAACACTTCACTCTTCTCTTTCAGAAAGTATATCCATGTCATCCTGCTGAAATCATCTATAAATGTCACATAGTATAGACTGCCTTTGATAGATGGGTTTTGTGCAGGACCAAATACATCACTGTGTACTATCTCAAGTGGCCTGTTACTCATATTTCCTTCTCTAGGAAACCTCAACCTTGCCTGCTTTCCAAACTGACAGGCTTCACAAACATGCATATGTCCATCATATTTGAATCTAGGCAATCCACTGACAATGCCTCTTGTTTGCATGTTCTTTAATCTCTGTATATTGACATGTCCAATCCTTTTGTGCCACATATCAATGTCCTGCACAATCCCATTGCTCTTTGAAAACATGGCTGAGCTCAATTCTGGTATGCCTGCATCTAGTTTGAATAACCTTCCTTCCTTTTTACCTTTGGCAATCAATCTGCAGCCATGCTTAAAGTCTTCTACAAAACACCCATTCTCATTGAATCTTACTTGTAGTCCCTGCTCAACCATTTGGCCTACTGATGCCAAATTCTTTGTAATGGACGGTACATATAGCACTTCTGACATATTCTTCACATTTCCATCATGCATCCTCAAAGACACACTGCCAACATGTGTTATAAGATGCTGAGTATCATCTCCTGTAACCACATAACCATTTGTACCCAATGGTTGCATCTTCTCAAACCACTAACCATGACATGTCATGTGGTTTGAGGCACCTGAATCCATATACCATGACTCATCTCCAGCATTCTAAGAATCCCTTGTCCCCATAATGTGCTTCATTGTAAAAAGATGATTTGAACTCCCATCATTGTTACTAGTGGATGCATAATTTCCATGTTGTGGTCTTCCATTCCTGACATCATTTTGCTTTTTGTAACAATCTTTTGCCATATGTCCAAGTTTGCCACAATAGTGACATTCAATCCCATTCAAATTTTGTTGAGGACCTTGCCATCGTCCTCTACCACGAGCACCTGTTCCAACTCTCCCCCTATGGGATTGAAATCCACGACCTCCACGTGATCCAAATGATGACTGTGAATTCTGAAAATTCTGATTTGATTGTGGTTGAGTAGACCTGTCATTCCAACCATATCCTCCACGGCCTCGAGGGGTAAATCTCCCCCTGCCTCGAGAGCCTCTAGATGAGTAAAAATCATGATTCCTTGCATGCTCATCATTACTGGATGAGGATGCACCACCTGTAATATTCATACCACCAAGTCCAAGCTTTAATTCTTCCACAATGAGCAATGACACAAGCTCATTAAAGTCTGGCATTCCTCCCAACCTTACTGAGATGGAAGTATCAAAAGATTTGTACTCCCGGCCTAAACCACGCAATGTGAGAGCAACCAAATCATCATCATCCATTGGGGCATGAATTGAAGATAGTGAATCTGCATAACCCTTGATTTCATGAACATACTCATGTATACTCCTATTCCTTCGTGTTACACTGTGAATCTGTTGCTTTAGTTGTATCTTCCTCAGTGTCTGTCTCATACATTCGGCACAATATATCCCATGCTTCTTTCGGTGTATCTGCATCTTGGATGTGAATAAGCAAGGCATCTGTTACACATATTGAAAAGTAATGCAACACTTTCGAAGACCACTCTACCCATTGCTTGTGAGCCACCAACTGAGCATTATTTGGTTGAGGAGGTAGGAATGGCTCCGGTTCATCCGACACGAGAATCCATAAACCTTTGCCTTTCAAAAAACTCGTCATTCGAAACTTCCACACTTGAAAGTTAGTTCTGTCAAGCTTCTCTCCAACAATTTGTACCGGACCATCTCCCATGTTTGCTTACAGATTGTACTCGAAACAATGTACTAAATGTACCCTGTAATGTCACACTTGCAAATGCTGTCCAAGACTTCAATCCTTTGTAAAATGCTTCAAATATGTGTTTTGCATACACATTTACCTCCAAACACTCTCCAATGCATGTATCTCAACCATCCAAGGCATTACACTTCAAAAAAGTTTAGTTGAAATTTTTTGGTTTTTTCTCGCCAGAGAACTAGTAAAAAAACAGTCAAAGAATGATCCTTAATCCTTCAAAAAGTTGTTGAAATCCAAGTTTGAGGTATGCTTTAGCTTCCCAATACTTTGCTCCAAGTGCTCCTAAGAGGAAATGACCAAATTCTTCAAGTTGAGTGAGCTACAATAAAAAATGTGACTCTCTGGTTTGCCTTTTTCTGCATATGTCAGGTACCACCTCTCACTAAAAGTACTCTATCTCCTTCAAATCTGATCCAAATTCAAAAATTCTTGAACCAAAGGCTTAGCAACTATTGGGACTTCACTTGTACCAAAGGAATTAGGCCAATTTGCAATACACAAGGTTTAATGGCTTGATTAATGATGCTCTGTTTCTGCACAGCATTTCTGCAAACCTGCAAATCTCTGCTAATTGAATTAAATGAGATCCAAATACATCACATGAGCTGCCCCAAATGTAATACAACTCTCAATCACACTTTTGCTAAGCACTCCAAGCTTTAAAGCACCAAGTTTGATGTACAAATGAGTGAATTAGACCCAAATCTTCTCAAACTATCCAAGATACTACTCCAGAAAGCGCCGCCTACTCCAGAGGGCTAGGGATGGGGCATTTGCACATTCACTTCACCAGCACCTTAGCAATGACCTAAGCTAACATGTGCTTGAAGGGTTTGACTCAATTTTTCCTCTAGCTTTCGCAATCGATCCTCCACGGGGGGTATGTTCTCTGTTTTGCAAAAGTTCACAAAACCAGAATTTTTCCTTCACACATCACTTGAAATGCATCAATTTTTGCATGAATGATTTGCTCCTGAGTTGCTAGTACATGTGCCCTTCCAAATACATGAGACCTTCACTTCTTTGCTTGCATTTCCCCAAATACATGTGCCAAAATACATTCATTCACAAGCTTTCCATGAAAGCTTCAAAACAGAAATTTTCTGCTTATGCACTTCAATCTTCACTGAACCTGCTCTTTGGCACCTGCAATCCGCTCAAGAGAGTTTTGCTACTCTTACCCGTTAGGCCAAGCTTCAGATCTGTAACCGAGGTGAGCTCCACAGCTTTCTTTTGCTCCACAGCTTCAATGGAAATCTTCACAGCTTCTTCTTCTTCTTCCCTCTTCTCTCACTCACTCTCACAACACAACTAATGAGCTCTAGGCTCTGATACCATGATAAAAAACAGAAGAAGGAGGGAGCACACACAAGAGAAGCAAACCCTAATCCATATCCATCAATCATAAAGAAGGAGAGAAGCCATAGTCATCATCTCTCTCACACACACAAAAGAGAACACAACATAGTGTTATGTCCACACTACAAAGTAAACCTAATGTAATGTCCACACCACACATGACCAGCTGGACGCGGTCATAAACACACCACATGATATCCATCTACCATACTGTCACTCTGTCAGCACCCATGTGCTATCCTCCAGCTGTATACGAGCTTGACATTTCAACACCTAATAGTTTAGAATGGATAGAAAAATAGAGCTAAGGTCTAGACTAGTCCTTGGTGATAGAAAAGCGACACCAACAAATATGTTCTGCCTTAGAGCGATAATCTGCAACTTCCTCTATGTGTGTGTGTGCTATGTGCGCACTAGCTTGTCGGTCGCACCTTCACTCCGTTGTCTCACCAGAATGCTCATTGCCAAAGCAACACCAACAAATATGTTCTGCCTTAGAGCGGTAATCTGCAACTTCCTCTATGTGTGTGTGTGCTATGTGTGCACTAGCTTGTCGGTCGCACCTTCACTCCGTTGTCTCACCAGAATGCTCACCATAATAAGCAAATGACTAGTTTTCACACTAGGCCATCTAAACTTAAAAATGGCCCTGTCTCTATTACTAGTCTTAATTAAGCAAATGACTAGTTTTCACACGAGGTCATCTAAACTTAAAAAAGGTCCTACCTCTATTACTAGTCAATCTTAAGCAACAATGTACACTAAGGTAGTAGACTTACGCCGCTTTATATGTTCCGACGCCATCTTACAACAACAACTATGTGTAAGATAACAAAGCACCTTGCAATAGGTCACGCAAGTAAAACTGTGTTGACCAACGAAGTGGTTAGCAAGGAGGAATAAAGATAGATTTAAAAATTGATAATAAACACAATATGATGAAAGATGAAAGATGTACCTACATTAAGTCCAACTAGACCTTACCGAATACGTCAATGGTGCACAACGACCTTTTAAACCCATCTGAGATCATTTAGGTGCTAACCTGACCATGTTAATCAACAAAGTGGTTAATAAGAAGAAATAAAAGTAGATTTAGAAAGAAATTCACAATATGATTGATGAAAGATGAAAGATAATAATAACGCACTCATCCGAGATCATTTTGGCGCCCGTTTTGGCCCATAACCCAAGCATAATGTGTCCCAAGAAGATCTTTCTTTACCCTTAGTTACGCTGCCTTATATGTTCGAGCGCCATCGTACAACAGTTAAGTGTCCATTCTCGTGCGGGAAAGATTGTTAACAAAGCACCTTACAGTAAGTCAAGCAGAAAAACTATGTTAACCAACGAAGTGGTTAACAAGAGGAGGAATAAAGGTAGATTTAAAAATTGATAATAAACACAATACGATGAAAGTTGTTCTTACGTTAATTAAGTCCAACTAGACCCGACCAACTACGTCATCCACAACGATAATGATACGCACCTTTTGAACCCATCCGAGATCATTTAGGTGCTGCTAACCCAACCATGTTATAACCAACAAAGTGGTGGTTAACAAGAAGATTAAATAAAAGTAGATTTAGAAAGAAATTCACAATATGATGAAAGATGTCCCTACATTAAGTCCAACCAGACCCACCCGAATACGTCACCCACAAGGATAATAATAACACACCCATCCAAGATCATTTTGGCACCCATTTAGGCCCATAAACCTGCGCATATCCAATATTGGTACACATTCCACACATACATGTAGCTAACTTAAGTCGGCCATCTCTTAACCATCCATTCACGTATGATGGCCAGCCTCACCATTGTCCAAATCAAGCCTACTCTACAACACAACAATTTCTCCTTGGAAAAGGGGGTCTTATAGCCTAAAAAGTCAATAACCACACAATTAATCATATACATGGGAACTCAAAACTTAAATAAGTTGGAAGATGAATTTTTATAAATATATAATTTTCCAAATTTTGAATGATGCAATTAACATTGCTATGGGTAAACACTTATTTCACAAAGTAATTAAATGTTTCATTGTTAATTTCTTCATATATGAAGATTAATGATATTTAAAACAGGCCTAGAAAAATTTCTAATAATTACCATGCTTGGTGTTTCTTTGTGCTTTCTTTAGTGAATTTCACAATAACAAGCTTTGATATCTCCCCTCCACAAAAGCATTTAAACCACGGAGTGCCAACTATCTAGGCATTGGGAAATAAAAAGAAAGGTTACACCCATGGTGAAGGCACTTTAGGATGTGGAAGCATGATTTTCTATAAAGTTCATGATAAGTTATTGGGTAGGGATCTACTCTAAGCCTATGTTACCAGAAGGTTCTCCTCAAGGTGATGAAAAGAAAAACGTCATGGATTCTATAGAGAGATTTTCTTTGCTTTTCTTAAGGACTCTAATCAAGGTTTATTAGATTTCACATTTATAATTTTTAAGTCTAAGAATCACCTCTTAGATTCATGAAAATATGTATGTACTTAGTCCTTTCACCATAAAGTCATTGTTAGAAAAGAATTTACTCAATGCACCACCCTTGTGTTGTTACTATGGGTGATGGATGTGCTCTATTTTGCAAGGCTATGAGGAGTAGCCATTGATGGTGAGCCAAGTTGTTAAAAAAGTATTTGCTTAATACTCCATCCTTGTGTTATTACTGCGGGTGATGGATGTGCTCTATTTTTTAAGGCCCCTATATGAGGAGTGGCCATTGATGGGTGAGTACTTGGGCACTCGGTAGCTCCAACACTAGTTTATACACTAAATGGTGTGGTCAAATGTGGCCACAGATGACTTATATAGACTTGAAACTCTACCAAGTATGATGCATGCTTGTGCGGGCTATGCGACCACATTTGTGAGCACTAGACAATAAATCAGCAAACCAAGACACATTATTTCTAGGGTTGTGAGTCCTATTTGAGGGTCTAGATAGTCTTAAATGACCATTGGAGTTGTGTAAGATCCTTACAAGGCTTTGTTGTAGTTTAATATAGGCCCAGTTGGATGATATGATTGGTTGGTCACATTTTGGACCAAGTCGTGTGGGTTGGCCAATGCTCCACCCTTGTGTTGTTACTCCAGGTGATGTCTGTGCTTTATTATTTTGAACTCTACCAAGTAAGATTATACAGTCAAAGACATCTTGTTGTGTCATATCAATATACTAAAAGTTCATCTCTCTCCTCTCTCTTTGTCTAATCATTGCGTTTTGCATTAGTGTTCCTAGACAATAGACTTAGGACTTGATCAACTAAGTCAAGGCTTCCGCATGTCACAACAAAGATGCCATGCCTCTTCATGAGAGCATGCACAAGGGGCCATGCCAAATGAGGTTATTTTTGTAAGCATTCTTTCAGCAAGCACTAATGATGCAGCTCTTATCAACGTGCTCAAATCATAGGCGTAGGGTTGAGGCCATTGCTCTTATCGATATGTATGGCAATTGTGTAAGTACACTAAATGCAAGTTGATGGCCACTGCTCTTATCAATATGTATGGCAATTGTGTAAGCACACTAAATGCATGACAATTGCTTGATGGTGTATCGAAGGTGGATATCATAATTTGGAACGCCATGATTGCCCCATATACCCAAAATGGGCATGGCATGTATGCCCTTGAAATCTTTGATCAAATGTAAAGCGAGGGGGTGAGGCCAGCCAAAGCAACTTTTGTCAGCATCCTTGAGGCTTGTGTGAGCCAGGCAACATTGACAAAAGGCAAACAAATGCATGCCTTCATGAAGCAAAATGGAAATGAGTTGGATATCGTGATAGTAGGAACACCCCTTTTGAACATGTATGGCAAGTGTGGTAGCTTGGGAGAGGCCCTTCAACTCTTCAAACTAATGTTATGTGAAGGGTTGATTTCTGACAAGATCACATTACTCAATTTCCCTTGGCTATTGACTCCGAACTGACCTATCGCTCTTTAAGGGAAGGCAGCTTAGAACATAAATGGAATGGCTGCTACAATCACCAGCCTATCCCCTAAATGTTAGGAGGTCCATGTGCTGATGGACAGCCCCTTAGCTTACTCCTTTTCTCCTCTTCCTGTGACTGCATCTGAGTCACGGTTTTCGAGGACTCGACGAACGGCTGGCTATCTTTGCACTCCCCTTTGCTATTCATCCCGTCCACACGTCTGCTCGGCAATGGACCTTCGTCTTGGACTTCTGAGACGTCTACGTGGGATGGGCAGGAAGCAGGACGTACATCCTCGATGGGCAACCTGAATGGGCCTCAGGCAGGGATGTCAATGGGGGCAGGAAGCTGGACGTCCATCCTTGATGGGCAGCCTGAATGGGCCTCCCAATGCCATGCAAGGACATCGGTGTACTGCAAACCACTAGCTTTTTCTGCATATAGAAGTCATCAAATTGCCAAGCTACAAGAGAAAACTTGGTAAGACATGTTAAAGACAATCTTCACTGGTCTTTGACTAGGTAGAAAATTCTCTGCAATACTAAACGCCACTTTTAAGAGCCCTTCTCAAATAATCAAATGGAATCACTCAACACAGCATCACATAAATTCAAGCCGATAGGAAATGTGTCCTAGAATGTCAAAGAAGCTTGTGTTGTTGCAGCACTCTCTCCCCATGATGCCTGTTGTGTTGACACCTCTGATCCAAGACCCTCCCACACAATCAAGAAGGGCATCCATAAAGGCTTGAGTAGGCGGTGGAGACAATTGGAGCACACACAACACCAAGTCTTGCAGGACTGCCCAACACACCACCATGCAAGGTACTCTAACAGGGCTCACCACCAAGAGAAAGCACTCAACAAGAGGAAGTCTAGCAAAAGAGTCATGAAGAAGAGATGAGGAAAGTAGAGGAGGAACTGTGAAAGACAATGGTCAAAGGGAAAGCACAAGGTAATGTGGCTGGCACATCCTCCAGCTCTAGTCAGTTTAACCTTGGCCAGTTGGGTGCACCAAGGTTCAAAGCAGAGGTCATGCACAGATCTGACACGATTGATGCAGTCACTTCTAATGGGCCAGAAGTGCTTACTAAAACCATAAGGTTCTTCTAAGAATGGCCTTTCACAATACCAAAAAACTTATGCGTATTTGGTTGAGAGCCCTTCTTGAGAAGCTCTCTCTGTCAAGAGTTGCAAACTATCGTAGTGCATACATTTCGTTGTGTCATGTGACAAAAAACCATCATAACTGTGGCTTTCCCCCATGTTGACCTTTGAATCTTGAGGGGCATCATTCTCTCCATAGCCACTACTTTCTCTATCATTCACTGGGACATAACTCAAGAGTTGGGCTGCTTTGAGACTGATTCTTACCAAGAATCTGCACATGAGCAAATCCCACCGCTAAATCGGTGAAATCGATCAGAATCTTTGATAATTATTTCACGACCAGAAATCATTGATATTGATTTCACTAAGGAATGACATTCAGGACACACTTGGATATTCTTTGTGATGAAAAGAGGAGCTTCAGATGGGGTGCTGATGATCCCAAAAGCAACAGCTAACATCTCACTATGAGTACAATACCTATGCTCCTTGGCCTCTAGGCTATGCAGCACAATGTTGGCTTTAAGAGCAGACCCAACACCTTCAACTGACTTGATTAGCCTCTGCAGTTCCACATAAATCTTCTCTTTTTGTGGGTGTAACTGATCATCTACTACAAATGCATCTATCCTACCATCAATCTCTATCAAACACTGGCCTGACTTCCTCTTCAAACCTTTTTCCCTCATCATAGCCATCACCTTCTCAGCATCATCCCCCCTGCCAGCTGCAGCATATATGTTTGCTAACATGACATAAGGTACAGTGTCCTCTGGATTCATATCGAAGAGGCGAAATGCAGCTCGTTCTCCTCGCACCACATCCACCTCCTTCCGGCATGCGCTCAGCAAGGTGGTCCATGACACAACACTGGGTTCAAGTGGCATATTAATAATCAACTCCTCTGCCTCGACCAACCGGCCTGTCCTTCCAAAGAGGTCAATCATGCAGTTATAATGATCAACATTTGGCACGATCTCATGATCTTGTTTCATGGCATCAAAGCAACGGCAACCCTCTCTTAACAGACCGGCATGGCTACATGCAGAAAGTACACTAAGAAAGGTGATTGAAGTTGGCTTCATGTTGTCCAAGCGCATTTGCTCATAGAGTGAAAGTGATTGTTTACCCAATCCATTTTGACAATAAGCTGCAATGATTGCATTCCACGAGATTACATTCCGCTTGGGCATCCTATCAAACACCCTCTGAGCATCTTTGATGCTCCCACATTTGCTGTACATGTTTATGAGGGCAGTCCCTAAAACAATGTTAGATTCAGATGCATTGCAAATAATATATTTATGTAGCTGTTTGCCTTCAGATAGGGCTGCACAGTTGGCGCATGCCGAAATCATGCTGATGAGTGTCACATCATCACGCTCCGACATATTTTCATAAACTCTGCACGCATGTGAAAATCGGCCACATTTTCCATACAAGTTAATGAGGGCAGTCTGGATGACAACATCCTGCTCAAAGGCACTTCCCATGATGCAAGCGTGCATCTTCTTGCCTGTGGCTATGGCCACAGCACTGGCACATGCATCAAAAGTGCTTACAAATGTGACCTTATTAGGTAATGTGCCTTCTTGTAGCATTTGCCCAAAGACTTGGAGGGCATCCTGGCTCCTCCCATTTTGTGAATGTGATCCAATCAATGCATTCCAAGATACCACATTTCGCTTGTGCATCTTATAGAACATCTTACGTGCATCCACTAGACTGCCACATTTTCCATACATGTTGACAAGAGCAGTCTCGACAACAATGCTCCCTTCAAAACTGCAGCTCAAGATATGGGTATGTATTTGCTTACCTTTAGCTAGTGATCCATGGCCAGCACATGCATCAAGGGCACTAACAAAGGTGACCAGATCTGGCATCAATCCATGCAACATCATGAGATCAAACAGGAAAAGTGCATGACTACCTTTCCCACATTGAGCATATGTAGCAATCATAGCAGTCCAAGAGACGGAATCATGGTGAGACATGCTGTTAAATTCTCTTTGAGCATACTCTAGCTGCCCACAATTGCCATACATGGTGATAAGAGCCGTACCCACTGCAACATCCATTTCAAATTCACTGCCATACATGCAAGCATGCATCCACATGCCTGCTTTGAGGGTGGATTGGTGGGTAAGAGCGGTGAAGAGGCTAATGAAGATGAACTTGTGAGGCAAGAATCCTTGAAGCTGCATTTGCCCTACTAGGTGGAGGGCTTCAATGTGATGTCCATGCATAGCATGAGCTTTGATGGCGAAATTCCAAGCGAAGAGATCCAGCTGATGCATTCTGGCAAACAGGGAGTGCACCTCATCCAGGGCACCACAGCTGCCGTACATGTGCAAGAGAAGGTTGACCAGAAGCAGGCTTTGCTCGTGCCCATGTGTGATGATGTAGTCGTGGGCATGTCTGCCTTCCAGTAAAGCCTTCGCCTTTGCACACCAACGCAGGAAGGAAGCGCAGGTGGCAAGAGGAACACCATGAGAATGAGGTGATCTTGAGGGCCATTTCCATGCTTCCGCTTGAGCTTGAGCTTGAGCTTGAGCTTGAGCTGTGTGCTTAAAACTATGGCATGCTCGCCATAGTTTGAGCATCTAGAGGAACAAAGCGTTCAAGGACTCATGGAGAATTCCTTAAACTAGAATGGAATCGGACGGACACATGTTTGTCCGGACTCCGAATGACCCCCCTCATTTTTTTTTGTTAGATTAGTCATTTTTTATTTTTTTGTGAGATTAGTTACTGAAAGGAGATGTCGTTGGGTAGGCTTGAACCCACAACGTCACTTTGAGAGGCCGGGGTGGCTACCAATCGGGCAAGAGCCTGTTGGCACCCCCCTTGTTGGGCACAAGTGGTTGTCCCGCCTTGCCGTGCCGTGCCGTGCCCCCCTTGTTGGGCACAAGTGGTTGTCCTTGCCGTGCCGTGCCCCCCAGGTCGCCTCGTGCTGGCTTGGGGCCTTCTGGGGGTGTCGTGCCCTCACCCCCCCTGGAGCAGGAAGTTGTAACTTGTAGGCTAGATAGTTGGACATTGTTCCTTGTGCAAGCACGATTGCTTGTGGATTGCCCAGTTGAATCTCGAAAAATCGACTGAAATTTGACCTTGTCTTTTAAAAAAAACTAATGAGATTTTTACATTTTTAGTTATAAACTGAAAATTCATAAAACTTTGTTTAAAGAATTCACTATTCAAAGAAAAAGGTTAGACTTCAATCTTGTTCTTTTTCTCATTGATTAGGAAACCTAGAACTTGTGTAACTTTTTATGCATACAAGCTACATTACATCCACCTCCATTATATATGCCCCACTTCATGCCAAATCTCAAGTGATGAATTTCTATCTCTATCATTTACTAGGGTCTACACCCCAATGCACATGTCATGCCTTTATACAATAGGCACACCATGTAGATATGACTTGGAATTTTACACAAGGGCAGGGATTCGGGTTGCAATTACAAGGTGCAGACCAACTCCCTTTTACATCTAGAAGGTATGCTTCAAAGGTTAGACTTTAATCTTGTTCTTTTTCTCATTGATTAGGAAACCTGGAATCTTCACCACAAGTCTTCTCCCCTAGGGGTTTTCAATCAAAGCCACAAAGATGTCAACTGGTTGCTTTTCTTTCATGTACCATGTTTCGGATCTTGGCCCAAACTTTGGTTGTTTGGCTTGATGTCTTTTTAGGAGTATACCTGCCAGAAATCAAACATCATTAGGGAGCCCTAGTATGTATTAACATTTCATCCTAAGAAGCCAGAATCACCTAATCCGTGCCTGCAAAGCATGAACTCTCTCAGCATATATAGAATTATTCATTTTATTAACATAGTAGACAAACCAGTAGAAATGCACACATTTGAACATTAGCTCTGTCATTTCTACCCCCTGAGCAGTACCTTTATTGAATATCAAAGAATTCCTAGACCCCCAAATCTCCCATAAGCAACAATATAATACAAAATATCATATGTACTTCCTCAACCTCCTTGATTATTCTTCCCAATAACCAATCCCCCCAATATCCCATCCAATCCTAGGTTGCTAACTCCTTTAAAGCCGACCTCAACCAAGGCGGAAGGCCAATTATGTCAACACATACCGAGCACAATTCCCTTAAACTTCTATTCACATCGAATGTCGGATCAAATAGCATGGTATGCATTAGCTTTGAACCCATGAATAGCGGGGCTTTTGCAAAAAGATCAATCACTTTTTGTCCTTTAATGAATAAGACGTTGAAGAACCCTTTCCCCAAGTAAAAGATTTGAGAGATGACTCTTTCATAAAACACCTCTTCTTGCAGCCATCTACCCATCTCCACCTTACTTAGGTGGCTTTCCTTGGCAAAATAAGATCACGCTGCACATTGAAAACAGACCAACTTGCCGTTTGACTAGCTCCGATGAAATGTTAATACATACCTTCCCTAAGCGAAGATTTTCCTGGCGTTGCTGAGTTTTCAAGCGAGAGTAAATTCAATACTGCTGGCATCTCTTCACAACCCCTTCGTCTTCTTGTTCATCTCTTTTTCTCTACATCTCTTCATCACCCCATCCACCTTTCCCCGGATCTTCCAACCGGTCCCAATCGCCAGCCATCCCACTACCTGCATGCACCAACCACGCACTCGTGGTAGCTTTCTGTAGTACACTTGCATGTGTTGTCACGTGCTAGTAGTAATACCACATGCGTTCAAAATCCTCCCTCTTGAAATCTATCTCAATTTTGATCCACTCTTTTGTATAACATGCTTCTTTTGAACCACCAATTGAGGGGGATGAAAAAAACTTGTATAGCAAGTTGATGAAGGATTGATTAAAGTTGAAAGTACTAGATTGTTAACATTCACTTGGGGTTGAGTGTTAACAATATAGTACTTTGACTTATGGCTTAATCCATAGCCCTTCCCTGCCTTATGGCATGGTTGGATTTCTCCCTAATCTAATTAGGCTATGGGCTTGCCAATGGTGCCCAATGGTGGCCATTGTGATGGAATGAAGCTCTCAAAATATGGTTATTTTATGATTTTTTCATTAAAAAGAGTACCCATAATCTTGAATAGAGATGCATAACGATAGAATGCTTTGATTAGAGTTAAGATTAATCATGTGGTGATTCAAACAAGATTTTAGGCTTCTTTTTCAAGGGATTGGAGTCTTGTTCATGGATTAAGTTTATGCCATGGCTTTATGTGGCGTTTCTTAAGCAAAGTAGTTTATGTGGTGTTTCAAGGGATTGGAGTCTTGTTCATGGACTAAGTTTATGCCATGGATTCATGTGGTGTTTCTTAACTGAAGTAGTCTCATAAATTAAGTAGAGAGATGTTTTTATTTACCATTGATTCATATATGTTTTTCATATAAGGCATAAGGTGTGTGTGTGTGTGGGGGGGGGGGGCTTGGGTCAATAGATAAACCCCCACACTATCTTATTAACTTGATTTGATGCCCAAATAACCCTCATGTTGATTGAATGGCTCTCTTTATTAAAGTTGGGCATTTATATTCGATGTTAGGCTAATGTTGGCTACTCATCATTATTGCTAACCAACTTTACTTTTGATGATTAGGCACTCATTAGAGATGCTATGTACATTCTATTAACATTGGTCTTTCTCACTCTTGAAGTTAGCTTACATTACTTGTTGTTGGGTACTGGTATTGATGGTTGGATCACTCTATTTGACGCTAGGTACTTATATTTGATGCTAGGCTAATGGTGGACATTTCTATTTGATGATTCTGGGCTAATCTACTTGTTGATGATGGCTACCCATATGTGATGATTTCTCACTTATTTGATTTTAGGAATTTCTATTTGATGTTGGTCCATTCTATTAGACATTCATAAATATTTCTCTTGCTAGGATAGTCTACTTGAAGTTGGGGACCCATAATTGGTGTTAGCTCACTTTATTTGATGGTGGGCACTCACATTGATGCTTGAATCACTCTATTTGGAGCGTTGGTGTTGGCTCACTTTACATGATTCTCTTTACGTGATGTTTGGCACTCTTAGTTGATATTCAACTTATTCTATTTGATAATGGGCATTCATACTTGATGTTAGGCAATCTAATTAATGTTGGGGATTCAAAATGGATGCTAGATCATACTAAGCATGCCTATTGAATGATTGGATACTCCATTGAATGATTGGCACTCCATTAGGTATTCTCTTGAATAGGTAGGTACTCTATTAAATGATTGGGTACATCATTGAATGTGTGTGAAAATCTCTTGAGTGAGTAGGTACTCCATTAAATAATTGGGTACATCATTGAATGTGTGTGAAACTCTTTTGAGTGAGTAGGAAATCCATTAAATAATTGGGTACATCATTGAATGTGTGTGGAGATCTCTTGAATGGGTAGGTATTCCATTAAATGATTGGATACATCATTGAATGTGAGTGGAACTCTCTTCAATGAGTAGGTACTCCCTAATCCATTAATGATTGGGTACATCATTAAATGTGATTGGAACTCTCTTGAATGAGTAGGTACTCCATTAATGATTGGGTACATCATTAAATGTGAGTGGAACTCTCTTGAATTCATAGGTACTCCATTAAATGATTGGGTAATCTATTAAAAGTGAGGGTACATCATTGGATGTGAGTGGAGCTCTCTTGAATGACTAGGTACTCTCTTCAATAATTGGGTATTCTATTAAAAGTTGAAAAGAAGAGAGCTTGAACTCTTTCAAGCACACACACACTCACACAAACCCTAGAAGAGAACACACAAGATGAGAGGATGAAAATTATTATTCTTCTTCTTCACAACAAACAGGTTCTACCAAAAGATAAGGGAAATACAACATAAGTACTAAAGTACTATTATGTACATGCGGTCCAATGAACACGCTAAGTGAGTGAGCTGGCAAGATAAGTATGTCATAACTCAATGGTGGACTAGTAGCTAGTGTAGTCCACCTGTAGAATCATTGGCGAATATCTATCATGTTAGCATCCTACCAAACACGCAAGTGATGTAAGTGTGGAAACGATCAGCCAGGCATATTATAAGTGTTAGCTTGTGTTGAGCTTGATATCTCAACACTCCCCCACAAGCTCAACTCCATCTCTAGGACTCCAAGCATAGTCCAAAATCTGTAAAGCTTCTCTGCTCCTAGGGTTTTCATGAAAATGTTAGCCGTATGCTCCTCTATGCTAACATACATGAGATCAATGTCTCCTGCTAAGACCCTCTCTCTAATGGAGTGGTAGTGGACCTCTATGTGTTTGGTCCGTGGCATGAAAAATCGGGTTCCTTTCTAACTGTATACTGCTAAGGTTGTTACAATAGATGACAACTTGTCTGTCAACCTGCAGCCCCAAATCACCAAGTAGCTTCTGCAACAACCAAGCTACCTCACATGCTGCCATTATAGCACCCCTATACTCTGCCTCTGCACTTGACAAGGCAACTGTGGCTGCTTCTTGTTGCTCCATGTCAAAGCACCACTCCCAAAGGAGAACATAAATCCACTGGTAGATCTCCTATCTCGGATACTACCAGCCCAACCTTCAACGGTGTATCCAAACACCTAGAACTCTATACCAGTCTCATAAGAGACCATAGTCTACTGTAGACTTCACATAGCGCAATGTGTGCCTCACACCATCCAAATGTGGCTTCCGAGGAACCTGCATAAACTGACTCTGCAATCCAACTATATAGTTCAAATATGGCCTAGTGATCATCATGTAAATCAAGTTACCCACCACTATCTTCCCTGTACATAGTGGGGTTCTCCAAAATCTCACCCGCAACTGCATTCAATTTTCCATTTGAATCTAATCGCATAGAAATTGGCTTACTGAAGAGCACGCAAGCGAGGATGGAGACACAAGGGAGAAGGAGAAGTGTGAGCAAGAAGGAGGGAGAGACACACAGACAATGGTGGACTCCTTATCACAATAGTGATAGAGTTTGTGAGTCCTTAGTACTACTTAACATAGAAAGAATAGTGTCCGGCCGCCCAGCCTCATATGGGCGGGCACATTGGGCTTCACACCCCAACAACCTCCCACTTGAAGGCCAATGTGCCTTCGAGTGTAGGGTGCATGTGTATACAAGTATATACAGTGAGGATAGAGTGAAACTCTATCTACCTAACACCCATAAGTGCTCTACAATGTGCAAACCGCTCGGAGGAGAGACCTTTGGTAAGAAGATCTACAGGATTATAATCCATATGAACCTTGACAAGTTGTAGATGTTTGTCTTCAAGCACATTTCAAATGAAATGGTACTTGATATCCACATGCTTGGGGTCTTTGCATGAAACACTGGATTCTTGGCCAAATGGATAGCACTCTGACTATCACACTGCAAAACTGGCATCTCAGCTGAAATACCCAAATCTCCCACTAGACGAGCAAGCCATATTGCTTCTTTGCAAGCCTCAAATGCTACAACATACTCGGCTTTTGTGGTGGATAGCACTGTGCTGTCTTGAATTCTTGATCTCCAAGACACTACACCTCTAGTGAATGTAAAGACATAGCCTGAGGTGGACCTTCTCTTGTCCAAATCCCCAGCATAATCTGCATCTGTGTAGCCCACTACACTTGCATCTTCACCTCCAAAACATATGCACATTTCCTTAGAGCCTTCCAAATACCGCATGACACCTTTCACTGCGTCCCAATGTTTTCGGTCAGGAGTTGACATGTAGCGACTAACTACTCCCACTACAAAAGCAATATCTGGGCGAGTAGCTATCATTGCATACATCAGAGAACCGACTGCAGATGAGTATGGAACCTTGGCCATAGCTGCCTTGTCATCATCAGATTTGGGACAATCTTGCAAGCTGAGTTTCACATATGAAGGTAGTGGGGTACTGAGTGCCTTCCCCCCGTCATATTGAAACACTCAAGTACCTTGTTGATGTACTCCGTCTGAGACAAGTAAAGCAACTTCTTATCTCGATCACCTTGTTGTTGCTTAAATCCTTTAGCAAGTAGCCTTGCTTTACTAGCCTTGCTTTGTACTTTGGTTGTCCATCACTAGGTGTGATCTTCATCTTGTAGACCCATTTGCATGTTTCCCTTTAGGCAAAGGCACTAAAGTCCAGGTCTGATTTTTATGCAGCGAGTCCATTTATGATTGCATTGCCTTTTCCCACTTCAGTTTGTCATCTGGCAACATAACTTCTTTATAGCAGGAGGGCTCTCCGCGCAATCACATAGTCTAGAGCTGGAACATATCTATCTGGAACCTGAGGTATCCTCGTAGATCTTATCAAGACTGGCTGAGCCTCACTTCATTGCCTTTTCCCACTTCAGTTTGTCATCTGGCAACACAACTTCTTTATAGCAGGAGGGCTCTCCGCGCAATCACATAGTCTAGAGCTGGAACATATCTATCTGGAACCCGAGGTATCCTCGTAGATCTTATCAAGACTGGCTGAGCCTCAACAACCTGTTGTTCCACTCCGTCGCCACATCAACTATGGCTTGATCTTGCATTGGAGCAATAGGTGCTTGTAGTCCATTCTGTGCATGACCCGCCTCACGCACATGTCCATCTTCTTGAAAGATAACTCGTCTGATAGGCACAGGCTTTTTATGAAACTTCTCTTCATTGAAGTAGACATCATTGCTACGCATAATCCGTTTGCCCTCTGGCTCCCATAACCAGTATCCCATCTCACCAGAATCACCATAGCCAAGAAATATGCATTTCTTTGACTTAGGAGCCAACTTATCCCTAAACTCCTTGGGAATATGGCAGTATGCTTCGCAACCAGATGTTTGTACAAAGGTAGCTTTCCTGACCACATCATTTCAGGCACCTTCTCATCTATTGCCTTATTTGGAGATCAATTGATTACATGGACAGCTGTAGTATATGTTGAGATTCAAGCTCGATGTCAGTGTGAGCCAGCTATGCTATGTGCTGGCAGATTAGGTAGGAACATGTGTGAGACATAAATGACCGCGTGTCCAGCTGGTCATAGTGTGTGGACATTAGCTAGGGTTAGTAGAGTGTGGACACAACTCATTGTGTGTTGTGTGGATTATGGATTAGTGCATCATGCTTTTTGTGTGAGAGTGGACATGGCTTCCCTCTATGGTTAGGGTTTGCAATATACATTAGGGTTTGCTCCTGTGTGTGTGTCTCCTCCCCCTCTACCGTTCTTTCAACATGGTATCAGAGCCTTGTGCTGTTTATTAGGGTTTATGAGTGAGTGAGTGAAGAGGGAGAAGAAGCTGTGAAGAGAAGCTGTGAAGCTTGCCATTGGAGCTGTGAAGCTTGGAGCACACCAAATACTATCAGATTTGAGAGCTTGGCCTGCCGGGTAAGGTCTTCTAAACATCCTTGAGCGGATTGCAGGTGATACAGGCAAAAACAAAGCAAATCAAAGCAAATCAAAGCAAGGCAAAATTCTAGTTTTTGGAAGCTTTCCATTAAAGCTTGAAAGAATTGATGTATGGTGGAAATACATGTAAATCTGGCAAAAGACATATGTATTTGACAAAGAGGGATGTATTGGCAACCCATGTGCAGGCCTTGAACAAAATTTGGAGCAATTTACATGCATTTGATTGAATGAAATTACTGGTTTTTTGAGCTCTCACAAAACAGAGAAGAGGAAGCCCAAAATTGAAGCATTTGGAGTGTGATTTTGGCTAAAATCCAACCATTGGTGGATTGCACATGTACCTAGGTGTCTTGGGCACTTATAGTCATCATCAATTAGCATCACAAACTCCCCTAAACCCCCCTACAGCAGGCGGCGCAGCCAGAACAGAGGAAACAGTGCAGATTTTGGTCATTTTGCCTACGAGGAGATCAAATTCTCATTGGGTACTTGGTTCCTTTCACAATTGCTTTAGCAATTGGATGCTTTATAATTTGGAGAAGAGGGCTATGTGATTTTTTTGGTCAATTATGCCTAATTGAGCTGGGAATGAGCTGATTAAAACAGGCTGTCCACTGGGGTTGCAGAGAAATAGGGTCATTTTAATTGAGCAATTAATCCTTGGTGTTTTACAATTGGACAAATTCCTCTTACATGGAGTTGATGGACACTAATGCTAAGCTAATGAATGCCTGGTTGCTCGATTTGGACAAATATTGAAGGAATTAGAGCAAATTTTCTACTGGTTTTTCTGGTTTTTCCAAAAACAGAGAAAGGGGTTTTCAAAAATTGATATGTACACATGTCAGATGGTGTTGATACTCAACATTGAGGTTGATTAGGTGTCAATGCAAGTTGCCCATACTTGATTGCACCATTACATTGTGATTTGGAGCCTTGGAAGGCGTGTCAATTCAGCGTACCCGGACTGCGTGTGTCAGTTCATCTTGAATGATGACAGGTTGATTTTCTACATCAAATTTGGAGTTTGTTGGCTACCTTGGAATATCTAGAACATTCATTGGAGTGTGGTTGAGCTGAGGAAGGCTCATTTACAGATTTGAAGTGTGCGGAAGGTGTACGCATTGAGCAACATGTCGGACAATCCAGTTCAGATTGTTGGTGAAAAGCTGGATAGGAAGAACTTCCAGGCATGGAAGTACAGGATAAAGAGTTTCTTGAAAGGGAAAGGATTTTGGAATCTCATTACAGGTGCTGAGCCTGAGCCTGAGCTACCTCGGCAACCTACACAGCAGCAGCTTATTGCTCATAAGCAATGGTCAGAGAGAGCATTCAAAGTGCTGCATTATTTGTCTATATGTATTTCTGATGCTATGCTCATACACATTCAGGATGCTGAGAATCCAAAAGATGCATGGGATACTTTGGTCAAGATGTTTGATACAGATACGAGTGCTCGCAAGTCTCAATTGCGACAGCAGATACATAATGTCAAAAGGAATAAAAGGAGCATACATGATTATGTGCAAGAAATCAAGAAGTTTGCAGATGCATTGGCCACAATAAATGCCCCCATGCCTGATGATGATTTGGTGGATATTACCTTGCGTGGTCTTGGCAAGGAATACAAATCTTTTGATACATCTATCTCAGTGAGGAGTACAGGTCTACCCGACTTCGATGAGTTGGTTTCACTCTTGTTGGTTGAGGAAATCAAGCTCAGTGATTCATTTCTGGATGCATCTACTAGCCATGATGATGGCAGAAATCAGGCTTTCTACTCGCAGAGAGGCTTTAGAGGCAAGGGGAGATTCGCATCACGTGGACGTGGTGGTAATGGTCGTGGATGGCAGGACAGGCCTCCACAACAGAATTTTCAGCCTTCATATGGTGCTCGAGGTGCGTGCATGTTGTGGGTTCTATGACAACAAATGCTGAGAATGATGATACATGGTATATGGACTCAGGAGCATCAAACCATATGACATGTCATGGAGAATGGTTTGAGCATATGAAGCCTATGGATGTAAAAGGCTATGTGGAAACAGGTGATGATACCCAGCATGTCATTACACATGTTGGAAGTGTACCATTGGTCATGCACAATGGTCAGACAAAGTCTATGTCAGATGTGCTGTATGTGTCTTCGATCACTAAAAGCTTGGCCTCAGTTGGTCAAATGGTGGAACAGGGATTACAGGTTCGTTTCAACGAGCATGGATGCTTCGTTGAAGATTTCAAACATGGATGTAGAGTGATTGCTAAAGGCAAGAAAGAAGGAAGATTGTTTAAGCTGGATGCTGGAATTCCTGAGCTAAAATCAGCCATGTTCTCAAAGAGCAGGAATGTGGTATAGGACATTGATATGTGGCACAAGAGGATTGGCCATGTCAATATACAGAGATTAAAGAACATGCAAACAAGAGGCATAGTCAATGGATTGCCTAGGTTCAAATATGATGGACATATGCATGTTTGTGAAGCCTGTCAGTTTGGAAAGCAGGCAAGGTTGAGGTTTCCTAGAGAAGGAAATATGAGTAATAGGCCACTTGAGATCGTACATAGTGATGTATGGGGTCCTGCACAAAACCCATCTATCAAAGGCAGTTTATACTATGTTACATTCATTGATGACTTTAGCAGGATGACATGGATATACTTTCTGAAAGAGAAGAGTGAAGTGTTGGAAAAGTTCATGGATTTCAAAGCTTTTGCAGAAAAGCAATATGGCTGTTGGATTAAATGTCTGAGGACAGATGGAGGTGGTGAATACACCTCAAAAGCTTTTGAGCATTTCTTGAGGAAGCATGGAATAAGAAGACAGTTGACTTGCAGGTATACACCTCAGCAGAATGGTGTGGCTGAGAGAAACAATAGAGTCATATGTGAAGTGGCAAGGGCAATGCTTAATGAAAAGAGCATGCCAGATTACTATTGGGCAGAAGCATGTGCTACTGCAGTGTATATATTAAACAAAACACCTACAGCAGCCATTCATGGAAGCACGCCAGAGATGCGGCTTACAGGTTACAGGCCAGACATTGGACATCTTAAAGTTTTTGGATGCATAGCTTATGTACATGTGCCTGATGAAAGAAGAAGGAAGTTGGATCCTAAGGCAGAGAAATGTGTATTTGTTGGATATGCACAGGATCGAAAGGCATACAAATGTTATAATCCACAAACTAGACAAGTGGTCATCTCACGAGATGTGGTGTTTGATGAGCTTGCTAGTTGGTACAAAGCAAAAGATGAGGGAGTCATTGAGTCACTTGAGGCTGATGTGCCTGTGAACTTGCCACAAGCAAGTTCTAGTTCTACTACTATGTCTGGGCCAGCAGAGCAGAAGCTGAGAGTAGCAGTGTATGTCCATGGTCAGGACGTTTGAGGCATGAGAGTGTGAGCACTGGGAGTAGTGCTATGGATAAAGGCAAAAAGAAAGTCGAAGGAATTGGAATCACAGGTTATGAGTCATCTAGTTCAGAGAGTTTGGATGAGGAGCTTGGCATACCTGTTTTACGCACACTGGTGCTAGGCAGGACAGATATGTGCCACCACATGCTAGAGTTACAGGTGTGCAGAGTGACCTGCATGCATTGCAGAGATCCCAGAGGGTCAGATATCCCGTTGACAGATTGACATATAGAGATTTTGCTGTGCACTATGCATACATGACATCTATGGTGAAGCATGTGGAACCTACATGCTATACAGAGGCTATTGGAGAGCATGTATGGGAAAAAACAATGGATGTTGAGATGGACGCATTGGTCCATAATGATACATGGGACTTGGTTGCATTACCAAAGGACAAGAATGTTATTGGATGTAAATGGGTTTACAAAGTAAAGTGCAAATCTGATGGTTCTATTGAGAGACATAAAGCAAGATTGGTAGCAAAGGGTTATGCATAGACCCAAGGACTGGATTATGATGAGACGTTTAGTCCAGTGGCTAAGATGGGCACAGTGAGAGCAGTCATTGCTATGGCTGCAGCTAATGGCTGGGAAATGCATCAGATGGATGTCAAGAATGCATTTCTGAATGGAGATCTACAAGAGGAAGTGTACATGGCACAGCCAGAAGGGTATGTACACCCTAGATATCCCACTCACGTATACAGGTTGAAAAGGCATTGTATGGTCTAAAGCAAGCACCTCGTGCTTGGAGTGATAAGATGAGCAGATATCTTATCTCACTTGGTTTTCAGATTTCTACAGCAGATTCTTCACTCTATGTGAAGAAGACAAAGCATGGGATTGTTTTACTAGTCATCTATGTGGATGACTTGATTATCACAGGTGATCATGGTGCAGATGTGATGCATGTCAAGAAAGCTTTGAGTGGGCAATTTGATATGAAAGATCTTGGTGAGTTGAGATACTTCCTTGGAATTGAAGTGGTGAAAGATCATGCAGGTACTTGGTTAGTACAGCGCCAATATGCATTGGATATGTTGGCAAAGTATGGCATGACGACAGGGTGTAAGCCTATGAGTACACCATTGGAGCAAAATGTGAAGTTGCGGGCTGATTATGGCGAGGAATTGGATGATCCTTCTATGTATAGGAAGATGGTTGGTAGTCTCATATATATGACTATCACACGCCCGGATTTGAGTTATGCTGTGGGGCTAGTCAGCCAGTTTATGCAGAGCCCCAGGAAACCACATTTGGATGCAGTGAGACGCATCATGAGATATGTGAAGACCACAACACATTATGGTTTATTCTATGAGAGTGGTAAAAGCTTGGACATACATGGCTACACAGATGCTGATTGGGCAGGTAGCGCATATGACAGGAGGTCTACTAGTGGATATGCTTTTACACTTGGAAGTGCCGTGGTGAGTTGGAGTAGCAAAAAGCAACCTACAGTTGCTTTATCCACAGTACAGAGGCTGAGTATAGGGGTGCAGCCATTGCTACTTGTGAGGCTATATGGTTAAAGAGTCTCTTGGCAGATTTATGTGAGCCTCTTGATGGGAAAGTTGTCATTCATTGTGACAACATGAGCAGTATACAGTTGGCAAAGAATCCAGTGTTTCATGCGAGGACCAAACACATAGAGGTCCATTATCACTTTGTCAGAGAGAAGGTGCAGATTGATGAGCAGGTGGCTGATATCTTTATGAAGCCACTTAGCAGGGAGAAGTTTGAGTACTTCCGGACTATGTTGGGAGTACATGGGATGAGCTTGAGGGGGAGTGTTGAGAGTCTTGATATCCCAAGTTCATCTACATCTTCATCGGCAGTACATCATGAGCTTGAGAGGGGCTGTTGAGATTCAAGCTCAATGTCAGTGTGAGCCAGCTATGCTATGTGCTGGCAGATTAGGTAGGAACATGTGTGAGACATAAATGACCGCGTGTCCAGCTGGTCATAGTGTGTGGACATTAGCTAGGGTTAGTAGAGTGTGGACACAACTCATTGTGTGTTGTGTGGATTATGGATTAGTGCATCATGCTTTTTGTGTGAGAGTGGACATGGCTTCCCTCTATGGTTAGGGTTTGTAATATACATTAGGGTTTGCTCCTGTGTGTGTGTCTCCTCCCCCTCTACCGTTCTTTCAACAGTATAGCCACTGCTTCTGCCCAAAATCCATTTGGCAAGCTAGCATTAGACAACATGCTTCGTACTCTCTCTTGAATAGTACGGTTCATCCTCTCAGCAACACCATTTTGTGGAGGGTTGTATGGAGCAGTCAATTCTCATTTTATGCCTTTAGAATCACAGAATTCTTGGAAGGCTCTAGAGACATACTCTCCACCATTGTCTGAATGCAAGCACTTGACCTTCTTGCTAGACTGATTCTCCACTAGTGTCACAAACTTTTGAAACACAGAAAGGACTTCATCCTTTCTCCTAAGAGGATATACCCACACCTTTCATGAGTAGTCATCTATGAAAGTGACAAAGTAGCTAGCGCCACCCAAAGACACTGTAGGCATAGGCCCACACACATCACTATGTACTAGTGAAAGAGGCTCACTTTTATGTGAGTACTATCTCTTTTGTGCGGCGACTGTGTTTGTTTACCATATAAACAATGTTCACACACATCAAAATTTGAAAAACTGAAAGCAGGCACATAACCAAGATGAGACAGTTTTTCCATTCCCTTTCTGGACATATGTTATAACTAGCGAAGCCACAAAGAGACATTTGGCTGCTCGGTTACACAAATTACATTGTCTTTGACATTGGACACATACATGTGTAGAGAGTACTACTCTTCATACCATGGGTTATCACCAAGGAACCTTTGCAGATTTTCCAAGAGCGGTCTCCAAACACGCTAGTATAGCCAGCATCATCCAATTGTCTAGTATTGATCAAGCTCTTGGTCAATGTAGGAACATGTCTTACATTCTTGAGAAGAAAAAAACAGCCATTCTGGAACCGCAACTGCACATCTCCAATGCCCACAATCTCACAATTGCCTAGTCGCACAGAACCCTTACGTGATTCATCATAGGCTGAAAACCACTCCCGATGGGGAGTCACATGGAAAGATGCACCTGAGTCAATGATCCAATCACTGACATCATTCCCATCTGAAGCAATCAAAAATAACAGGTCCAAAGCTGAAGTAAAGAGGATATCCCCATCCTCATCAACGCATGCTACATTAATCTCTCTTCGATCTTCACAGTAGTAGAGCCTTTGGAACTTTGGCCCTCTTCATTATCTTTGCCTTTTTCAGCTTTCCACTTGAAATAATCTTTTTTCATATGTCCCTTTTTATGGCAGAAAAAGCACTCAATGTCCTTTTTGCCAAGACCACGCGATTTGCTACGAGACTTGGATCTGTCTCACCAGATTTTCCTTTAGCATTGGATCTGCATCTAACAAATAGAGCAGTGCTACCTTTCGCTGGCTCTGAATTCTTTCTATTTACTTCTTTAGTTAACAAGCTGCCCTCCACATTGGCACTTGTGAGACCAGCAGGCAGGTGTGCAGACTTACTAAGAGCTGTACGAAAAGTTTCCCAGCTCTCTGGCAATGTAACCAGCAGAAACATGGCCTTAACAGAGTCCTCAAACTTGATACCCTGCGCTGATAATTGGCTGAAAATGGTGTTGAACTTATTGAGATGATTAGACATTGGGATGCCCTCTTTCATCTTCAAATCAACTAGCTTCTTTAGCCAATAAACCTGTGAAGTTGTGCTTTGCTTCTCATAGAGGTCACATAACTTCTGATATACACCATAGCTTGTAGTCTCCTCAGTAACATTGAAGTAAATACTTTCAGCAAGAGTTAGCATAATGATTGAGCATGCCAACTCATCGAGTTCCTCCCACACTTCTTGTGCCATATCCTCTGGTTTGACACCTTTCTGCTTTATGGGTTTTGTTTGCTTCTTTTGCACCAAAACATGCCAGATCTGTTTCTTCCAAAATGGGAAGTTAGAACCATCCATCTTCTTAATGTTGTACAAAGCTGTCTCGGAAGAAGACGCCATGATCCTGCACAACTTACAGAAGATAGAAAAAAAAAGAAACCTGGCTATTGGCCTCTGATCACCTGGTGAAAATCCGACAGAGTTCGGCAAGTAATCAATCTCGAAAAAGATCACAAAAGCAATTACAAGAATGCATTCTTTGCGGGAAAAATTCGGCAGAGTTTCGATAGTACTATAAGGAGTATGACAAAAACCACCAAAACACCAAAAACTGTATGTAGTCTCTCAATGCAAATCACTGACTGAATGGATACTCTATCAATGCATAAACATAAAAAAAAATCTGTCTGCAAACCACTCAATGGCTGTGCCTCATGTCCATACATGGATCGAGCTAGACAGGGGTTGTCGATGGATAGCTCCAGTACCTAATCCACCACACTGGTGCGTTTCTACTTCGGCAACAACCAGGCAGCTTCACAAAACCTCACCACCACGACCCTCACAAAAGGCAGCAAAACAACTCAATCTGTTTGCTCATACATCCCACAGTTTCTCATACATAGGGCAAACCACAGGCTAGAATGTGTTCTAGCAATGTCTGAAACCTGTCATAGTGCAAAAAAACACACTGTCGCATAACCTGTATGATCTGTGTGTGTATGCTCATCACGTGAGAGCTCCCGAACTCCTGTACGTTCTCTCCGCAGCTCCAAGAGCTGCCCCGAACTCGCAAGCTCTGATACCAGTTGAAGAGCACGCAAGCAAGGATGGAGACACAAGGGAGAAGGAGAAGTGTGAGCAAGAAGGAGGGAGAGACACACAGATAATGGTGGACTCCTTATCACAATAGTGATAGAGTTTGTCAATCCTTATTACTTAACATAGAAAGAATAGTGTCCGGCCGCCCAGCCTCATATGGGGGGCAGGCACATTGGGCTTCACACCCTAACACTTACAATCAGCCATACCATATTTGTACAGCATGTCCAATGCATACTACCTCTGTGATAGCCATATGTCTATGACCATCCTAATAACCTCAATGTCAAGGAAGAACCTCAGCTCACCCAAATCCTTCATGTCAAATTTCTGCTTGAGGAGATATTTCACACTCAACTTCCTCTCCACTATCACCCCTAACAATCAAGTCATCCACATAGATTGTGATGACCACAAGGCCCTTATCACTCTTTCACACATAGAGTGAATGATCAGAATCTACTACATGAAAACCAATGGTGATAAGATATTGTGCTATCTTATCATGCCATGCTCTTGGTGCTTGTTTCAAGCCATATAAGGCTTTACGCAACTTGCATACAAAATCAGGGTGACCCACATCGTCATAACCTGGTGGTTGATCCATATACACTTCTTCTTGCAAATCACCACGCAAGAACACATTCTTAACATCCATTTACTATAAAACCCATCCTTTTGATGCAGCCACCGCAATAATAGCTCTCACAATTGCCATCTTGGCAATGGGGATGAATGTCTCCTCATAATCAAGACCATAAGTTTGAGCATAACCTTTGGCAACCAATCTTGCTTTATACCTGCTAATACTTCCATCTAAGTTGTGCTTTATTTTGTACACTCACTTGCATAGCCTTCTTGTCCTCAGGCAATGGCACCAAGTCCCCAAGTCTTATTTGAATCCAATGCAGCCATTTATTTATCCATGGCTTTCTCCCAATCTAAATTTCCAACAACTTCTTGAAAACATGTGGGTTCAACATCTTGCACAACTTTAGCCATATATGCATAATAATGACAAGCGACATAACCATCATATGTTAACTTATCAAGGTTTTCTGAATCTCCCTGACATGCGTTGTCCATAATCACTACCTGGTATTTTTGTAGTTTCTCTTGCCTTTCTTACACCATGTGTTCTGGAATCCCAAGCTCATCATCATCAAGGATCTGCTTTGAGCCACTAGACTCTCCATCAACATAAGAATGCCCTCCAAAAATGTCGGGCATACCAAGAGGCTCATAAACCTTCTCTTTACCTTTTCGTGATGTACTAACTAGATTTTCAGGGTTGGTATTTTGACGTAGCCTGCCACTCCATGGTCTATCAACAAACCTAAAACAAGAGGACTCTCTAGGCCCACTTAATGGCTATGATTGTAGACTTGCATTCGCAATCACATTTCCAATTACATCAACCCTAATAGCACCTTTTTCAATAGCATACCAACTACTCATTTCATCAAACACATCTCTGCTTACCCTAAACTCACGTGTAGTAGGGTTATAGAATCAATATTCCTTTTTCTCAAGGGAATATCCAATAAACACACATTTTTCTACCTTTGGATCCAACTTTGTATGCAACTCATCTGGCACATGCACATAAGCTATGTATCCAAAAACTTTCAAGTGAGACAAATTAGGTTTTTTTCCATTGAACTTCTCCTCTGGCGTTACATCATGTATGGCTGCACTAAGAGTCATGTTCATGATATAAACTATTGTAGAAATAGCTTTAGCCCAATAGCTATGCAACATATTCTTCTCTGTCATCAATGCTCGTGCTATCTCTGTAATGTGTCTGTTTTTCCGCTCAGTAATCCCATTCTCATCCTCTTATCTTGTGTGTCCTACATTTTGTTGCGGAGTGTATCTACATATAAATTGTCTTTGAATGCCATTCTTCCACAAAAAATCAGAGAACTCATTGGAGAAGTACTCTCCTCCTCCATCTGACCTTAGGCACTTCACATGATTCCTTTTGCTCTTCTCCTTCATTAAATACACCTACACTTTTCTCGTGTGGTCATTAATGAATGTTACATAAATAGTACATGTAGCCACACATGGATGTAGTTTTTGTAGGACCCCATACATTTGAATGCACAACATCTAGTGCATTCTTGCTCACATTTCTGTCATGTGGAAATACATGCTTTGTCTGCTTTCCAAATTGACATGCTTCACATACTTTCTGCATACCATCAACCTTAAACTTAGGCAACCCTATCACAATTTCTTTAGTTTGCATAGACTTCATTCTTTGCATATTTCCATGCCCAATTCTCTTATGCCAAATGTCTATATCTACAATAACTCCTGAACCATGTGCAAACATTGTAGCTTTCACTTTAGATATATTTACATCTAGTGTAAACATTCTGTCCACTCTATTGCCTTTTGCAAAACAAACCTGAACTTGTCTTTAAAGTCTTCCACATAACAACCATCCCTTGAGGTTAGAGTGCACCTGCAAAACCTGCTCAATCATGTGGCCAACAGAAACCAGATTCTTTGTAATATTTAGAACGTGAAGTATATCTACAAGATACTTCACCTTACCACTCTGCATAGACAATGGCACATTTCCAACATGGGCAAGTGGATGAGTAGTATCATCCTCTGTTTTAACAAAACTTGGATTTTCAGGATTTTTCATATCCTTGAGCCGCTCACCCATGATGGGTCATATCTTTGAACCGCTCACCATGATTGGTCATATGGTTCAAAGCACCTGAATCCACATACCATACATCATCATTGCATGTGGATACATCATTTTCTAACAATGTCACATAACAAACAACCTTTCATTGTCCTCATTACTTCAGCTAGAGGACGCATAATTATTTTGCTGCACTTTTCCACTTCTCATGTCATTTTGCTTCTTATAGCAATCTGCCTACACATGCCCAAATTTGCCACAATAAAAACAGCCTCGCGTATCATTTTGTTGCCTTTTCCAATTTTCACGACCTCTTTGACTCTCCCTGCCTTTAAATTGGCCTCTTCCACCTATGTGTTGTTGTTGTAATTCATGGGATTGTTGTTACAGACCATAATTTTGATTACCTGTTCGACTACCACCTTGGCCACGGCCTTCTCCTCTACCTTGTCCTCTACTTACACTTGTGTAGAAGGCCTTTTGTTCTGAATGGCGTTTGTTTTGTGAAGCCTAGTCTTCACCCAAACTCTTTTCTTCAATGATCAACATTGAAAGTAAATCTGTAAAGTTGGGAATGTTCTCCTGAGTTTGAATAGACGTCTTGAATGCCCAGGATTATGGCTTGAGACCACGTAGACATACTTATCATCAGCAATAGAAATACCAATCGATGTAAGGGATTCCACGATGCCCTTGATTTTTAAGGTATAATCATTCACAGACATGTTTTTCTTCTCCATAGTATCTTTCGTGCCTTGTTGTTAGTTTCATACAATTTCACTAAGGTGTCCCATGCCTCCTTGGGTGACTTGGCACCCTGTATATGCCCAATCATGGTGTCCTATATGCTAATAATCCAATACATGACTTTCCTTACTCCTTGATTCCAATCTTTGTATTCTTTTACATTTGCAACAGTTGGATTAATCTCAAGTATCTTTGGTGGCTCTTCATGTTCAGTCTTCCCAATAGCAACCTCTAAGCATGGAAGTTGTTCTTGTCAAGATTCTCTATAAAAATCTAGTTAATTACATCATTTAACATCTTTTCTGCAACACAAACTGACCAAAAATAGCACTCTTGTTTGACTTGCACAAATTGTTGTATTCTTTGCAACAGTACTATACTGCACCCAAACTATCACAACACAACCAGTGACCTTAATTTGCATACATACACCTAATAGGCCTCTTTCTAGTACAACCAAATGCAGTTCCAAAAATAGAATTCTTCAGATAATCGAAACTTACCTGCCTGCAGTGCACGCGAACGCCCATTGCAGTGCACGCGAATTGACAAACAGAGGTTAAGACGTGCCCGAAATGCATTTTAGGCCAAAAAATTCCGGTTCAAAGGATGATATAGTTGTCATGTAGCTCCTCTCCTATGAAAGACAGCTCCTCAATTGGAGTTCGTTTGCTGGTACCTCCCGTCGACAAGGGTGTAGTAGCCAGCACAAAGGGGGAAGAGTAGGTGAAGCTCTTACCCTCGTACCGCTTCTTGTGCTTCTCTTTCTTGGCACTCAGCTTCTTAGTATGAACCAAGCTCTGATACCATGAAAAGATGCAAGGAGGAAGAGAGCTTAAGCTCTTGCAAGCACACACACACTCACACAAACCCTAGAAGAGAACACATAAGATGAGAGGTTGAAAATTGTTCTTGTTCTTCTTCACAACAAAAAAGTTCTACCAAAAGATAAGGGAAATACAACATAAGTACTAAATCACTATGTACATGCATTCCATAATGTGAACATGCTAAGTGAGTGAGCTCGCAAGATAAGTATGCCATAACTCAATGGTTGACTAGTAGCTAGTGTAGTTCAATTGTAGAATCACTGGCGAAGATCTATCATGTCAGCATCTTACTAAACACGCCTGTGATGTAATTGGTGGAAATGGTCACCCACGTATATCATAAGTGTTAGCTCATGTTGAGCTTGACATCTCAACAAAAGTAGGGGTACTATTAAAAGCATGGGTATTCAATTATTAAAGGTATCATATTGATGCAGTTGGATGCATTCCACTCATGCTCTTCTTTTAAAAAATCAGTGATGTTCTAAAACCATCTCACTTGTTTCTAACTATGGTACAAGCCTTGGCAAAACCAAGGTTCCTATACTAGAGTTTGAAAGTTGGCAAAACTAAGGATCTACCCTTTGAAGCAACCACCCTTGTATAAGTAAGCCAAGCTTGACAACGATCCAATCTCATCCTTAAAAAATAACTAGTTTAGCTTCCACAAAGTTTTTACTCTCGGTAAGATGTGTTAGATATTAAGAGATGACTTTGTGCTATCTTAGAATGTTAAGAGATGACTCTGTGCTCTCTTAGAATGTTAATTTAAGACTTTGATCATTGGGACTGACTAAACTTTAGTAAATAGAAGATGAGAATGATGAGAGTCTTATACAAAACCCAAGTTGTGAAAATAGAACCCACAACCAAGATAATATAACTATGTTGAATAAAATGGGGGAGGATCCTAAGGAATGGGAAGAATCCCAAGAAACACTATGCAACTAACCCAAGAAGAAAAGACTCGAAAAAAACCGAGAAGAAACTAAGAATGATGCTAGGAAGAAAAAGGTTCCTAAGAATCAGGAAGAGACCATAGAAAGTAAGCATGAGCCTTGGCGAGAGGATCTCCTAGAACCAGGAAGGAAACCGTGATACTAAGTTCATCATGAAGAAATTGGATTTCTTGAGAGAGATACCTAAGTGATTTTAGGATTGAAAATCTTAAAGGAAAATTTGAGATCCACTAGCAATGAGGAGATAAAAAAGTTATGAATCCTTTGAGATGATCGATTAAGGGATTGAAAAGAGACGATCTTGCGAGGAAAATTCCTTTAAGAGGATTGATCTTAGCTATGTTTATTAGCATAATTGTATGTCATGGCTCTTATCAATTGTAATAATATACAATAAATTATGTAAATGATTTTAAAAAAAAATGTTTGATGAAAGAAATGATAATGGAAGGCATTGTTTTTTGATGTATGATGAAAGAAATGATTGAGACAATAGCTTGGAAGGCATTGTAGGCCATGCAAGACCGAGTCTTTAGTGTTGCATTAGGGGCCCTAACATGAGAAATCATGAGTTGAAATGACCATGGTACTCTAAGGACAAGGTTGGCTTTATGACCCCTCTATGTGTTTATTTTACCATAATAGCTTATAAGAATTATAGAATAGGTTTGCTTTATGACCCCTCTATGTGTTTGTTATTTTACCATAATAGCTTATAGGAATTGTTAGAATAGGTTGGATTTATGAACCCTCTATGTGTTTGTTATTTTATCATAATAGCTTATAAGAATTGGTAGTAGAATAGGTTGGTGCAAGTGCTCAAAAAGGGCTATATGAATTGTGATGTTGTGGTACCTTGTGATCTTGCATGGGTAATTATTCTTGAGAACTCTGATGGGTAATTCCCAAGTAACTTAGATGTTGTTCCTAGGTTATGAGAATGTGTTCTTCCTAGGCTATGAGAATATCGAGCTCGGATGGGTAATTCCTTGACCTAGAAGGGTAATCCCCAAGCTACAATGGTTTATGCTTATGAAGTTTTTCTTTTGTTAGAAGTATGTTGTGATGAATTCAAGAGAACCAATTTAACAAGGAAATATGGATTGTAATATTGATTTAAGAATTGTTTTGAGGTGGGTGTGCCCTTTATAAATCCCAATCTGGATAGGACTGAGGTCTAAAGTAAGTTACTTGGATATGGGGACCTAAAGGAACTGGTCATCTAGAGTATATTGGGACCTAAAGGAACTAGTCTGGAGCATATTGGGACCTAAAGGAACTAGTCTGAAGCATACTGCTTGATGATGATGGCTATGTTGATGGTGGATGATGATGGTTATAATGATGATGATAAAAAGTGTTGTTTTCAAAATAAATGTTTTGTTTTTAGGAAGTGGTGTGCCTGTATTATCTGATAGATGCATGAGTCCCAATAAAAAAATTAGGGGTGAAATTTAGCCCAAAGGCTGATTTTCAAGGGTCTTCCAAAAGTCCTAGGCTATTTTAGACCCAAAAATGGTGACTTTTTTAATATATTAGCCCAAGGTACCATTTTTTGGGTAAATTTTAGAGGCAAAATCGCCAAATTTACACTAAAAGTGAGCATATATCTTGAAAATTTTTAAAAATTCACCAAATTTTCCTATAGACTCTACCTTCAAAGAAAGATTTGCCAACCCATCTCTACTTTGACCATAGGATATGCTCCTTGTTTTTTATCCTGATGAGTCCTAATACCCACAGTGCCAGCTTGGGGTCTTGTGGGTGAACCCCCTTGTATCCAGGCACAACCCAATAACCAAACAATTAAAACATTAGATCCACAGTTGAGTCGTGGGGTGGAAGACTAGACCCATGGTAGCCAAGGCTAGTCTTAACCAATGGAAACAATTAGGAAAAGAGAAATACGGATAATGCATTTGGGTTATAAATTGTAAGTTCCCAAAAGGGAAGAATCACCTACATTTCTTCGACAAATGAATTTTCTAGTTGAACCTTTGGGAGCCGTTGGGATGGCCATTGAGATAATGTAGGGGAGGCCTTCTGATAGTAATTTGATGGTTTTGGGCTTTACATGCATGATAGTATTATGGTAAGGGAAAGATAAAGTCTTGATTTTGTTTTTCTTGATATTTCAGATTGAGTCTCTTTTTGAAGTTCTCTTTTGGAAGTCTTTACCTTGAATCTTGTTTATTGAACAAAAATAGGGTAGGATTAAAGGAAGTTAATGAGGGCCAAAGTTTTGGGAAGGCCGTATCTTGAAAAGGAAGTAGTTTAGCTACCCTAAAATAGTCAAGATAAAAATCCTAAGTATTTATGTGACCAAAGGAAACTTGGAAGTTTTCCCTTTCATAATTTTATAGAGATGACAAGTTTACCCTTTCATAATTTTATGGAGACAACAATTAACATACCAATAACCAATAATATAAAGACCACCAAAACTTGGATGTTTACCCTTTTATAATTTTATAGAGATGACAATTAACATACCAATAACCAATAGTACAAAGACTAGGTCTTATGAAGGAGTTAGTTCTAATGAATAGACTATCAACCAAAATGAAAAGAGAGTCCAACTACTAAATAGGTGAAGCACCATACTTATCATACTAGGTCTTGTGAAGGACTTGGTTTTCTAATGAATAGACTATCGACCAAAATGAATAGAGAGTGTCCCAGCTACTAAATTTGTGAACCACCATACTTATCATATTAGATAGGACGAGAACTCATGAAGCTATACCATACTTATGTATAAAAATAGACCAATTTAATAAAGACCTTTTTCTTGTCTTATGAAAGAATCAAAGTAAGAGAGGGTTTTTTTAATATTCCTCAGGTAAGAGAAAATCCTCCACTACGAAACCTTATATAATGATGTCAAGGAACCCCTACACGAGGCACGACCAAAACCCTTTGTAGGAGAAGGAAAGAAATTGGGTGAAGAGGTAGAAGCTTGGATAGAGTCCATGGATGAGTATTTTATTAAGATACAATGAAAGAAGTAAGTATACCCTTGCCCATTTGAAAATCACGAGAAATGTTCAGGTTAGTTGGAAGAACCAGTCCATGGACGAGTATTTTAATGTAGTAAGATATGATGAAAGAAGTAAGTATACCCTTGTCCATTTGAAAATCACGAGAAACGCTCAAGTTAGTTGGAAGAACTTTTGTTGGATCAACCATTGAAACCAAGATTAGTTATCATGGAATGCTATAAAAGGACACCTTCACCAACGGTTTTGTCCTCCAAGATTTTAGGAGGATAAAATGAAATAATTTTTGGAGTTATCCCAAGAAGGGAAGACCCTCGAAGAATACCACTAATTTTTTTTTGAACAACTCCAATTTTCCCCTAAAATGGATGAACCAACTCTTCTCCATTGATTTATTTAAGAATATGAAAGAGTTTTCTAGTGGAAGGTTCTTAGACACAATCCATCCATTGAACCAAGATGAGGTCACCTAATTCAAGAGGAACATCTAGCCCACCCCTGGAGAAGAGGAACCTTGAGCCAAAGTAAAGCAAGGTTAGAAGACATGGATAATGGGACTAGAGAGCAAGCATTTTTCTAAAACAACGCCCTCTGTTGACCCTTGAATAGTGCATCAGGTCTTTTCAAAGAAAGAAGATGTTTAAGATGTCAACAACAAGGTCATTGGAGGGAAAATTTCCCCTTCTAGCTAGGATCATCCCTAGTCAGATCAGAAGGAAGAACAATTTTTCAGACAACCAGTAGGTCAGAAAGAAGAACCTTCCCTCAAGTATTCTTAAAGGATAAGACTATGAAATAATGCAACCAAATTTTCCATGAGAATAAATGCTTTAGATGCCAACATTAGGGTCACCTGAGGAAAGATTACCCTAATTAACCAAGGACCCTCTTCCCCCACATGAGGGAAACTCAATAGAATGGGGCATTATCTAGGCAACTACTTTCTATATTAAGATGTCTTCAAATGTAATAAAAGAAGAAGAAATCTAAGATTTATAGCCATATTCCTCCATTTTATGTAATTAAGAGAAGTTTTGCACTCTCCTAATAAATAAAGAAACATACTATGTGAATAACACATGTAGTGCGAAGGCGATTGAAGAGTGATCCAAGAGGCTAAAATGAATGGGTTATAATTAAACCTCTGAAGTACGAGGCCTAGAATATCCGAGCTATGATGTGGTTGTCCTAGCTGTGTTTGTTTTGAGCATTCATGAGCGATTATCATAAGATGCCTTGAGAATTATTTACATTAGAACATGTGATCTCGAGCATATTAATCCTCAAACTAGTGTTCTAAGAAATTGTTTTGATTCATAATATGTTTTTCCTAGGATCTAATGTCATGGTCAAGGAATAGATACAATGAAATTATAAGGAAACATCATAGTCGACAAATCCATTCTCATGAGATTAAACCAAATGTTGAGGAAGAAAACACGGCATCCTAATAGATACACACCAGAAAGGACTCCTTATCCTTAAGGAAGTACAAAATCTATCTCCGAGATACTATGGACCTTATGTGATTGGTAGAAAAGCTAGGAATTAGGAAAACAAATTGCTACTGCTCCTGCACTTGGAAGTCCACAATATGTTTCATGTCAACCTGCTCAAAAAGTATGTGCTAGGTCCAAATCATATATTAGGAACAAGATCCTAAGAGAATAGCTAGCTAAATGGAAGTTTTTATCAAGTGGAGGACACCACCTAGATGAAAGAGGAGGATCTACTTATTCAGTGGAGGAAAACACCTAAGAAAATGTCTAGTTAAATGGAAGTTTTATTCAGAGGAGGACACCACCAATGGAAGTTTTATCCAGTGGAGGAAACCACCTAGGTGAAAGAGGAGGATATACTCAAAGCTTATTCCTTGTTTATGAGATGAGGAAATCTCAAAATTTTCAAGTGGAGGAGGATGTAAGCCCACTTCCTATAATGACCCTAAATTAGTATGTCAAAATCTCTTCATTTGCCAAGTCAGAATCTAGAAAGAGAAAAATCTACCTTGGAAACTAAGTTTGAACTCTATATGAGCGAGATTTTCAATAAACAAGTTAATTGGTAGGGTAACGTAAAGAGTAAACCTTGACAATGAAAATTTGGAAACTTGTCATTTGGATCAAAGTTGGGCATCAATTTGTTTTCTCAAATATTTTAAATATTTTAAGAAGATTGGAACAAACAAATTTGAACTCTCAACTTATTCATCTAGTAATAGGGTAAAAATTATACTTTTCTCAAACCACCCCGGTAACCATGGTTCCTCTACACCAACAAGAGCAATTGAATGGGGGAATAATAAAATATTTATGGAAAATAAATTGGTTGTGTGCACCTTGAAATTGGATAGATTTGTGAAGTAGAAAAACAATGGCATTATATGAAAGGTAGGCCTAGGAAACAATGACCTTGGAAAATAAATTGGTTGTGTGCACCTTGAAATCAGATAGTTTTGTGGCCTTAGAGTTGAAAAATAATGGCATTATATGTTGAGGTAGGCTTAGGAGGCTAAAGCGGACTTGTTGGAAGCATAATTATTATAATCCTTGTTGGAAGTTCAGGAGGCTGTAAGAACTCACACACTTGAAAAATGTTTTCACGAAAGCAAGATTCATTCAATGCTAGCCTTTAAATAAGTCTTCTCTACAAGAATTTTTGGGCATATACTTCTTCCTCATTTTACAAATTTTAGTTCCCTTGCTTCCACCTCCTCTTGGGCTTATCCTATTTATTAAATCCAAGAAAGGTAAGCTCCTAAATTTTCTTGCTATATGTGTTACTCAATCCATCAATGTTAATCAATCCCTAATGATGGATTACCATAACAATGCCTTGTTTGTGGGGTCAATTCTTCTCTCCCAACTAGTTTCCATTGTTAAACTTGTTTCTACCCCATCCCTCCACCAAATCAAGCAAGATAAGGCTTATTTGCGTTCTCCGTCAATTCCTAAGCTTGCTATGGTGTTCACTTATGCTTCTAGAGTTGATTTATGGCTTGATTAAGCTCTCAAAGAGTGGTGGTTTTGGGCACCTACTTCATGGGAATTTCTTGAGGGTTGGCCTTGATCTATAGCCCCTCCTTGGGGGGCCTTATGGCATGTTTGACTTGGTCCCTAATTAGGCTATGGGCTTGCCAATGGTGCCCAATGGTGGCCATTGTGATGGAATAATTTCTATTTTTTCCATTTAAAAAAATGTTTATAATCTTGATTAAAGATGTCTAATGATGGAATGCTTAAGAATATGGTGACTTAAATAGGATTCTAGGCTTCTTTTTCAAGGGATTAGAATCTTGTTCATGGATTAAGTTTATGCCATGGCTTATGCGGTGTTTCTTAACCAAAGTAGTCTCATCATAAAGTAAGTAAACTAAGTAGAAGATGCTTTTGATTAAACCATTGATTCATAGATGTTTTTTATAAAAGGCATAGGGTGTGGGGTGGTCTTGTGTTAATAAATCAACCTGCACACTACCTTAACTTGATTTGATGCCCAAATAACCCTCATATGTTGATGAATTGGCTTTCTGTATTAAAGTTGGGCATTTATATTTGATGTCAGGATTATGTTGGGTACTCGTCTTTGTTTTTAACCCACTTTATGATTGGGCACTCATAAAAGACGTTAGGTTCATTATATTGATATTGGGCTTTCCCAAGTTAGCCCCCATCTAGAAATGTACCTGATAGGCACTTGGAGTTGAGATTTGGTTAAAATTTTTCTATCAATAGTGCATGAGCAGGACATATCTCCTTTAGTCCTTAGACTCAAACATGTACTTGACCCTTATGCCTACCACATCCCACATCATCATAGGTAACTTAACTTGAAATTTATTCTTACCCCTCCAACACAAGCCCACACAACGTGATATGACTTGGATAAAGGAATAACTCTAAAAGTTAATCCAAGAACTCTTGTCAACCTCTAGCCTAAGGGAGATTCCTTGGGAACATTTCCCATCAATCCCAACTTCCAGGCTGATTCCTTAGAGGTCCCAAGGCCATCAACTCTTCATTTCTTACATAGGCTAAAGCTTTATTGATAAAGAGGTTGCAGTACACATCGAATCAAGGGATAGAAGAAGTTGTTGCTTACTCACCAATAGCAACACAAAGTAGAAATTAAAGATGGGTGTGTAACCTGCCAAAGTGTCAAGTTGTTAGAGGCCAAAATGTGCCAAGGACATAAGAGTCTAGAGTTGGGGTGTGAAAGGCCAAAATCAAACCTAGTGTAAATCCTAAGCATATCGCATCTTAGTCCATGGCTCCACTAGCTTGGCCTTGCCTTTGTTGATCTTTTAGGCATCCATACTTGCTTTGGTGTGGTCAATTGGTGTCCCTCCTTTGAGCATGATGATTTTTTTTAATGCATTTTGGTTCTCGTACTCTATTGGTTACACCATTGAGCTAGCTTCATCTTTATGGTTTGTGGCTTTTCTCTTTCCTTGGGATCCATATAAGCTTGTCACTTGCTATCCATTGCAAGCTTGGAATATTGTCTTTTGGGATGAGGCATACCAAACAACGAGTGGGCAGGAACAAGCAAGACAAAATCTGAGCAGACCCCATCATTTTAAACAGAATGTACATTGCATTTGGTCCATTGTTTCTCATATGAAAACGATTGGCAGACTTTTGTGTGTGTGTGTGTGTGTGTGTGTGTGTGTGTGTGTGAGAGAGAGAGAGAGAGAGAGAGAGAGAGAGAGAGAGAGAGAGAGAGAGAGAGAGAGAGAGAGAGAGAGAGAAATTTAGCTCATATAGGTTACAACGGAGGCAAAAGAACACTCTCAAACACAAAACCTACATTGCCACATAGTGCTACTTGGAGCTACACTCATCATCCACAAAAATGGACCATTGTCGGTGACGGTCTTGACTCCGCTGCTCACATCTTGCATCCCCCATCATTTGTCTAGCTATAGCCTTAGCATACACATGCAAAGTACTTTTAAAAAAAACATGAAACAAGTCATCAAAAATGCATGGAAGATACACTAACTTAAACTAATATGCACATCGCATAGGAAGGCAAAAAAGAGATAGAGATGATTTTAAAAACCAAGGTCACATCACATAATAAGGCAAGGCCCAAAAAATGCCAAAGATACATATGCAAAGTCCATCGCAAATGGCAAAATAAACAAAAGAACAAAAAAGCATAATAGACGACTCAAATGGTCAACTACAGTCATAGAAGCATAGTGCAAAGTCATGGATGCCAAGCCATTGTCTAGCAATTAGTGGAATAGATGCAAAGACACCCAAGTGCTTCAACATAGCAAGAAACCTCCTCAAAACACCAATAACAATCAACAAGCTAACAAGGACATAACAAGAACAAGAAAGAAAAAATTAACTCCAACCTTTCACCAAAAGAACACACATAAATTATAGGGCATCAAAGCTAAGAACTAAACTGAAGACAACTCTCTAGGCAACCATCTCTAGTTTTCTGAGCTCTTTCGGCTCCTCACTCTTGTCCTTGCTCTCTACCCACTTCACCATACCAAAGAGTGTCTACCTTTTTCCAACATAACCTCTCCATAAAACTCCCTCAATGATAAATAATCAGTAAGTAGGCAAAACAAGAGCATTTGGCATGTTGATGACCAAGTCACCGAAAACCTCCTTTTCTCTCTAGAGGATCTTCTCCAAAACCACCTCCCCCACAATCCATCTTAAAAATAAAAAGACCAAGCAAGAAACACTACAAGAAAAAGCTTTACCCAAATGGATGCATTCAACATTATCACCATCTACGTAGTTTTGATCATATACCCTCGGTAATCATGGTCGCCTCTCTTGGCAAACCAAACATAGACCTGCTAGTTTTGTTGGCCTCCAAAAGTGCCAACCACATAATTTTTGTCGCTATAGGCACATCTGAAATTGCAATAAGGTTCAACTTCTCCAAAGTGGCATAGCTATCATTATTCCACTTTAGAGCCAAGACCTTCTTCCAACACTCATCCCCAAGAGCGGGGTTAGATATGTTAAGCAACTAAAAAAATGATAAAGAATTCAAACAAGATCTCCACACATAGCAATATACTAGAATATCATCATTTGTTAACAATAGTAATCCATACCTTCCCCATCCTATAACTATATTTTCTCATGAGTTCTACCTTTGTGGATGCAGTAACTTTTTTAAGCTCCTCCTCCAAGAGAGTGGCCCATAGGATGTCAAGCTTCTTATGAAAATCTTTTGTTAATTGCACCTATTATCATTATGAGAATTAATGATGCACAACAATTCTTGTAAAACATAACAACGAAGGGCAAGTCTACATAGCTAGAAATCAAGGAAGAAGTAGATTGTAACTCAAATTGTACACCAAAGATCCCAAATACATTCTTGTTAGAGGAAACCAAGGTTCTTCACCTTTTGTTGACCTCTTATGAATTTGAGAAATAATGTTAGCATCCTCCTCTGAGACAGCTCTTGCAAGTAGGCTTGTTGATCAGCCTTACATATGTTGACCAACTCATCTCTTAAAATGAGGTCACAACAAGAGCATGGGTGTTCAAGCTACACACATAGTGGTATATTTAGAGAAATTGTTGAAAGAACCAAATTAAAACAAGTGATAAATGAAACATATGAGATAAATCACTTACAAATTCATTCTTTGGAGACATGACAAAAGTGCAATCTCGCTAACCGCAGTGGGATTGATCACTGTAGAGAGTACATGAACATGCTTCTCCATGATAGTCGAGAATTTCTCCCTTATTGCTTCAGTCCAAGCCACAATACAATGGTTTCCCTCCCAAACAAAAACATATGGCCAGCTAGGCTAGTGAGCTCAGGATGGGAAATTATCTCGTCCTCGAGGGCTTGGTTCACCTCCCTCCAAATCAGATACCACCCTTGCTGAAAATCATCATTAACTAGCTGTTCCTCTCTATCCAAAGTCGACATTGACACTATAAATGCCGCCTTCTTTGGAACATATCCCTCATGCCCAAAAGGAACTTTCAACCTAGAAATGTCATCACGAAGACCTCTCACTTTTGCATATGGAATTAATCTATATAAAGGAATGGATGGAAACACATAACATGAGAACAATCTAGTCTTTTGCAATATATCTTTCCCCTGCTGTGCATCAACAAACTATTCTCATCCTTGGGATCCTCTTCCTTTGAATTCTCTGGCCTCACAACAAATGGAACTATTTTCATCTCACACTCCCTCCTAACTAAGTCATTTTCCTTCCCTATCATAGCCCTCGTTTTAGCAAGAACATCAACAACCCTATCATCTATTTCCAACCCCATATCTTCATGTGATCTACTTCACTCTCCTTTTCAACCCTCTTTGATCTCCCTCCCCTTCCTCTCTTACTCGACTTAGGTGGACTACCAATTGGACCTCTCCTCTTGGAGACCTAACCAGACACATTTGTCCTGCACAGACATCCAATGCTTTTCTTACACTCAAATGATAAATGATTAACCATACAAGCTCACACTTTTTCATTTTAAAATAAAAGTTTCAAGAATGGGTTGCCTCTTGTGCCTCATGATTAACATTGCATGAGATAATGATCTCATTACCATGGCCATGATGGCCATGATTTTTATAAAAAAGAGGGGCTGGAAGTAGCCCGTGCGGGCGCGGGCCACTTCCAACCCCTTATTTTTAATGGAAATCATGGCCATGGTAATAAAAGAACCATGGCTATCATGGCCATGGTAATGATCACATTATCAACATAATTTTACCATGGGAATGAGCACATTATTTTCAAAAAAAGGGGCCCGCACTGGCACGGGCCGCCTTCGCCCGGCTTTTTTTATGATGACCTTGGCCATTTTGGCCATGGCTGAGCAACTCGGGAAGTGGCCTGCGCGCGGGCCGCTTTTAGCCCCCTTCTTTTATAGAAACGATGGCCATCCAACCACGTCTTTGGTGCTACAATCATGGCCTCAGCTTCTTCGACCACCATGCCCCAACAAGATGCAGTGGCGATCAAGCATCAACTACTTTTTAATGCACATAAGCAATTACACAGAATGCAATGCAATGGAATCACGGTACAAGCTGGGAGATCAAATTGGTCCTTTGTTAAGAAGAAAAGATTATGTACTCTTTTTATATTAATTTGGTTATATGTAATATTAAGTTAAATTAATCAACGTTAATTATTGAAACCTCTAGGTTACAACATGCCCCCTTAACACTGAGGGGCAGAAGTCCGTTGTGTGTGTTTGTACTATTGAGCAAATACACATTACTATTATATCGCAGCTATTACTTAGCAGGGGATTGGAAAAGGGGCCCGCGGCATGGGCCACTTCTAGCCCCCTTTTTTTAATAGAAACCATGGATGATGGCCATGGTTTTGAATGCTTCAATGAGGCTGATGCTCATGGCAAGATTTCAATACAACCCAAACATGAAAGAAGAAATCTCTTGCTTGTTGCCATGGCCAAAATGGACCAACTATTCACTAAAAAACGGGGGTGGAGGTAGCTCACGCTAGCACGGAAGGAGAGCATACCTTTTGGGAGCCATTATGGGGTTACGCTGACGGTGTAGGGAATGGTCGCCGGGAGGACCATTCCTACCAGTCAGGCGACCGGCGCGCAGCCGGGAGCCCGCTGAGGAATGGATCGAGACCGGGGAACCGTTCCCGACCATCATGTCAACAGATGGAATGAACCTAAAGAGAACAAGTCAGTAGGAGTATTAAGGATCGACACGTCAGCACCTAGAATCTGACGGATCAGGTTTGCAGGTCATTTTTGACCTGCAGCGCTTGAATGTGACCGACCAACAGCCATGATGGTGGAGAAGAGAGTGAATAGCCTCATTCTATCCTTGGAGGAGTACTCTCCCATCGCTTGAGCAGAGTCGACCACTTGAATAGAAGAGAGATCAAATACATGGTTTTTAGAAAAAGAGAATAAGAGACACATTCAAATTGAAATCATATCTTAGAGAATAAGAGAGAAAAAGAGACACATTCAAATTGAAAGCATATCTTAGACTGTGCACTTGATTTTTGGCTAGCCGGTCCATCAGTGTCGTCTAACTCTTGGGTGACCAAGCACAAAGCATTCACATTCATTCTGGGTGGTTTTGGAGCATTATTACTTGCCCATCATTTTCAAGATTCATATTTTGTATATTGGGGCCACGTTCTGTATATACGTTCTCTATATAGTAATTTTAGATCTATAATTTCTTTAAATTTTTGGATCACAATTTTTTCTTCAATCGTCCTATCATTCTTGACATGCTGCACAAATTTTCCGGCTTGAAAAAGTTGTTTAAATATTTATATTTGAATATGATTAATGCATACTTGGTGGGTGTTTATACTAGGACTAGCTTGGGACTGCACGAAATCAAGGAGCGCTTTGTTCAAGGAATGGTGGGGCGTCAAACAAGCAAAAGACTAATTGACTTGACCCATAGTGCAATGGCAGAGGAATCTGGATTGCCTAAAAGTGGACCAAGAGTAGAAATCTATGCGACGTAAACCTATCTTGGCATCTCCAAGTGTTGTGCTTAAGAATGATAGCCATAGGCCAAAGTACATGACTGCGAAAGTTAACAAAAAGGACCAGCTATTCTGACTCCTACCAAATCCATGTTGCCCTCCATTCAAGAGAAGACACTAGTGAAAACACTATGGGGGATAAGACGGACAGAACCTAAGTCTAAAGTTACATGCTTTGGATTTCTGCAAGATACAAAGCAGTGCTATGGTGCCCTGATTAATCCATAAGGTGGACCATAGCAAGGTGGTGTGCCTACGCCTTGTTTTGGGGATGACGTACTTACCCGGGACATGATGGTGCCTTGGGTGGCATTTGGGAGGGATTTGTATGGTTTTGTGCTTCTGTGAATACACACTGTGAATACACATTGCTAGCACCTGGAAACCAAGTGGGTGATTGCACCACCTAGACCCGCTCCAGGCATTTGGCCAGTTTGTAGAAGGTACAAACCTTACAATGGAGGAGGTGACCGATCTGGAGAGAGCAGGGTTTCTATTGGAGACAAGTAGCACCATCCCATAGAATCCAACATCAACAATAGGGTCAAGCCTACCATAAATAGTTGTAAGCTCATGCATACCTAAGTACCAAGCTGGTAAGGTTGTTGGTTGGCACAAGAGGCTCACTAAAGAATTCTAAGAAAATGTACAAAAAGGTTGTTCGATTTCAGCTCGCATTGTTGGAGAATAAACTGTCGTCTGTAATGAATTGCACATGTTTTATGTGAGCACACAGAGGGGTCATGTGTACTGGAGTGAATTATGTGGTGAATGTGTCTGAGTCCCCAAGATTCTCTTGTCTGGATTTCCAAAAGTGACAAGAAAATCATGAGACATACCTCCCTTTGCAAACATATGTATTATGTCTTTTTGCAAGTGCTGAATCTTGATGCAATCATGCATGAGTTTATGCACCGATAGGTTTTGACAAAAGTGGAGTTATTTTAAGCATTGTCTATCGTCGCTACCATGCAAATGTAGCAATTCCATGAGGCATTGTGGGATGTCCGAATATACATTCACAGATTTTGGGTTACTATCTACAAACGTATGGAAAATGTTTTTGGTCGCCCGTATTTTGGTCTTGGGAGGAGAATATGCATAGCATTAACCGGTAGAGCTTTGTTTATGGGTTTTTGGCCCGAGTTGCACTTTCTGTATGTGAGACCCCTGCCCCCCTCCGTGCGGCCTCCTCCGAGGCGCTGGTAGGCTGAAGCAACAGCCTCTCGCATCGCGCAAGGCAGGTGATTCCCACTCGGGGCCTCACCCACGAATATCCAGAGAAGAGATTAGCTCGATGGTTTCTCCGAAAACCGAACCCGAAAAAACTTCCCTTGCCCGGAAGGCAAGGCGATTCCACCATGAAAATCATCTAACAGGAGATTTATCTAACGGGTCAAGGCCTTAACTATCCAGTCTGATCCAACCAAACCCGTAGGTCACGTGGCCAGATGAAGGAAGAGACTTGCACTTGGTTCATAGAATCACCGCTTTTTCCCCCCTTAGGTGAGGCACAACCATTGATTCTTTCCCACCACAGAACAAGAATCTTCTAGGGACTTATTCTAACTAGCATAACTTGACGTATCTGACTCTATCGCAAGAATCTTCTAGGGACTTATTCTAACTAGCATAACTTGACGTATCTGACTCTATCGCAGGAATCCACCGATTCAGCCAACTAGCCCCATGGGTTAGCCAACCACCCAACAACTGTATTCCCAACCACTCTATTGGTGGGATCCCTTTATATAAAAATTTGGTTTTGTTTTGTTCCCGGGTACCAAGGAAAAGAGTTCCCAGGCCCCCTAGCTAGCGCTTCAAGCAAAATTCAAGGTAGTCACACCACTTACACACCCAATATGAAATTACCTTTTACAGATTTGGCTGTCTTTAAAGCAATCTTTTAATGAAACCATAGTATTACTGATCATAATCCTCCAAAATATCGAATCCATTGTTTTACAAAAATATCATCCGGACTCTCCGTTTGAAGAACAGCTAGTCAACCAACGAGATCTAATCTTGAATTCCAGTTCACATAGATAATTCCTTTCTAGTCCATCCATATATTCCTCGACATACGCATGGGTGTCCTAGCAACCACGAGCCCATGCATCACCAGGTTAGAATCCTCTAGGATCCTACTTAAGTGTCCTAGCACTTCACTCAGGGACCGCTTTGTTGGTCCTCACCCATCGTACCGAAAGCGCACCATTTTAACCATACCAAGGCAGGTCAAACCTCGGCAGGCTTTGCCCCAAGCGACGTCCTTTGACGACTCCCTGCCAGCTGTTGGAACGAATTTCTCGTTAGTTAAACATAATGCTTCCTCCAGCATTCTGGCTTAAAACAGTCCTTTTCAAAAATAGAGTTTCTATGCAAGTAAGAATTTTCCCGTTTTGAACTTGATCCCACAAAAGAACCCTTTTTCTTGAAAACCCGACTTTCTTAATGAAAATCATGAATCTCTTATCAAGGTAATCCACCCATCAATTTAAATGAATTTCTAGCTCATTTCTCGATGATATCGGTCTAAGAAAACTTCCCTAAATCAGCTACTAGTTTATTCTTCGTATTAAAGATTTGGAATTGGTCAAGAGATTTTGCTTGATTCAGATTTGAGAGATGGGCAAGTTATTTACTGGCCCGCCATTCTCGTGGTCGTGATCTCACTAAAATTTATTTGGTTTACTTCTAACTTTGATTCTCAAGGATTTTCTTTAGATAAATTAATGGTGACTTCTCACCGTAAGGGAAAATCCAATTTTATAAAGATTCATTCTTTTTGACCACGATAGATTTAAAAATAGTTTTATTTGAGAATAATGCAATTTTATAAAAATAACTCTTTTTCTAAATAATCCAATTATGAATATGCATCATTTTACTTATTAATCCACATAAAAATATCTTAAAATATTATTTCCATCAATTTGTTCTTCATCATTAGGATACCATAATTTCCTACGTGAAATTATGGTGAAAACTCCTCTTTTAACATCAAAATTAATTTAGATATTTTTTTCTACTTAAATACAAAGAAAATTCCTCTTTTAAATAAATAAAAATATACATAATTTGGAATATACCAAAAATTTAGCTTTTAACATTTACATGATTGAATCTAGAATATCATGGAAATTTCTCTTTTTGCATTTAAATTCTATGCATGAAAATAAATTTATCAAAAATTTCTCTTTTCTCTTAATTAAATGAATATGCATAAATATTAAAAGGTATTTTCCAAAAATATGATGAAAATCATTCTTTAGCTATAAAATATCTAAACCTAGAGTATGATAGGAATTCCTCTTTTTGCTTTATTAAAAATATGCATAAAAATAAGACTTATATCTTTTTCTAGAAAATTTGCCATAGCTTCGCTGCAATTTCTAAAAATATTCAATTGGGAAAGCTTGATTTGAAGAAAAACCATTGCTTAGAAAGCTTATCAAGCTTTAGAGGGGTTGAGAAGAAGAAAATCATTGAGAGAATTGAAAAAAAAACCATTAAAATAGGTTTACCTTTGATTTGGGCTTGTTTCTTTGGCTAGAAGTGAAGCCCCCAAGCAAGTCCTTGGCCACCAAGAGAGAGAGAGAGAGTAATCTCCAAGAGAGGTTGGAGGAGAGAGAAGCTCCAAAGCTCTCAAAAGAAGAGGGAAATTAGAGAGATAATAGAAATAAGCTAATTTAGAGAAGATACTGGCATGGTAATGCTCCAATATGAAAATACAAAGGAATGAGGGTCTATTTATAGGTGAGGGAGGCCACTAACCAAGCCCAACTAGGTTCTAGAGCCTTCCAGCTTCAGTTTGACCCAAGTTGGATAAGATTTGGATTAGTTTGGCTCCCTTTTTGATCTAGCTTACTCTAGGAGAGAGGAGAGATAAAATTATCACATTTTTTGAATTAAAAAACCCAAGCAATGATGATAAAAAAGGTGCCTACCTCAAGTGGGTTTCCCACCTTACTGAGGTGTCAAAAATGCATCATGTCACCTAATTATCTCATTTTTTTTACTAATATACCTTAATTTTTAACTAATAAACCTTGTACTCAGTCAACTCTTCATCTTATGTGAGCATTTACTCATTTTTGGGGTATTTTCTTTTATTCTTTGTATTTATCTCATCCCAACACTTGGATTAATCCTATTGGCCCTCTGGAACCTTATTTGGACCTTAATCCCAAAATTCCTGAAAATGTGGACCCTTATGCTAAGGCCTTTAATACACATATTTAATTAATTCCTAATGCACATTGAAAAATTCATTTTGAACTTCTGTTTTAGGAGAATTCTTCTTAGATGCTAGGAGGAATTTTATATCAAAAAATATCTCAATTTTGAATTACCTCTCTCTAGAACATTTTCTCTTTCTAAGCCAAAACAAGAGAAAACAATATTTTTTCTTGCATTCTGAATAGGGGATGGTTACAGGGGATTGAGGTATGAGCTTATACATTATTCAAAGTTGAGGAAGAAAATTACATCCTCTCCCACTTGAAAAACGCGAGATGTTCTCATCTTGCAAAAGTAGGGGTAGTCCTTTACCAGCTCTTCTTCTTTCTCCCAAGTGGCATCCTCTAAAGGGTAGAATTTCCACTTGAGCAAAAATTCTCTGAGGATTCTTCTCCTGAGAACCTTCTCCCGAACGTCAAGGATTTCCTCAGGTTGGTGGAGTACCATCTGGCCTTAAGTCGGAGAAAATAATTGGTCATCATCAAGCACGTGACTCGGGCTGGGTAGATACTTTTTTTTAAGTAAACTGACATGGAATACATTATGTACCTTGAGATGGGGAGGTAGAAGAAGTTCATAAGCTAGATCTCCTATTTTCTTAGTGACGGCGTATGGCCCACAGTATCTTGGAGACAGTTTTTTGTACTTCCCTAGAGATAAATAACTTCTCTTGGGTCTTACACGAATGAAAACCATATCTGCTTCTTCAAACACTCTCTCCGATCTCTTGTTGTCAGCATACTGCTTTTGTCTATCTTGGGTAGCCATTTGCTGCTCCATATCATCAAGCATCTGTCTGGACATTTCGACCCCTGATCTCAATGGGTCGGACTATGTTAATGGCGTGATGCAATCTTGTCTGTGTACAGAGCTTTGAATGGACTCATCCCGATACTTCGGTGATAAGCGGCATTGTAAGCAAACTCCACTAGATGTAAGTAGCCTAGCCACTTTTTGGGCTCTCTGCCCTGTAGCATGACCAAAGAATATCTTCAATTACATGGTTTACTCTTTCAGTCTGATCATCTGTCTTTGGATGATAAGTAGTACTGAGATCTAAGGAAGTTCCTACTACTTCAAAGAATACAGTCTAGAACCTTTATGTGAACTTAGAATCTCTGTCGCTCACTATTCTTCTGGGTAAGCCATGCAGTCTGGAAATCTCCTTGAGGAAGACTCTAGCAACATCCACTGCAGAGTCAATCTGTCAACTACCACAAAAATGGAGTTGTAATCTGATTGCACTGATGGTAATCCAGTAACATAAAATCCATACTGATACATTCCCACTTCATCTGTGGAATGTCCAAGGGATACAGCTTACCTGGCATCTTGACTCTTTCTGCCTTAACTCTCTGACACATTAAGCACTGATGTACATGATTGAGTACATCCCTTTTGAGTCCTGGCCCCAGAAGAAGCTCTTCTTTATAGACATGTAGGTCTTTATGAACCCTGGATGTCTAGCTATCGGGCTATCATGGTCTTCCCTCAGAGTTTTTCCCTTTGTTTCCTCATCAAGGAATGCACAGCTAATTATTGTAATGCGTGCATCCTTCGTCCATTTTGTACCCAAGAACTCGACTCATTTCTTGAGGAGTCTTGCTTTCTTGCATCAATAGGGTAGCAATGGGGGCAAAGAATTTGTCCTGCATGAGTTTCTGTCTTGCTTCACTGATCAATGCATTTGACACCAATGTAATTGCAAGCAAGGAGGCTTTCCTATTAAGCGCATTGGCTACCACATTTTCTTTCCCTGGCCGGTACTTTATCTCAAAGAAGTCAAATTCATGCAGGGTCTGCATCCACCTTCTTTGACGCATGTTGAGATCCCTTTGGGTGAAGATCCACTTCAGACTTTGATGATTTGTCATCAAGGTGAATCGCTGTCCCCCTAAGAGATAATGTCTCCACAACTTTAGAGCATATACTACTGAGAGTAACTCCAAGTCATGGACGGCATAATTTCTCTCATGCGTTGTGAGCTTTCTAGATTCATAGGCTACTAAATGACCTTCCTGCATAAGTGCACCACCTAGGGCAAAACCATTGGCATCTGTCACTACCTCAAAGGGTAAGGAAAAATTTGGCACTTTTAGGACAGGGTTGGTTTTACTAAAGCTGTTTTCAGCTTGTCAAAAGCACTCTGACACATAGCAGTCCACTGAAATAGGGCGCTCTTCTTGAGAAGATTAGTCAAAAGGGATGCTATCTGAGCATACTTGGGTATAAAGATTCTATACCATCCGATTAGTCCCAAGAATCCTCTGACTAACCTTCTTGAGAAGGTTAGTCAAAAGGGATGCTATCTGAGCATACTTGGGTATAAAGATTCTATACCATCCGCAAGAATCCTCTGACTTCTTTCACTGTTTTGGGTTCTGACCACTCCACAACTGCTTGGATTTTAGTGGGGTCAGGAGAAATCCCATCTTTAGATACTATGAATCCCAAGTATTCTACATGGTCAGCAGAGAAAGTGCACTTGCTCTTCTTTGTAGATTTGGTGCTTCCTTAGGATTTCCAGGACCTTGCGCACATGATCTTCATGATCAGCTGCATTCTTAGAGTATACCAGGATGCCATCAAAAAATAAGAACAAAATCATCCAAGTATTCTCTGAGAATATCTTGCATGAGACGATTGAACATCGCTGGGGCATTAGTCAATCCAAATGGCATGACTGTGAATTCATAATGAAAGCTGTCTTTGGGATATCTTGTTCCTTGATTCTGATCTAGTAGTACCCGAATTTGAGATCTATCTTTGTGAACATTTGGGTTCCACTTAACCGATCTAGAAGTTCATCAATCCTAGGAATAGGATACTTATTTTTAATTGTTAACTGATTCAACCCTCTGTAATCAATACAGAGTCTTAACATTCCATCTTTCTTTTTCTGAAAGAGAATGGGCGCACCCCAAGGTGAAACATTGGGTCTTACGAATCCTTGCTCTAGCAATTGTCTTAACTGCTCCTTAAGTTCTATGGCTTCTGGAACTGGCATTTTGTATGCACGTTGGGCTACTAGGGTTGAGCTTCGGGGGTTAACTCTATCTCATGATCTACTTCACGAGTCAGAGGCATCTCAGTCATCTCTTCTGGGAACACATCCGTGTACTCACTTAGCCATTCTGGTTCCGTAGTCTTGTATTTTCTATCTACTGGATTCATTTTAATGACATAGATAGCTTGCGTCTTTCTGAGTCCCTTCAGCAATTTAGAAGCTTTGACTAATTGCAGAACTGGGGATCCAAAAATTTCGTTTCCTTGGACTCAATTCCCATGCAGGTCGAGGAAAGAAATGGTTCCATTGTGACAGTGAATGTCAGTCTGATTCTTATAGCCTGATTCTTATGGAGCCAATCCATTCCAAGGATTCCATCATAGATTCCCAAGGGCAGGACTCTGAACTGGCAATCTGTTATGTTTCCATCTAGATTAAACTGAATATGGTCTGTCTCAAGGTGTGTAAAAGAATCTTTCCACTGGGTGGCCAATTCCACTTGCATAAGTTTCCCCGATTTTTGATTTAGGACTAACTTATGCAGACATCCCAGGGAAATAAAAGATTGTGTACTGCCTGAATCAATCAAAAGCTTGAATTGCTTACCCTTGTACTCTGCTGGAGTCTGGAGGACTGAGAATTGATGATTTGGCCCCTGATGCTCAATGGCGGCATAGATCAGTCCTTTTTCTTCCTCCACTTCCTTAGCTATTTTGACGGCTCTAGCTGCTGCAGCCTGAGGTGGAACTCTCTCTCTTTGGTTTCCCCAATTCTTGGAGGGAGTTCTGAGGCTACTTTGCATTGAGGCTGCAAAGGCTGAGCTGGCACTCTTCTAGGGTTGCCCTAGTTTTGGCGAGGGGGACCGTAATTGGACTGATATGAAGGAGTTGGTCTCTGAACTCTGGGACCTTGGTTCCCTTGAGACCCATAGAAGGAGTTGGAAAATCCTTGAGCTGGTGCCCAAACCCTTGATAATTGAAGCACCTATTTTCACTCCGAAGATCTTCCCTCCGCATTCTAGAAAGAGCCGGAGTTCTTGGAAAAGATCTTCAAGGAAAAGGTCTTCCTTCATTCCTAAAATTTCCCATCTCCTAATTCTGATTGGGACCTTGGTGTCTCTTTGGAGATGGAAGGTTGGAAGAACTTCCTGGTGTTTGGAACCTTTTGAAGGATGAGGGAGCTGGCTTTGGCGAGACCTTAACAATAAAGGCCTTGGTGAAGTCCTTCGCCATCCTTACTGCTTTAGCCATGGAAACTATCTTGGCATTCTTGACTAGGGTGTCCAACGGTTCGTTCATTCCTCGAATGAACCTGGCCATGAGTTGCTCTTCGTCCACCGGCGTACTTGAGGAGAAGAACGCATGGTGATACTCTTCAATAGTTGTGCTCCTCTAAGTCAACTCCAAGAATTCATTCATCGTGGTTTCCAAAAATCTGGGAGGACAGAATCTCTTCCTTAGATAAGCCTTGAGATCAATCCATGTCTGGGTGTTCCGATCTCTAGATGGTTGGTCTTGCAGTGGTTTCTCCATGCCACCCTGGTTGTATCCACTATCTTCTGCCTTCTTGCAAGAGCCATTTTACTCCTCTCATTGTATCCGGTGATATCGAAGTATTCTTCCATTGCTTTGATCCACTTCTCCACAGCCTCGCCTAGGTTTCCCCCTTCACCCTTGAAGGGACCTGGCTAAGTTCTGTGAAGGGTTTTGCGAACATCGGAGTCAAGCTCTTCCTCACCTGTGAGAGGATCTGGCTATCGGCCCCGTTCGCGCGTCTCATGATTATGCTAGAAAGTGATACATCATTAAATTTCTATTTGATTTTGTCATCGAGATTATAAGACTTAAGAGGTTCGAAAATAATTACTTAAACAAGATAATCGATCTTATTGGAGATCTATGACATACATCCGAGGGATAGATCTTATTTCTTCAACTCGTCATCTAATAGACAAATCACTTAAATAACTAAAAATTTTCCACAAAACATTTCTGTATTTATATAAAGGTTGCAATATGTACATAGAGCATCCTCGCTCCAGAAAGTCAAAACCTCCACATGAGACGACGATACTGGGCTACAAACATGCCGCGGTACAACTGTTTCCTCAAATCTTTCTTTTCGGAACAAAATAGCTAAGAAGTCTATAAATATGGAAAGACAGTCTGAAATCAGGAGGCATGGGGCTATACAGGATCACACCGTGAACCACCTTTAGCTTCAACAGGATCATGGTCAAAGAGATATTCTCCCTCAGCATCAGAAAGGTGCTGGCTGCTCTGCAAGAGGTGTGGTGCGCATACCACTTATGCTGATGTCTCTACGCTGGGTCGAGAAAATATAATTCCTCAAAATGATTTGTGAGCCTTGCCCTGCTTCTTCGAGATTGCTCCTTCGAGATGTAGTGGAAGAGAGAATATGCTCAAAGGCGAAAACAGTCATATCCTGAGATGGAGTGAGATCAAGAATACCAGATAAAAATGGAACTTCCATCTATACAATCCGATTCATGGATCAAAAGTCTTCATTAATGAAGTTTAAGGAATGAAAAATCAATATGTAAATGCTCTTTTTGAGTTTTTTATTATAAATCTTTGATAAAATTCATTTTTCCTTCTTAAGCCTTCAACAACGCTCTGATACCAGCTATGAGACCCCCGCCCCCTCCGCGCGGCCTCCTCCAGAGTGCTGGCAGCGGAAGCAGAAGCCTCTCATGCAGGGCGGGGGATTCCCACTCAAGGCCTCACCCATGAATATTCGGACAAGAGACTAGCCCGACGGTTCCTCCGAATCCAAACCCGAAAAAACTTCCCTTGCCCGGAAGGCACGGGCGATTCCACCAGGAAAATCATCTAACGGGAGATTTATCTAACAGGTCAAGGCCTTAACTATCCAATCTGATCTGATCGAACCCATAGGTCACATGGCCACATCAAGGAAGAGACGTGCACTTGGTTCATAGAATCACCGCTTTCCCCCCCTTAGGTGAGGCACAGCTGTCTGCTGATTCTTTCCCACAGAACAAGAATCTTCTAGGAACTTATTCTAACTAGCGTAACTTGACGTATCTGACTGTATATCGCAGGAATCCACCGATCTAGCCTTGGCCCATGGGTTACCCAACAGCCCAACCATTGTATTGGTGGGATCCCTTTCTATAAAAATTTGGTTTTGTCTCCTGGGTACCAAGGAAAAGAGTTCCCAGGCCCCCTAGCCGGCGCTTCAAGCAAAATTCAAGGTAGTCACACCACTTACACACCTAATATGAAATTACCTTTTTTCACAAATTTGACTGTCTTTAAAGCAATTTTTTAATGAAACCATAGTATTACTGATCATAATCCTCCAAAATATCCAATCCATTGTTTTACAAAAATATCATCCAGACTCTCCGTTTGAAGACTAGCTAGTCAACCAACGAGATCCAATCTTGAATTCTAGTTCACATAGATAATTCCTTCTAGTCCATCTATATCTTCCTCGACATACGGGTGTCCTAGTAACCGCGAGCCCGTGCATCACCTGGTCAAAACCCTCTAGGATCTTACTTAGGTGTCCTAGCACTTCACTCAGGGATCGCTTCATTGGACCTCGCCCATCGTAATCGAAAGCGCACCATTTTAACCATATCAAGGCTGGTCAAGACCTTGGCAGGCTTTGCCGCGAGCGACGTCCTTTGACGACTCCCCGCCAGTTGTTTTGCAATGAATTTCTCCTTAGTTAAACATAAGCCAAATGCTTCCTCTAGCATTCTGGTGTAAAACAGTCCTTTTCAAAAACAGAGTTTCTATGCAAGTAAGAATTTTCCCATTTTGAACTTGATCCCACAAAAGAACCCTTTTTCTTGAAAATCTGACTTTCTTAATGAAAATCATGAATCTCTTATCAGGGTAATCCACCCATCAATTTCAATGGATTTCCAGCTCATTTCTCGATGATATCGGTCTAGGAAAACTTCCCTAAATTAGTCGGTCATCTATTCTTCATATTAAAGATTTGGAATTGGTCACGAGATTTTGCTTGATTCAGATTCAAGAGATGTTATTTACTGGCCTGCCATTCTCGTGGTCATGGTCTAACCAAAATTTATTCGGTTTACTTCTAACTTTGATTCCTAAGGATTTTCTTCAGATAAATTAAGGTGACTTCTAACCATAAGGGAAAATCCAATTTTATAAAGATTCATTCTTTTTGACCACGATAAATTTAAAAATAGTTTTATTTGAGAATAATGCAATTTTATAAAAATAACTCTTTTTCCAAATAATCCAATTGTGAATATGCATCATTTTACTGATTAATCTGCATAGAAATATCTTAAAATGTTATTTCCATCAATTTGTTCTTCATCATTAGGATACCATAATTTTCTACATGAAATTATGGTGAAAACTCCTCTTTTAACATCAAAACTAATTAAATATTTTTTTTCTACTTAAAATTTTCTCTTTTAAATAAATAAAAATATCCATAATTTGGAATATATCAAAAATTCCTCTTTTAACATTTACATGATTAAATCTAGAATATCATGGGAATTTCTCTTTTTGCATTTAAATTCTATGCATGAAAATAAATTTATCAAAAATTTCTCTTTTCTCTTAATTAAATAAATATGCATAAATATTAAAAAGTATTTTCCATAAATATGATGAAAATTTTTCTTTTAGCATAAAATATCTAAACCTAGAATATGATAGGAATTCCTCTTTTTGCTTTATTAAAAATATGCATAAAATTAAGATTTATATATTTTTCTAAAAAATTTACCATAGCTTCGCTGCAATTACTAAAAATATTCAATTATCTATTTAAAATGAAAACTTGTGATGAAAATATGATAGAAACTTCTCTTTTAAACTAAAATTAGATTTATGCATACATAGCATAATTATAATCACAATTATAAGCATAATTATGATTCATTCTCTAGATTAGACTAATCTTTTCAAGAGAGAGATTTTCTTAAAGAAAAACATTAAGATTAAGCATAAAAATTAACATTTATCTAAATAGACATTATGAATCTTTGGGAAAGCTTGATTTGAAGAAAACCATTGCTTAGAAAGCTTCTCAAGCTTTAGAGGGGTTGAGAAGAAGAAAATCATTGAGAGAATTGAAAAAAAACCATTAAAATAGGTTGACCTTTGATTTGGGCTTGTTTCTTTGGCTAGAAGTGAAGCCCCCAAGCAAGTCCTTGGCCACCAAGAGAGTAATCTCTAAGGGAGGTTGGAGGAGAGAGAAGCTCCAAAGCTCTCAAGAGAAGAGGAAAATTAGAGAGATAATAGAAATAAGCTAATTTAGAGAAAATACTGGCATGTTAATGCTCCAATATGAAAATACAAAGGAATGAGGGTCTATTTATAGGTGAGGGAAGCCACTAACCAAGCCCAACTGGGTTCTAGAGCTTTCTAGCTTCAGTTCGACCCAATTTGGACAAGATTTGGATCAGTTTGGCTCCCTTTTTGCTCGATCTTGCTCTAGGAGAGAGGAGAGATAAAAATATCACATTTTCTTGAATTAAAAAACCCAAGCAATGATGATAAAAAAGGTGCCTACCTCAAGTGGGTTTCCCACCTTACTGAGATGTCAAAAATGCATCATGTCGCCTAATTATCTCATTTTTTTACTAATATACCTTAATTTTTAACTAATAAACCTTGTACTCAGTCAACTCTTCATCTTATGTGAGCATTTACTCATTTTTGGGGTATTTTCTTTTATTCTTTGTATTTATCTCATCCCAACACTTGGATTAATCCTATTGGCCCTCTAGAACCTTATTCGAACCTTAATCCAAAAATTTCTGAAAATGTGGACCCTTAGGCTAAGGTCTTTAATACACATATTTAATTAATTCCTAATGCACATTGGAAAATTCATTTTGAACTTCTGTTTTAGGGGAATTCTTCTTAGATGTTAGAAAGAATTTTATATCCAAAAATATCTCAATTCTGAATTATCTCTCTCTAGAATATTTTCTCTTTCTAGGCCAAAACAAGAGAAAACAATATTTTTCTTGCATTCTGAATAGGGGATGGTTACAGGGGATTGAGGTATGAGCTTATACATTATTCAGAGTTGGGGAGGAATCTTACACTGTATTTGCATAAAATACACTTATATTTGATCATATGTTCCTCAATACTATTTTTTATAGGCCAGTATGTAAAAAATTCATTGTTGGGGGTTTCCTAGTTTACGGTTTCTTGTTGTCATCAAGCTTTTTTCTTCAATAGAAGTTAAGATTCACCGTTTGAGGTTTCTTGTTGCGGTCGAGCTTTTTTTTTCCTATAAAAACTATGGTTGTGGTTAGATGATCCAACGATGATATATATATTCACGAAAAAAATACTACAAGTGTCTTCATGTTCATTACAAAGCATTGCCCCCTCTGCTCGAAATGCACTCTCACTCGTTCCCTCTCACTTGTGAAATGGCCATCCTCTTTTGGGATCCATACTTACTTGGCCTTGTGATTGTAGTTTTTGGAGAAGTAGAGGCTATTGTTTCTAGGGTCAGTGAAGCTTTTGGTACCCAGACTTGATGTATTTTACCCTTGGGGATCATTTGGGAAGTGCAGGTAGTGGATTGGAGTGCCCTTGGTAGTTCTTTGGTTTCTCTTGTGGTTCCTCCTTATTTTTGGCTTGGAGTATCCTTGATAGTTCTTTGGTTTCTCTTGTGGTTCCTCAGTTTTCTCTTGGGGTTCCTCAGTTTTCTCTTGGGCATCACCTCCTTAGGTTTGGATTTTTTCTTGTTGGCCTTGGCTCTTGATAATCTTGGAAATGGTTGTTTTAATGAGGCTGACAATTAAACTTATTAGCTTGATAAGACCTGTTTGTAATAGAGTGAGCAATTTCTACATCTCCAAGGATATTTGTCCTAGTTCTCCTTCTTTGAGAAGAACATTCATGGTCCGTTAATCAAGTATGATGGAACTGCAATCCTTGCCACCTAGTGGATGATGTAGTCATGTTTAGAAAATTCAATCCTCTTCCAAGGATGATTTCTTTTGGCATTGTTCCTGTAGTCTCATGAAAAAGAAGTTTTCTTCCACAAGAAGGAGATTCATCATGGTTGTCCTTCTGTAAGATGAACATTTATCGTCAACATTCATGTTCTCCTTTTTCCCGATGAACATTCATGGTCATCAACATTCATGGTTCATTACTCAAGTTTGTCCTTTCCACCCAATCAATGTTATAGCCTTGTTTGGCGATCCAATGATGATTTCTTCTAGAATTGTTTGTGTAGTCATGACAAAGAAGCTATCTTCCATAGGATAAAAGTTTATTTGAAAATTAAGCTTTACAAATCTTTCAAACTCAGTATACAATCTTAAAATGGCTTGCACTAATTCCTTTATAGGTGTAAGGGCTAGTTTCCCTAATAAGATCCAAGTCTCGTAAGACATCAAGTTTCTACCTCTTGTATAACGGACAATTTTGGCTATACTCTTTTTATTTATTTTGAAGTCCAAGTACAGCCTTGTGCACTTCACTTCTTCTTCTCTGTCATCATTGTCTATTATAGCCATATGGATAGGAAGGATTCCTCTCATTAGTTTTGACTTTTCTTTGCAATCCGTGGCTTCTTGGTTGAGCTTGTTTCTTCATTTCACTTTTTCTAGTTTTTTGAGGTAGGTGGATGGTTTTGAGTTGCTCATAGGAAAGAGGTCTATAGAAATTTCTAAGTTTTCTCCCATTGAGGAATCCTTTCATTCGTATTACATCTAATGTTTGTAAGAAAATAGCTCCTCTCGTGCCATTTTGTAAATCCTAAAAGGACCGATTCCCATAAGGTTAAGTTTTTCTTTATTTTCTTGAGGTTGTAGAGCAAGATCAAGTCCCCTTAAACCTCTTGGTTTTGATGTTTGAGTCGAACCATCATTTCCTCCTCTTTTCAACTTACATATCCACTAGAGAGTGTAATTTGTCTCGAGGGGGAATAGTAGCTTGTCCAATTTGTTTGTGGGCGAATAGTAGGGGGAATACTTATGGTGGACAACCATAAATTCTTGCAAGAGTAGCTTGTCCAATTGGACAAATTTATGGTTGTCCTCCCAGCAAGTGTAATTGGCTCGAGGGGGAGGGGGTTGTCCATCACCACTAACATGACCCCATAATTCTTTTGTAAAAACAAGGACATTTCTGATCGTAAAACTTTAAAGGGAGTAATTTGAGCCATTTAATTTGTCGTCTTTGGAAAGAATACCAAACAAATCATTTGCAAAGTTATTCCAAGGCCATACCTGATTGTTGGTGAATTTGAGTGATGAATTTGAGAAGATAAGATACAAAAAGTAAGCTTGAACTAAAGTTTGTAGGTGGTGTAAAAACTGCTAAAAATTAGTATAGTAGAATCAAGTTTTTGGTAAAAACCATTTTCATCAAATAGACTAATCAATTTATACAAGTCTTTGAGGGCATCAACTACCAAAGATGTAGAATACATAATGGGAAAATTTTGAGAAATATAAAAGTATAACTTTAATTCTTTGATCTATTACTACACATGTGAATAAATAAAACATTTTTACATGGTAATTTATCATTTTTCTATGACAAAATTCACTCATATTGCTCGAAGAAGGATTTCAATAACTTAATATGTATGCTGAGATAAGTGGCTATAGCAATGCATCTATCATGCTATGAGTTAGGTTTAGTTGGATATATGTAAGGGACAGATATAAAATGGATTGATATCAATCATGGGTTAAATAAAGTCAAAGAAAAAGGCAATAAATGGATTATTGATGAATTATAAATCATTAATGCACCTAAATGAATGAAAGCTTAAATACATATAGCATGCCAAACATTTTTAGAGCTAGCAATATTCGAGTAAAATAAATTTTAAATAATTAGAAATAAACACTACACCATAAGGGGAGAAGGAATACCCCACAAGGATAGCAATAGTGTGCCGTGGTGTAGTGTGTGCCTTGGGGACTTCAATAAGCAACAAGATGTAAGAAGCACATATGATCAATAGAATGGTCTTATTTTCTTATAGACTCTCTCTCTCTCTCTCTCTCTCTCTCTCTCTCTCTCTCTCACGCACGCGCACACACACACACACACACATGCACGTGCACACACGAACACACACACCCTCCACACACACACAATGGCCCTAGTATTAGGCAATGCAAACTATAAAGCGGCTTCATTAAATTATGAAACATATTTATCCAATCTTAGTTTCTACTTATCCAATTTAGGTTCTTAATACACATCATCAGAGACCCAATAGAGATGTTGGGCATTGTGCCTAGTAATCTTAAAATAATTGAAGCTTTATATGGAAGAGATATATATAATTGAGTGCAGAATCCTTTACATGTGCAAATTATTTTTTGATGAATGATTTTTATGGCCCCATTGTGTATCTTGTTCACATGAATTATGACCTTACATGGTGTGCTTTGAAAGGATAGTTCAAGCAAAAACCTCTAGGCTATTGTTATGGCAAGAAATTGAATTATTATTTTTAAATAATTTGTGGCTATAGAATTATAGAGCATTATAGTTGCATAGTCCTCAAGAACTCTCACTACATGTGCATTCCAAACCCATTATCTAAGTTTGGTAGTGCTTTATAGTATTACATTTTATAGCAACATAGTCTAAGGTTGGTAGTGCATTATAGTACCATTAGTATCATCGACTTAAATAATAATATTCAAGAACTTTCACTATAAATTCATGCTAATGCATGTGAAAGTGGGAATGTTAGAAGGGACTTTTGAATTTTTAGGAAATTCCTTGCTACCAAAGTTTCAATCCTTCTTTTTTAGTTTTCTTAAAGGTTGTCTATGTGTAAGATGTAATGCATGTTCATGCACCTTATCCTTCTCCTCTAGGTCCCTCCCCTCTCCCCCCTTGCCCTCACTCCCTCACTCCCTCCCTCTCCCTCTCCCCCCCTCTCTCTCTCTCTCTCTCTCTCTCTCTCTCTCTCTCTCTCTTTCAAAATGGGGACTCCTTAATTAGCATATTTAGAAGCTTCTTATATCCTTTATGCAAGGAGAAAATCACTACATAGTCAATGAGAGAAGCAACAATGATGGGGATTTCCTATAGTCTCTTCACTAAAGCATATCTACAACAGCCACCACGGTGACCAAAGTGCACACTCTTGACATGGAGACAATTAGTTACCTTTGTGCACTTATAGGTAGTATAAACTTTGTGCCATAGAGACCCATTGTCTCTCCAATAATAGAGCATGTCTATAGCAATCATAACCAAATGGCATCCTCTTAACATGGACATGATTAGTTACCTCTGCACACTCATAGGTGACATATACTTTGCACCATATGCTTGAGACCCACCACCAACAAAGGACATCATGATAAAAACCATGTTAGATAGACACCATGATACTTTTCTTCATATACTTGAGACCCACCACCAAGGGACATCATGATAAAAAAAACAATTAGATATACATCATGATTAGAGTCAAAACACTCATTGAGATTGAGGACACTTTTTATCTCTAAAGTGCACCACAAGAGATAGTTCGACGATTATATAAACCTTGTGATGATGCCATATCCCTACTTTGAGTGACTTCAATATGATTTTAGTTTTTCTTTCTACAAATTTGAGATGCATCATCACTCATGGTTTTAATACTCTATGTATTATTTTTGGTTTTAATACTCTATGGTTTTAATACTCTATGTATTATTTTTGGTCTCATAAGTGTAGAGCATGTCTCTATTTTCCATCTAGGGCTAGGACACCCTAGTCATGGGGCTAAAAACACCTTGAAAAGGTGTGCAAAGTGGGCCCCACACATGGGCCTCACTCCTTAAGCTTAGGCTAGAATTTACTCCATTTCCCTATTTTTGGGTGATAGACCCTAGTCATGAGGCTAAAAACACCTTTAAAAGGTGTGCCAAGTGGGTGCCCCACACATGGGCCACACCCCTTAGGCTTAGGCTTAGAATTTACTACATTGCCCCCATTTTGGGTGGCCTAATGGGTTGCCCTTAACCTTAATTTGTTTCCCCAAAATAGGGTGTACTATTACCATATAAAATTGATTCTGGGTGGGGCCAACGGGCTGCCCTTAACCTTACATCCACAATCTGTTTCCCCAAAATGTGGTGAACTAGTACCATATAAAGTGGGTTTCTACACATCGAGACTTGACTCTAAACAATGACTCTGCATTGGACATTACCCAAATGGCCTAATAAGTTCTTGGGATACTAAGAGAACATTACATCATATGAGGGTTATAAATATGTGTGGGACAAGCACGAGCGTGACGTGTGTGGGATGTGCACAACTCTCTCTCTCTCTCTCTCTCTCTCTCTCTCTCTCTCTCTCTCTCTCTCTTTGCACACACATGAACATGGTCATGAATAAGGGTACATGCCCACATGGGATGTGCACAACTCTCTCTCTCTCTCTCTCTCTCTCTCTCTCTCTCTCTCTCTCTTTGCACACACATGAACATGGTCATGAATAAGGGTACATGCCCACATGCATGTGCACATGCTTGGATGAATGCATGCATGTGCACATATGCATGCACATACGGGTGATGTGTGCTTGTGCATGTGACACACACACACACACACACACACACAAGCAAAGGGGAGAGATAATTTAAACAAAATTTCATAGTTCTCTACATAAATTGGTGTTGTGTATTTGTATGTGGGTATAAAGAAACACCCAAGGCATAACGTGATGATGTAGGCCCTCTCTAGGATATCAAACCTTACATAAAGTTGCATGTAATCTCTCAAAGGCACTACTTTAGCTCTTTCATTATTGATACTCCAGTAAACAAGAAAATAAAATCACATATAATAGACATTGAATTGCATTTTCAAGTCCTTTATTCTCTCCCCTTCAGTATCTAAATAAATGCTTTTAGCCATGTTCACACAGCATATACTTATTATGACATTGACTTTTGTTTGCTAAAATCAAGAAAGTTTCCATTCTATTAGTTCTTCAAAACTCATCTATCTTAAATATCTATGTTGTCCAATGGATGAAGGTTGCATGTAGGCCAAAGATACCATTTTGAGCATGACATCGAAAACCATTGTTTTTGGTGGTCTATAGCTATGAAATTTAAATATAGAGTCTTAATGAATTGCATAAGCCCACTTTTTTTAGCGATTGAAAGGAATTCTAAACTTTTCCACGATTTATCTCTCTTTTTTGCTACACATGCCACTATGTTGTAGTCATTGTGACGATTGCAACTTGTGTACTAGATGTTAATATGACTTCTTGAATTATTTGACATGTACTAGATGTTAATATATCTTCTTGAATTATTTGACATGTACTGATATGACAAGCATATATACTTGTCATACATGTGTTGTAATGATATTCACTTTTGTTTGCTGAAAATCAAACAAGTCTTTACTCCATTGTTTCTTTAAATCTTGTTTATCTCAAACTCTATGTGGTCTAATGGAAGAAGTCAAGATGTAGACTCATGGAATCTAAAGTCATTGTCTTTGATGATCTATGATTGTGCCTTTTCAATATAATAGTCTTCAACAACTCCCATCATTAATCTACACCCATCTCATGATAACACATAGATAACATTAGTCCTATAATTGAGCCATAAAAGTGGCTTAATGTTGATCTATAAATTTTGAATAAGCAAAAAGGCAAATCAACATAAATTTGATAAAACTTCTTCAAATAGCAGGCATCTTAATATCATAGAATTTTTTTAAAAAAACATCACCTACCTAGCAAATATATGAATTTTAATGTCGTAGAAGTTTCTTAAAAACATCACCTACCTAGTAAATATGTGATTTTTAGCATAAAAATGCTATAATAGCCTTATCTTTTGAGGAGGAATATATAAAAAGAATTTCTTCAATTGTCAAAAGGATAAGTGCCTAAATGATGGAAGACTATGTTTTTTAAACTTTTTTTGCACTTGATATAAATTTTCATCTTAAATATCATATGTTGAAAATATTTACTTGGTATGACTTTCTTTGAAATTATATGCAAAGAGAAATGATTTTTTTATGATAGTCTCTGAAATACACAAATTAGTATATGCATGTCTACCTTCTCTCTGCTTTACCATTTTTTTCTCATAGTGAAATGGTTTTTTTATATTATACACTTCCTATTGTGTTTTCTAGATCACTCTACTTCATCACTTTACTTCACTTCCTATCTCTTTTTCTCATAGTAAAATGGTTTGTTTATATTATACATTTCCTATTTTTTTCCTAGGTCACTCTGCTTCACTTCCTTCATGATTCTCATCCACAAAATGCTAAATGTATGTCTTTGTGTGCTCTTTGAGCAAGCCAACTCTCTTGTCCTAGTTTGCATATACACATGCACAAGAATATGCATCATACACACATGCACACAATGCATAAAACCATGTGCTACCATGTTTTAGTTCATAATTAAATTTATTAAGAGCAGCAATGTACAAAAGAGTAAGCTTTTTGAGGCTAGAGGCACTAAGGATGCTCAAGGGATGAAAAAGAAGAGAAAAAAGTGTTCTTTGCCACAATGTTTATACAGTAACAAAAAGAGGATGTGTAGGTGCAAGGCCATTAAACTTAACATGGTGAATAGAAAGGTACACACCCTCTCGAGAATTTGGTGATCTTTGTAATTATTGAGGAATATTTATTGACCCACTCTACATTGAGATGTATGAGGACTTTTAATCATTGCCAATTTGTGAAAGTGAGTGAGTTCTTCTTTGGAAAAGTAGAAATAATTGCAAAACATTAAACATACATAAAAACTTTTTTTTGTTGTTGTTGCCAAAGTAAAAAGTCTGTTGTGATTAACCAATTGAGAACAAAGTAGATTAAATAGCAATATTTGCAAAATAATTAAACATACATAGGATATTAAATAGCAATAATTGCAAAATCCATAGGATATTAAATAGCAATGATTGCAAAATACAAAGGATATTAAATATATCAATAATTGCAAAATATTAAACATACATAGAGGTTCTTTTTTTTTTTTTTGGTTGCCGGAGTAAAAGTGTGTTGTGATTAACCAATTGAGAAGAGAACAAAGTATAGATGGATAAACAGTCTAGCCATACAACACAGAGCCTGAACATAGGTAGAACATAGAACTTAGAAGGAAAAGGTGGCATTATTGATCTGATATGTTATGATATAGAAGTGAAAAGGGCGATAATTTGGAAGGAAGAGCCTAATGTAGGCTAGAAGTCATGATATAAAAGGAGGTAGCTCTATACTCTTTCTAAGCATTCCTTGCTTGTACTCTGATCATCATCAATGGCAACCCAAGTGAGAATGATGCGGCTTTGTCTGAGTTTTTCTGTCTCCATAGCTCTCCTCGGTGAATCCTCAGGTGATAATCATGCGTGTTGATAGGCTGCGCTTGCATTCATCCTCCTTTTTACAAGCTTCTCATTCAGAATTCTGATTGTTGCCTCCTGTCAACAAGCCTAGTTGTTAACACAGCACGCATAAGACACCACAATTAGAGCTTGCCTAAGCTAATCCTTTTTCTTAATGTTGCTCTCGCAGCTATATTGGACGTTTCAGCCCCCAAGTCCTCGGTAATTTCCTCCTAACCCCTTGTGTTAATCACCTCCACTAATGGGCCCCTTTGCAAGTCCAATGAGTTTCTCCCAACCCCTTGATTTGTTAATCACCTCTATTTGAGTTGTTAATGGGCCCTTTTGCAAGTCCAATGAGTTTCTCCCAACCCCTTGATTTGTTAATCACCTCTATTTGATTTGTTAATCACCTCTATTTGAGTTGCTCATCACCTCTAATAGCTAATGGGCCCTTGCAAGTTCAATGAGTTTATTACAACTCTAGCAAGGCCCTTGTTTTTGTGACACTCTTGTGAGTTGTGCTGAAGCTACATTGCACACTTCTGAATCTCCTTGGTACTTGTAAAGGTCCCTTCACTTGCACTAGTCTTACCTCCTCCATGCACTTGTAATAGAAGTTTGGATGGTCGTACCCTAAATGGGCCGAAATAAACAAGGTTTGGAAACACAAAAAATCAAATTCTTATGAACTCCCTTGTCATACTAACATAAGCTATGAGTGAACCATGGACTCAATTGACAATCCTCTATTTAAACACCATATACTTATAAGAGAGTATATGATTAATTTCCTCATCATAGATTCCAAGTTCTATGTTGAAGGTGATTATGTCAACATTCTTATAAAGGTCTAGACTCCACATTTCTTTGACTCACTAGGTGAGCCCTCATCACTTGCATTCGAATATGCATGCCATCACTTGCATTCGAATATGCATGCCATGCAATGCAAGTGAGGGATATATGTCTATATAAAGGCCCCTTTACAATTTAAAACAAGTTAAGGATCATTACAACCTGCCCTTAGATAGATAGATAGATAGATAGATAGATAGATAGATAGATAGATAGATAGAGAGAGAGAGAGAGAGAGAGAGAGAGAGAGAGAGAGAGAGAGAGAGAGAGGCTTGAAAAGGCACATGGGTGCATAGATGCCATGTAGGTTGTCTTATGTTGAGTGGGTCTTGTGGTGTGGGAAGTTGCAAGAATGTGCTCTATTTAGCTTCTTTACAATAAGCTTTTGAGCTTTACTTAAATGTTACAAAGGTTAATACTAGCAAATATGTAAATATGTCCAAGTTTTGAATGAAATAAGGACTTATATTTTTTATATGCAGAGCTAGGGTTTTAGACTTGGGCTTCCTTAATTTGTAAATTATTAATAGGATCAATCTTACAAACTACGTAATTTGCATTTTCCATTTTTTTAAACTTATATATCATTCATGCATTTCACTTGGAATCATGATAGGCACAAGAGGTACTCCTCATCAATGGCCAAAATGGTGGACAAAAAGTGTGGTGTGTGGCCAAGCCTGCTGCTGAAGACTTGTATCTAAGAAGGAACATAGACTATGTATGTGGTGAAGGTACTATAGACTGTAGGCTCATCCAGCCAGGAGGAACATGCTACCTTCCTAATAGCCCAATTGCACATGCATCCTATGCCATGAACCTATACTACCAAAAAAATGGACGAAACTGGTGGACTTGCCACTTTAACAACACTGGCCTCGTCATCTTCACTGATCCTAGTAAGATCTCTTGTTGTTTCCTCTTCCCTTTAAAAACTTATAAAATTGAATGTTATTTACTCTTTATCTCTATTTTTATAGTGAAAAAAAAATTACCTTTAAAGCGAAATCTTGCAACTAGCCAAAGGCTATAAATACATATGGATTGTCTTTGGTAGGGCATAACAATAAATCTATTATAGCCACACATTATTCTAAGCTAAATAGATATTTACTTAAGTTTCTAAGTGACATCAATAACATAGTTCACAACTTAATTAACATAAGGTAGTAACTTATGAGGTGTAACCATAGACATTGCTACGGATGGGGGGCGGGTGGCTTCCCCCTCTTGTGTCTCCTCCCTCCCTCCTCCATGATTATGGATCTCACCTCATTTGACATTCCCCTTGGACACCATTACTTCATTTCACCCCCTCACCTCCTTACTATTCTTCCATTTCCCCCCTCATGTCCTCATGTGGATTCTACTCTATGTCCCCTAACCCTTACAACATCTCCATCCCTTAGACATCCCTTTATCCACTATTACAGTTATCTTAAACCATGGAGCCCCTATGTGTGTGCATGCATGTGCACATGTGCATGTGAACTTTATGTGTGTGCATGCATGCGTGCGTGCGTGCGTGTGTGTGCGTGCGTGCGTGCGTGTGTGTGTGTGTGTGTGTGTGTGTGTGTGTGTGAGAGAGAGAGAGAGAGAGAGAGAGAGAGAGAGAGAGAGAGAGAGAGAGAGAGAGAGAGAGAGAGAGATTTCTTTTCATGTTAACTTGTGGAGATATGCTTGGTAATGTGATGTATAGCAAAATATTAGTTTTCCAAATTTTTATGCTAGAAGAAAAAGTTTAATTCTCAATGTTGACGAACCAAATTAATCGTATTTCTTGCATGAAATATTCCATGTTGATTGTTTGGAATGTAGAGTTTTTGTCATGGTGACCACATATTCACAAATCCTATAGATTAGTATTATTATGTTTATATAGAAGTAGCTTTTCATTATTACAAATTTATCATTATCCTTTAATCCACTATCATGAATTTCACTAACTTTGAGTACACATATAAATCTCTAGTTCCCCAATCCACCCATTCTTTTTTGTATATTAAAAATTTTGTAGTCTAAACTTCCTAGTTCAATCTCTCCCTTGTATTCAAAATGATTAAGTAGATCCATGTGGGGAGGGATAAAAAAGTATTGGGATGCCCACCCTATCTTGTCACTACATGAATAAAATAGAAAAAAAATACATGAACCTTATACTTATAAATGCATACTCTATAATGAAATTATAACTCTCATCTTCTCGTAAAATGCCCTTTTTTCATATACATTAGAGGAGATGTAAGAACTATTTATTAAATGCATACCCTCCTATAGAACTTTTAATTAATCAATGAAGCACTCTTTATTGTTCATTTTGCATGGTGTTCACTTTACATAATTCAAGTATTGTTGAGCTTTTTTCCTACATAAAGTATATCCTTGAAGGTTGTACAAATTTCATGCTAGTGGGATTAGGCCAATGTCTTATTGAGCTTTTTTCTTCCATAAAGTATATCCTTGAACCTTGTACAAATTTCATGCTAGTGGGATTAGGCCAAAGTCTTGTTGAGTTTCTTCTTCCATAAAGTATATCCTTGAAGGGTTGTTTGCTAATGGGATTAGGCCAAAATAGAAAAATAATCAAAGAGATGATAGAAATATAAGAATGCATTGAGCCAAATTATATGTTTGATTGAAATATAGGAGTGATTCTTATGTTGATTTTTGAAGGCAATCAATTAATTGAAAGTTATGAACTATCCCCATGTAAGGAAATGATGGTTGTATTCTTATTTGTGTTACACAGGCTTTGGAAAGTGCAATTACATAGCACAATGGAGTACATAACTCTACATCTTAGATATGCAAAATATCATGCTACACTAGCTCATTGAGCATATGATAGTGAGCTTGTGATAGTCAATTATCTTGTTTTTTCAGAAATAAGATGTTAGTTTGCCTTCAAAATGGTTGGCTTCTAAGCCTTGTTATGCTAGTTCTACAAGAAAAAAATATTGTGAATTTATAATATATATTTCTCTCTTCAATAAAAGTTTACAAATAGAATATTTAATGACTTTTTATATATTATCCTATCATTATTGGTGCACATAAAATATAAACAATAGAAGATGTTCTTTATTTTAAGTGCTCCATCAAGTAGTTTTTTCACAATGGCTTCTATGTTATGGGATGTCTTCGAGTATGACAATATATTAACCTCTTTGTACTTGCCATTGTGCCATTTTGTTTTGATATATAAGTGTATACAATTTTCTTTCTACATAAAGAAACCTTGAAAGGATATATGATTGATTTGTTTTAAAACAAACCATTTTATTCCATAGCAAAACATTGCCTCCATGTAAAAAAGGCTACTCTATTCTTAAAAGTATCTTAATAGTTTGCTATGGAATAAAATAGTATTGTTTTATTCCATAGTAAACCATTACCTTCATATAAGAGTGGCTAAAATATTCTTAAAATTATCTTATGTGATCAATAACCTCAACATAGAGGCTATATGGATTTCAAGGCAAATGCTTTTTCATACCACTATGGTTTTAAAAATTCATTTAAATATAATATGGTTGATTTATTCCATAGCAAACCAACACCTTCATATATAAAAGTGGCTACAAAAATTACGGTTTCAAAAATTCATTTGAATATAGCATGGTTGATTCATTCCATAGCAAACCATCACCTTTATATAAAAGTGGCTACAAAAATTATCATTAATGTGATCATTAACCTTAACATAGAGGCTGTATGGATTTTAAGGACAAAACTTTATCATAACACTATGGTTTTGAAAATTCATTTAAATATAGCATGGTTGATTTTTACATGAATACCTTTGTAATCTATCGAATTAAGATAATAGTTTTGGAGACTCCTATATTAGGAAGACAACATTCAAAGTCAACCAATGAGAATGCATATTGTTTCTACAGATTCAAGTGTCACACACTTGGCCTAGTGGTTACTCCAAAGAACATTGGAACATTAGCTCATTTCTTAATTATGCTATGTCAAGGAAGACTAATCAATAGTATGATCAATAGTTTGCATACTCATAAAATAGAGCAACCTAGGAGTTCATAACATAAGTCCATTAAAGACTGAATGCTTGCATCATTATAGCAAAAAGAAGAAGATAGGATATAAGCTCTGTGTTGAGTGTAGTTGCATCCATGTTTGGTAGATAGTAGGATGATTGTAACTCACACCCACTATGGTAACTCTATGGTAATTTTAATGCCCATGGAGTAGTTGGCTTTGGTAACCTAGAATTAGTCTCTTTGATGATGTAATCATCATCAAGGTGAGTAGTGTATTACCAATTAAAGGTGGGAAAAGTTTGTAGCCCCAACACTATGACCATGATATGGCGGTGCACTAGTCATGGAAATTTTGGGATGCACAAAACGGGTAAGTTCCTTTGTTGAGGAGAAGGTTCAAGATTCCATGGTGCTAGTGGAGCACAAGGAGCTTAAGCGTAAAAGGAAAAGAAAAATCACTAGTTAACGGAGGAGGTTATCAAGGTGAGTATTGTATTACCAATTAAAGGTGGCATTTTGTAGCCCCAACACTATGACCATGATTACGGTAGTGCTAGTCATGGAAATTTTGGGATGTTCATGTATCAAAATTACTAATGTCATGTAAGTAATGGTATGGGCCAAAGGCTATGGACAAGGCTATGGACAAGTGTAGAAGGACATTAATAAGTGTAGTGTGGAAAGGGAGGTATAACATACTCCGAGTGACTTTTTTCGAGCAAACCAAAAAATCAAGCGGGGCGTGGTGGCAAAAGACCTCCTATTGAGAAGGGTATTCTCATCATTGCACAAGAGATTTCCATTGTCTTCAAACTAGTGCAACCGGGTTTTTGCATGATGCTTGTGTGTGTCCATAAGTAGATTGATAGTGGACCATATATATATTGAGTGAGAGATAGAACCAGAGGGTGCAATAGAACAAAAGAGAGCACATTGGTTGCACTTTAGTGCATATCTTCTGGTACATTCATAAGTAAATTGACACCAAACCAAATAAATATTGATTGTGAGATTGAGCAAGGGAGAGCCACATGTATAAGGTGTAGTGTAAATATTTCATAATCATGTGGCCTTCACAACACAAAATTGAGCTACATGGCCTCATAAGCAAAACTCAAAAATTGGATGTAAAAAACCAAGGAAGACAATATCCAAAAGTTCAACCATAGCAAGTCATGTAGAGTCACACTCATTATCAATATACAAGGGGTGCTTATGTGGCGATGATCCTTAAGGTCCACCTCAAATTGTGGATCTCTAGCCATGGATCTTGCCATCTCTTTGGCAAACTTTGGCAGTCAACTTTGAATGAAAGAAAAAACAAAATTAGGTTTTTAGGCATTACAAACAAGTATGTACATCCCAAACACAATCTGACACAACCTTGTATTTGTGTTCCATCAACCACAATTCATTAGAGCTACGTTTCACTATCACTACGTCTACAACAATGATTGGCATCCTGGTTTCATGACTAAGACTATAGCAACACAACAATATTGTGTTATTGCCCATTCGATGAACCAAAAACACAAGAGTCCATGATTAAAACCATAGAAAACAAAAACATAGGAATCCAATATCAAGGACCATCGTACTAAAACCATAGCAATCAAAAAACATAGGAATATCGACCAACTACTATCAAAAACACAAATTATTAGTTACCACTATGTTAGTATGAGAGAGGAAGGTGCACATGCTCACTAGTCATACTGGTTTTCTCCCGAACGTGCATCAATCTCATCATAGAAGCCTATGAATTGCTAGCATCCTCATGTATTCCTCGCTTCCTAGCATGTAGTAAGGCCTGAACGTATGAAGATAGTAGTCTCTCATCCTTGTCCATTCATGCACACACACGTTCTCTCTTCAAACATTCCTTGAGAATAGGGACTGTACCACATCCCAAGTGAAGGCAAATATCATCGTAGTGGCAAAACAACTTAACAAACCAAGCCATAAATATGAAGCTCCTCTCCAAGCCACAACATCACTCCTCCCTATCCTATAACACCTATGGCAACAAATGGTGATAAGCCCCACTGACTCCAAAGGTCGCATATGTAGAGCCTCAAATAATGGTGAACGCTCCAAGAAAAACATAGGAGGCACCCTCCCTCATCGATGCACCACAAAAAGCATAGTGCAAATTAAAACCAAAAAATGGTTAAATCTAAGACAATGCCGCAGGTTTGTATTTAGCATAGAGTAAGTGGCAACACCACCACTCCAAAAGCCCCCACTCTCACAATAACCATAGGGAGAGTTATGCATGACAATAATTTTCTGCCAAATCTCCAGATCTGGTATTATACGGTAGTACTGCTCCACCCAACCAATAGTCCCCTGCCACACACTTAACAAAATGATCATTAATGTATTACCTACATAACAAAAAAATATAAAACAAAATAGTGAAAGCAAGTAGTTCTAGCATTTGGAATTACCTCCCACCACGAACACCATAACCAAAAACCAGCCTAAATCTGAGCGTGATGATGCAGCCAATGAAACTCCATAGCACACATGATCCTGTGCCAGATAGTGTACCACTGAGGCTGAGAGAAAGGACCATGAAGAACACTTCAAAAGGGAGTTCCAAAAACACAAAATATGTCACCCAAGTCACCGACCTCCTCTTCCTAGCATAGTCTAGACCCTGTGCTGTAAACCTCAACATATGCTCATGAATCTTCGTATATGTTGGATTTTTCATCCCACTTGAAAAATAGCAATGTAATCTCTCCAAAAATAGCAAGACACTTGGGTTGTCTCACAAAGGGAAACATCCCCAAGTACATAGTCTAGCCGATACACACATAATTGATTATTCTCTTTGAAAGTACCTTCCCACTATTGCCAACACTCCCTTCATTGTCATAGTCATTCACAAGAAATGTTCCAAATAAGAAATTTAGAAAAATAGGTCAAACAAGATGTGAAAGAGCCGGAGATGGCACTTACCATGTAAGGATACTAACAAGTTTGGTCCATTACTAAAGAGAATGTGGGGGAGAGGGAGAGCTTGAGCTCCTTCCAAGCAAAACACACACACACAAGAGAGTGCAAGACACAAGAGAGAGATGGATGGCTGAATTTTCTGAACCCAACTATATGACCTAGTGCTATAACTATGCCATAACTCTAGTACTCCAAAGTGGATGTCACATAGCATGTCATCCACCACTGGGTGGCATATCAAACATAATCTCACCAACCATGCCATTGGTATCATAACTATCACCTAGGCAGGTTCACCATAGCACTAGCTGAGATCGATATCTCAACACTCCCCCTCGAGCTCAACTCCACACACTACACTCCAAGTAAGATCCTAAACTTGTGGAGTTTCTCTGTGCGCAATGCCTTTGTGAAGATGTCAGCCACCTGATCGTTTGTGATGACATATACCATATCTACATCACTTGCTAGAACCGTTTCCCTCACAAAGTGATAGTGCACCTCAATGTGCTTCATTCTAGCATGGTATACTAGATTACTAGCTAACTGTATGCTACTCATGTTGTCATAATAAATGAAAACTACCCTGTCGGTGGCTTACCCATATCACCAAGTAGCTTCTAAAACCAAGCTACCTCACAAGCTTCCATATGCAACACCCTTGTACTCTTCCATATGCAACACCCCTGTACTTGACAAGGTAACTATTGGCTTCTTCTTACTTCTCCAACTAACAACAACACTCCCAAATAAAAACATAAAACCAATGGTAGATCTCCTGTCTACAACACTACCAGCCTAATCAGCATCTCTGTACCCACATAGCTATATTTATATACCAGCCTCATAGAAAAGTCCATAGTAAACTGTGGACTTTATTGTACCCGAGAATCTGTCTAGCTATATCCAAGTGTGGCTTCCTAGGGGGCTGCATAAACTCACTCACAATTCTAATAGCATAGCTCAACTCTAGCCTAGTAATGGTCATGTAGATCAAGCTACCCACTATGCGCTTGTACATAGTGGGGTCCTCCAAAAGCTCATATCTATCTACGAAAATCTGTGTTCTACTCCAATGGCACTGAAATAGGCTTATAGCCTATTATACCATACTTGGACAACATGTCCAAGCCATACTACCTCTGCAATAATAACAAAATGCCATGAGGTGATCTCACCACCTCTATGTGTAAGAAATACCATAGTTCACCCAATTCCTTCATCTCAAACTTCTGCTTCAAAAGACTCCTGACATCATGTATGTCAACATCATTAGTACCAATGATGATCAAGTCATCCACATAGATGACTAATAGCATGATCCCTCTATCTGTCTTTTTCACATAAAGTGAAAAATATTCATTAGATATCTAAAATCCAATGGTAATAAGATACTCCCTGATCTTGTTCGACCATGCTCTAGATGCCTGCTTCAAGCCATACAAGGCTTTGCGTAACCTGTACACAAAATCTGGGTATCCATCACTCTCATAACCTGGTGGCTGCATTATGTATATGTCTTCTTGCAAATCACCATGCAAGAAGGCATTATTTACATCTATATGATGTAAAGACCAACCCTTTGTTGCAGCCATAGCAATGACATCTCTCACGGTTGCCATTTTTGCAACCGGGCTGAGTGTCTCCTCATAGTCAATGCCATAAATCTGCGCCCATAAATCTGCGCATAGTACTGGCAACTAATCTTGCCTTATACCTACTCATCATTGAACCATCAACGTTATGCTTGACTTTATACACCCACTTACATCTGATTGCCTTCTTTTCCTTAGGCAAAGGCACCAACTCCCATGTTGCATTTGCATCCAATGCTGCCATCTCCTCATTCATGGCATCTTCCCCCATTTCTTATTTCCAAGTGCCTGCTCAAAACAAGTGGGCTCCAACCCCTATATTATTTTATCCATGTAAGCATAATGATGGGCTGTATATCCATCACTTCTCAACCGATCAACAAGGTATCTAACTCTTGTAAACCCGCGTACACCTGTATCACTGCCAGGTATCCTCAAAATAGCCTTGGTTCTCCTTACACTAGGAGTAGCCACATATGGAATGCCAATCTCCTCATCAAGGCTCTGCTCAGAGTTGCTAAAATCACCATCCTCATATGAGTGGATCCAACTTTGTTCTTAGTTCATTAGGAAAATGCATATATGCAATACACCCAAAACCCTTTCAAGTGAGACACATGCGGTCTTATGCCTATAAACTTCTGTTTAGGTGTCATACCATGAATAGCTTTGCAGTGGGTGTCCTATTCATAATGTACCCATCGAGGCATGTGCCACTTCTTGAATGTGCCTATTTTTTCTTTCTACAACACCATTCTGTTGTAGAGTGTACCTGCATGTAAAGTGTCTCTTGATTCCCTGCTTTCTCAGGAAATCACTGAACTCATTGGAGAAATATTCTCCCCCACCATCTGATCTCAGGCATTTTATTTGCATGCATTTTTCCTAATCAACCAAGGCTTTAAATCTCTGAAAGTGAGCAAGCACCTCACTTTTCTCCTTTATGAAGTAAACCCACCCTTTCCTAGTGTGGTCATCAATGAATGTAATATAATACTTGCAACTGTTGTAGTCTTGGTCAGTCCCCATACATCTGAATATATAACATCTAATGGCCTTGCACTTACATGCAAACTTGCAAAAATATTTTGGGCCTACATAGACTTCAGTTGCTTTATATTCCCATGACCAATGTGCATGTCAATATTTACAAATGACCAATGTGCTTGTGCCATATGTCAATATCTGCAATGACAAATGTTCCATGCGCACAAACATGGCTGCCTTTACCTCAGGCAATGGGATGCACAATATCATCACATGTTTTTACATGATCCATTTTTTACATGTCTCTAAACCACTCACCATGACTGGTTATGTGGTTAGAGGCGCCAGATCCACATACCATATATCTCAAGATCCTAACACTTCTTCTGTTGTGGAATTGAGCATGTGCTGCATCACAAATAATTGCTCACTTCTATCTCATCACCACCCTGTTTACTAGATGATGCATAGCTACCTTGCTATAACTTTTAGCTTTTAAAGTTATAGCTACCTTGCTATAACTTTTAGCTTTTAAAGTCATTCTGCTTTTTATAGCAGTCCTTTGCCATGTGCCCTGGTTTGTCACAATAATAGCACTCTGTTATTTGCACTCTGATATATTTGCCAATCATCTCGGTCTCTTTGGCTCCCCCTACCTCTAGACTGGCCTCTTCCACCTATAATAGCAAGTCATGAAAAAGGACAACAAATCATGCAAACAACAACTCAAGTCCATTTTGCCAAAAAAAGCATAAAAGGACCACTTTTTATAGAGATTGTTTGAAATAAATCACTATTTTTATAGGTGTACTTAATTTTTTTAAATAAATATTTCTATCTTTTCAGACATTTTAGAATGCATTTGATCACTTAAATCAAGAGCTCTAAAAAAAAGACTTGATTTGGGCCAAACCAAAACCTTCACATTCCATGAAAATTTGAGTACAAAAAACATTACAATAATTGCAAAGAGCAAATACCCTCCTTGCAACTAAGAGAGATCTTTGACCTTTTTCTTTAATATCTCTATGGTTGTCTTGTGCAAGTGACCATATTTTTTTAAATCAAACCCATACACAAGGATTTCTACATCCTCTAGATTGATCGTGTCCACACGGACACAACTTCATGATTTCTTCTACTTTTTACTTTGTTTTAGAATCTCAAGATTGTACCTTGCCTTTCAATGCATCTTCTCCGGTTGTTCGATACCAATGCACTACAGCATTCAATAAATCTTCCAGTTAAAAAACCTTTATGACTTTTTCAAGCTAAAATAGATTATCATTTTCATCGTTGGTATTAAGAACTGTGATCATTGTACCCTCCCTTAGCTCATTTACAGTTCCTTCCCACATTTCTTTCTCTTGTTGTTGATGATTTGTGCTCTTCCTGTGGGACCAACATACATTTCCCTTTTTTCTCCATGAATAAGAGATAATAAATCTGTTGAAATTGGCACATTGCTAACACCAGTAGCTACAACATTGTAAGGTTCCCCCCATCCTAAATAGGGGGAAACCTTAAGATAGTCTACTAGGTCTAACAAGAAAACAAAAATTCCTACTCGTCGACACCTCGACCATGTAAAGATGCGAAGATAGGACTAATAGGTAAGACCTAGTTCTATCCTGCACGGGAGAATGGTCTCCTAAATGATTCTTAAAATCAAATCACCCATAGAGTGATTGACCTTAACTTGGGCAACCTCTATTCTTGATTCCTAGAAACAAGGCTTTTTTCCCCATCTATGCGAGACACAACTGCTAGCCTAATCCTCAAGAGTAGGGTTGCCCAGGGACCTACTTACCTATCATAGAGCTTTTAATTAATTCTATTGGAAAGCTACCTGACTAATCGGGTCCACTGGTCCGTAGGATGGTGCCGTCAGGGCATTCCATCCTCACACTTTCTACCTTTTCGTAGCCCATGCTGCCCCGCAAACTCAATGCTTCAGTTGGATCACGAATCGGAGTTTGTTTGCTCACTTTAGGAGCATAAAACTCTTATGTGTGAACCACCTTTAAGAGCCAAATTTTTCTAATGGAACGGTGCCTGTACGCTGGCAAAAGCTGAGGTACACATGTGCCTTCTGGGTCAATGGCACATGGGTGTACACATGGTGGCCAGTGGGAACCGTACGTTGGGGCGATCGACGACCTTTGGTCCTTGCACGGTTGTTATATGGACGCTCGAGTATGTATACGAGTCACGACATCTTTTTAGGGCGGGGACCCCTTTTTTGGGGCATCAGCCTGGATATGCATGCCGGTGAGCCTGGCGGCTGCTATGAATTGTTTTTTGGCGAAATTATCCGAGGTGTTTTTCTAGTCGTAGGGGTGTAGTCCGTTCGTCAATCAGACACCCGGACATGCATGTATTAAGGTCGGAAGTTTATCGTACTTTAACTCTAAAAATCTTCGTAGTAGAGGCTTAATCCAATGTCCATTTTGAGTGCTGTAAAATCCTTTATCACGGTAAAATTACGTGCAAATTCTAAATTTGGACTCAAAATTTTAAGATTCCAAGTGTAAGTAGCTCAATCATTAAAATTGATGAGTTTTTCACTATAAAAAGACTATAAATTCAACTATCAAATAGACATATATTATTATTATTATTGAAGATGGGCATGTTACATCCTTCCCCCCCCCCCCCTTAAAGAAATCGAGATGTCCTCATTTTGGAGTAATCTTTTAATAGTGTAACTTCATCTTCCCAAGTTGCATCCTCTTCAGGGTAATCTTTCCCTTATACTAGATGTTCTATATAAGAGTTCAATTTCGAAGTTGCCTTTCTCTAGAATATATGATCCTACTAGGCTACAATTCAAGGACTCCTTGAGTTGGGATTACAACTTGCTCATCATCAAGAATATGATTGAGACTGGGTACATCAGGCTTTAACAAGCTTACATGAAATACATTGTGGACCTTAATATGGGTTGAAGCTTACATGAAATACATTGTGGACCTTAATATGGGTTGAAGCTTACATGCACTTCTGCCCAGACACTTGATGATAGTATAGGGTCCACAATATCTTTGGGTTGAGCTTCTTATATTTCCCAAGCGACAGAGAGCTACACTTAGGTCACACCCGCACAAAAGAACTTTATCTCCTTCCTTGAAGATCCTTTCAGAACTCATTGTGTCGGCATAATGCTTTTGTTGATATTGAGCAGCTTTAATATCTTTCTGGATAGCCTTGGTCTGTTCTTCCATTTCCTCGAGCATTTTTCTTGAGACTTCGACTCAAGGTTGGATCAGAGAAATTTAGAGGAGATAGCATTCCTGGACATCGAGTGCTTTAAATGGTGATATCCCTATGCTCTGGTGATAAGATGTATTACAGGCAAATTCTACTAGAGAAAGGTATTGAATCCATCTTCTTGGCTCCTATCCACAATAGGCTCTGAGAATGTCTTTAATTACTTGGTTGACTCTCTCAGTTTGTCCATCGGTCTCTGGATGACAAGCTATCTGAAGCAGAGTTGAGTACCCAAGGCATGAAATAAGGACTGCCAAAACTTTGAAGTGAAGTCATAATCCCGGTCATCACTGACTATCCTCTTCGGTAGCTAAGTTGCATCATACGTTATATACGAATAAGGGTGTATTTAGTCAAATATACTTAAAATATGATCGTATTATTCCATGCCACATCGGACATTAGTCGACTTAACGTTTTAGTCCCAGCAGCAAATTAATATATTCAATCGAATGTCATACGATCGAATGCCATACGATCGAAAGGTATTCTATCGTATGCCTTTCGTTCGAATTCAATTCTATCAAAACAATTACTATTAGCTATATAAGCTTGCGCATGGGCCGCATTGTCATTGTACAATTCCTTAGGTTCCCGCAAAAGGAATTTGCCTCTTGTTTTGCCACTTGTGGTAAGAAAAAAAAATCTAATTTAGTTAGAACTATTAAATTAGGCAATTTAGGTAGGTTGAGACCCTTGTGTTTCAACATAGTTCACACTAGCATTAGTGAGTCTAAGTAGTTAGAATCCCTTGTGTTTGAACATTGTTCACACTAGGGTTTAGATCAATTAAAGTAGTTAGAATCCCTTGTGTTGGAACATCGTTCACACACTAGGGCTCAGGTCAATCAAAGTAGTTAGAATCCCTTATGTTGGAACATTGTTCACACTAGGGCTTAGGTCAATCAAAGTAGCTAGAATCCCTTGTGTTGGAACATGGTTCACACTAGGGTTTAGGTTAATTAAAGGAGCTAGAATCCCCTGTGTTGGAAAATCGTTCACACTAGGGTTTAGGTTACTTAAAGGAGCTAGAATCCCCTGTGTTGGAACATAGTTCACACTTGGGTATAGGTTATTAAATTGCAAAAGGTAGAATCCCTTGTGCTCGAGCATAGTTCACACTCGGGTCTAAGGGGTGGGACATTGTTGATAGACCATGTTAGAAGCTAGCTTCATAAATGGCATTGGGGTAGTAGGATTCAATACGCGTGGATATTTGTTGTTATTTGTATTTGCTCCTTTGTTTGTGTATACAATTATTTTTCAATATGAATTCAAAATTAGAAATAGAAATTTTAAAGTGTAGAATGCATAATGGTAGATGTGTATGTTATTTTATGGCATCAATGATCATTTATTGATGTAAAGTTGCTCATGAGTCATTTTGTGCTTTAAACAGCTTAAGATTACGATGGGTGGATTCCGAGGGCCTGAGTGGGACTATGTAGAAGAGTTGAAGCGTGGTAGATACACATCTCATGTTATGTGTAATTCTTGTGGCCATGAATTTCATGGCAGTGCAACAAGGGTTGAGGAGCATCTATTCAGAGTCAGTGTTAATGTTGCAGCTTGTTCTAATCCACCATCTAACATTAGCACTAAGTTATATAAGTATGCGGCAAAACTAAAAACCAAGGCAGTATCCATGGCAACCAAAGGTAAAAAAATAACGCCACATATTATAGGAATCATGCTCTCAAGGATGCATTGGTCAGGATGAGGGTGCGGTATGTCTATAACTGAATGTGTCAGTAGCGTCAGAGAATGCATCAGTTCAGCAAGAGAATGCGCCAGCAAGAGAATTCTCCTTTGCAAATTGGGGAACCCTCTAGCATGCACTCGATGCCTCCTATGTACACTGCTGCCTCAAGACAAAGTAATGGTGTGAGCAAACAGTCTAGTCCACTATATTCTGCCTTTGATCAAACTGCAACATTGGAGATGCATTTGAAGTGGACACAAGCTTTTGTGGCTTGTGGGATATCATTTAATGTCATGCGTAACCCTGTATTTCAAGATGCGTTGTTTTGCATAGCAAAAGCAGGATCAAAATTTACTATTCCACCTTACAAAAAAATGTGCACAAAGTACTTGGATAAAGTAAAGCATACAATGGAGCAAAGCCTTGCACGTATAGTGCTTGATTTTGTGCTAGGATTTAGATGTACTATTGCGCTGGATGGATGGACAAGTTGTAAAAAAAACCATTAATTAACATTATGTGTATATGTCCAAGGGGCACAATTTTCCTAGACGCAATTGATACTTCACTTAAAGAGAAGGCAAGTTCTTATCTTGCCAAACTATATGAAAGGGCTATTTCCCATGTGGGTGGTCCAAAATATGTAACTGCAATATGCACTGATAATGTGTCAAACTTCAAAAATGCCGGCCATTTGATTTAGGAGAAATATCCTAAGATTACATGGGTGCCATGTACTACGCATACATTGAATTTGTTGTTAAAAGATATTGGAAAGATGAGGTTTGTTTAGCCAACTCTTGTAGAAGCTAACCATATTGTGAAATTCATTCGCAAACATCAGCTTACTTATCCACTCTTTCGTACTAAGAGTGATAACTTATAAGTGCTTGCAAATATTTTGCGCCATAAGATTTGCAACAAGCTATTATGTGTTAGAAAGGCTTTTGTTGGTTTGAGCTGCTCTACATGAAACTGTGGCAAATCGATGTTTTCAGGCGTGGACAAGCAAGCATGCCCCCCATACTGTGGCTAAGGTACAAAAAATTCAAAGTGTGGCTAAACCATTTGTGCTTCTCCACCACATGCATAACACCTTATTAGCATTTTCCTTAATGTTTGGCCATTGGTGGGGCCACCGCCTTTAGCATCAACCACATCCACACCAAATACATTAGCTTATAGTATGCCCCCACCCTCTATGTTTATTTGCCACTCCCTTCATTGATGTGCTTTTCTAATGCACACATGATCAAGCCTTGCGTTTTTCTACTGGTTATCCATACACAGCTAAGTGCTTATCTTTGCCGCCTCTTATCATTATGGTATGTTCCTTGCTATAACCAACCATACATGCTGCCTCTTTGTCATGGGTCTATTTATCCCCTACTGTAGCCAACCATACATGCCACCTCTTTATCATGGGTCTATCCCCTCCTGGCCAACCATACACACCAACTCTTCATCATGGGTCTGTCCCTTGATGACCAACCATACATATTGGCTCTTCATCATGGTGGGTATATCCCTTACTCACCAACCATACATGCTAGCTCTTCATCATTGGTTGTCCCCTACTATCTTTGGCATGCATTTTTAGCATACAAAACACGATCATGTCTTCCAGCAAAAGCAACTGACCAGCATTTGTGTTTCTTCCTAAAGCATCCATATCACCACTTGATAGCTTCCTATAGCATGGAGTTACATAGGGGAAACATGTCTATTAAGAAGTTTAGGGGAAAACTTACCACATGGTAGACTAAGATTTCTTTTAATGAGAGAAGGAATAAGGAAAATTGTCAAAGGAATAGATAAGAAGCCTGAAAAGCAAATGCTCAAAAAACCTAGTTTGGGAGGACAAGAATGACAAAGAAATGACACTAATGGGCTTGAGGCTTATTTCCAACAACCTCATCCACCATGTGAACGTCAACAAAATAGCCCAAGAGGTATGCGAGAAGTTGGAGAACCTGTTCGGCAAAATCAACAACTCAAAGGTATTCCTTAAAAGGAATAGTTTTTCAATTTAAGGATGAATGAGAATCAAACTTTAGGTGAACATTTGAGTAACTTAGGCTCCATCATTCAACAACTTGCTATGCCACCAAATCACAAGTTGATAAAGATGATATGAAATTCGTCATATTCACCATCACTGAAGGGATTCAGAGTACAGTGAGATCCTACCAAAACTCTTAGTGAGAGCTGATTGATATAGCAATTTGTATTGATGAAGATCGTCGTCTTAGAGAGCTGATTGAAGCAACACTTGAGAGAAAATTGTATTAATGAAGACCGTCATCTTAGAGAGCTGATTGAAGCAACACTTGAGTTAGAGAAAGACTTCCTCTTCAAGATGAAAGGAAAATAAGGAAAGAAGGACAATCAAATGCACCCATTGCAAAAAACTTGGACACCTAGAAGACAGGTGCTTTAAGGATGTTAGCGGCCTCTTGCCCTAATAGAGAAAACAAAAGAAAGGAAAGGGAAAACATAGAGAAAGAAGGAGTATCCATTGCAGCTCTCAGAAATCCATAGTCGTCCATGCTCTCATACAGCAACACACACACAACCTCTCACCGTGAACAACCCAACCACATAAGGTAGGTGGACACACCTAACTTTGGCACGCCCACTCTATCATAAAGTGCACTGACTCACCGGATCTGACATCCAACGCGGTGTTGATCCGGCTCGACGGTAGGGTGGTTGACTGCCTGCTACTACGGCCGACTGTCTGGCCACCAACACTTGGCAAGCCTGGTGGGTCAGATTCCCAATCCGACTACTCGAACCCGCAATCATAGGGCATGCCAGCATCGTGCACATGATATGTAGCTAGTGCTAAGTATAGTGTAGCCATTTCATGGCAACATGCCAAGGTTGGGAACCCATCAGATACAAGGCTATCCACCCATGATCATACAAAATGAAAACATAAAACCAGGTTATGATCAGTATGTCCAGACTCCACTGGCACGGAGTAGACATGGGGTAGGAATAACACTGCCCATCAAAAAGATAGGTCGATGAAGCTCCAGCATTTGCTATATGCTAACATACCCCAATTGGCACAACACTGCAAGGTTGAATCGATGAACATGGCGCATCATCACCAGAAATTTTTTCTAAATAGCACAAGAGTGTGTGCATAAGCAGCCAATTAAGCACTCTATCCACATCATGCTTTGTAGGCTCATCAAGAACATTCAATCCATGCTCTACTGCATCCGGTATACAAGCAGAATCTGCATGATCCACATCCTCTTCCAGCATGGTGTCAAACCAAGCTGCATCAACCTATGCAACGCTATCACCATGGACAGGCACACCATCATCGGCCAGCAACATGTCAAACCAGTCTATGTCATCATCTTGCTCGAAACTGGACTAGATTTTTTGAACTATCTGCATCATGAGGGAAACCTGATGCAAGGTTAGAGACATCCAAGGGCATCACTTGGATCTTTTGGCCTTCCTGCTCCTTCCATGCTCTCTCAACCTTCACTATAACCATCTCATCATCATGGCCTAAAAAATACCATCTAGATCATTCGAATCTCCCTTGCTCAATATCCGAGCATAAATTGCATATTGGTGATTCACCTATTTATCCATCCAAGGGGTGAGGGCTTCTCCGAGCTTCTGGAGCCACTCTGCTCCTCCCAACCTCACCCTTGTCCTTATGTGTCAAAGCATCCTAGAGATTGTCCTCTATGCTCTCCGAGCATATCCGTCTGAGGGGTCTCATCATGTGAGGGCATTCCTGGGCTCTCTCGGCCACACTATAAAGAGTAGTGCAATGCCCTTATCATGATAGTGATAAAATTGCCCTCATTTTTTGACATCCATAGGTTTAGATGAGGAAGATTTGATTTTAAGGTAATCTTCAAGCATATTATTATTTAAATAGATTGCTTCCTTGCAACATTCATTGAAGGAATTTAAATTTATGGAGATGATCAAGTTGTGCAACCGGTTCTTTTTTAAACTCATCATTTGCATTGTATCATTCAATTTATCCTAGGCCTCGCATTGTGAGTTCAATGATGCCAACACCTACAACTCTCATGTCAAGCCTCATACAAGATCTTGACTAGACATAATGCCTGGGTGGTTGCAAGATGAGGTTATCTAGTTTCATGTCGTGGGCGCCCTTGGCTTTAGCTGAAAAACAGGCATTTTTTCAAGAAGAATAGCCAATCTCTCATAGTTAGCCAAGGAGTTTCACTTCAAGGTCTTCTAATGAAACATCATATGCAAAGTTGGGCACCTAAAACTATAATCTGATCGAATATCCAATAATTGCAAATCCCCTTTTCTTTGGGAACCAAGTTTGTATACAGGCCCTGTCCTAGGTTTAGACAGGTATAGTGAATGTGAGTAAATTGCCTATAACTTTTACATTATTACTCATACGATGTTCCCACTTTGCATATCACAAATACAAATAACATAGAGCTTAACTTGATTTATCGAGTAATTTTTGATGTGTTCTACTATTTTCTATATTATTTAAAAGATATTAGAATTGTTTAAAAACATACTATTTTATCCTCCCACCACATCTACCATTTAAAATGCTCAAATTGTATGGATCTAGTGATGATTAGATTGGGAAAGATTAGTATAATGTGGGTATAAGATAAAATTACAAATCTAACGGTTTGATTTTTGTAGATTTACTTTGGAAAATTTATTATGACTGTTAGAGGCCCATTAAATCAATAGTAATTTAATTCTAGAAAATTAAATATTGAATCTTTCAATCTAAAAACTCAAGGGATCAATACTCTTGTTTCCATGAATTTATTAAAAAAATTTTGGCTTGATTCGAGTATGGGAAGGTCCATTTTCAATCCTCCCAAGTGAAAATTCCCATATTGTGTCCACTCTCCCCTTTTCAAGTCTAAAACCAATCCTAGTTAGGTTTGGAAATCTAGGCTTGGTAAACTTCACAGCTTAGGTTTCATTCCATGTGTGAGGCTTGGGTAGGCCCAAACCTTATATATGCATGCCACTTTATGTCCACGTGAGCATCGAGAGGATCCACATAAGCAGCTTGCCACCTCAGCTTGCCACCTCCACCCTCCATGTCAGCATGGTCAACCTAGTTGACTCCCCACCTCATCATCCTAGTCATCATTAATGCCACATCATCTTGCCACCTTTGCATGCCACCTCGCACATGGTGACATGGCATGCCACATCATGGAATTGCCACATCAACCATAATAGTGCCACATGTCAAGAGAATGCCACGTGTCATGCACGCTTGTGACACGTGGCATCTCCTTCCCACCTCCCCTCTTTTTTTAAAAACATATTTTTGGAAAAGTTAATTTAGTAATTTAGAGAAATAGAATATAGAAATTTAAATAATAAAATATATGTAACTTATTAAATAAAAGAATTTAAAATCACTAATTTTAAAGGGTTATATTTTGGGATTAGATCAATAAAAATATTATTAAAGATCATATTATTAATTTTAAAAAAAATAAATTTTTATATTTTTATATTTCTTGAAATTTTTTTATGTAGAATAAACCTTTGAATAAAATATGAAAAAAATACTTTATTTAAAAAAAGCAGTTATATAATTATAAAATAAAAGATTTCTTTAAAGATATATTTATATATCTGGAAATGATAAATATATAGACTTGTTAATAAATATTATAAATAATATTAATTTTTAAGTGGATAATAGTTTATCTTTAATTATCTTTATGTTTATCTTAGTTATCCAATCAATCTTAGATAGGAAATCCAGTGAGATTTGAAGTGGATAACCTATTTTTCCTATATAATCACACATCTCTAGTACTATCCCACACTTATCTGTAGTACTATCCCATCATTGAGCCTTTATAATATTTTCTCTCTTAGCTTCCTTGAGAATGGGTTCTCAAAGTCGTAGGAGTCGGGAACGTGATAGGACTAGACTCCCCCCCATCCACCAAGTTCAAGAGGAGGAGAGGAGAAGGGTAGCTCGTGAGAGAAAGAGAGAGTGGAGAGCACGTCAACGAGCAACACCATCCGTTGGCGATGATCCAAGCCTTGCTCCTCCTCTTCCACTTCCTCTCCCTTCGCCCTCTTCCCCCCCACTACCCCTTAGTTTAGATAATCCACATGAACCCGCCCTTCTTGAGTCCTCTCTTCTACAAGAACCCACCCCCCCTCCTTTGGGCGCCCTTCGTGTGGATAGGAAAGAACTATCAAAGTCAGGGGCACATCGTCGTGCCCATGCAATCTTCCAATCCTATTTCAAAGACCTCACGTCTTCATCACAGGCATGTGTGCTTGATGCTTTGATTGATCTGCCCAACATGGCCAACTGCAGGGCGCTTTCCGACATTGGAGGTCGAAGAGAGAGGAGAGCTGGCATGGCGGTGCTACAAAGTGTTCGTCATTCCTATATAGTTAACAAGAAGAGGAACTCTGCGGACGCTTTGGCTGCTCGACGGGCTATTGTGGCAGCCATAAGTAGCTCCCAAATGAAGGGTAAGGTTAGTGCCACATCTCGCATCCTTTCCATAGCACCACACGCACTTAGAGTTGGGTCTATTAGGCGACAAAGTTTAGATGCCAATGAGGTTGGTGCTATGTGGGCGAGTAGTGGTCGTGTAGCTAGGCATGATAACCTACTAGATGAAACCACTAGAACCTTGATAGAAAGTTTTTGGGAGGAGAATTGTCGTGCATCGCCAGTTTTCAAGAAAGCTTTGCGTAAGAGAGTGACAAGAGGAGTGTTCATTGAGCACGGTGCTTGCTTTCTTGAAATGTCCCAAACTGAGTTGTATTCTCAGTTTGTGGCTTCGTATCCAGAGCTTAAAATTGGGCAAAGGTCATTTGAGGGGTGTAAGCCTTGGTTTGTGAGGTACTCACGTCGCCTGGTGGCACGATTGACCGTAGAGCCTCCCATGATTGTGACACAGTACCTGGCACCTTGGGCTTACATTCCATCAGGAGCACGTGCATGGCGGCCCCCACGATTTACACACGACGGTTTGCATGCTTCTGTGGAGCATGTATGGATGGCGATTGGTCACATTGTGCCTCGAGAGGATGGGCAGATGCATGGATACAGACATTCCTCTCCCTCGAGCATCCTTCACATCCAGTGGTGTCTGATGAGCACACAGGTCCTGCGTTCATGGTCAGTTATGATGACCTGATAGATTTGCTACAGGAGGGTGATGTATTTGCTGTTATTGCCAGTGAGGGAAATAGCGAGGGAGTAGACTACTATCTGATGAGTTGCACTAGGCCAAAGTGCATGCTTGACCAGGACACAGTGGATGATCATGGGTTTTCTTATGACGCCCATAGCATGATTGTGGCAGGCCGGTTCTAGCAGCAGATTCGACTTCATCGGGGGAGTCTTGAGTTCCAGCAGTGGAAGTGGGAGTTAGAGGCATTTCAGTTCTCTCATCTAGTGGTTGCTACCACTCTTGTTCGAGTACAGAGCCGAAAACACAGTTCTCACCCTCGTTTTCGGCTTCGAGTGGATGACCATGAGAGCATTCTAGAGCAGTTGAGAGCTAGAGAGGGTGCTGCTGACTAGATCTCTATCTTGATAGTGACTAAACTCAGACTAGCTGGGTTAGCTCACTTACATTGTACTTAGATTTTTGGGCAGTGACTAGCCTCAGACTAGCTGGGGTAGCTCATTTTCATTCTGATGTACTTATTTGATGTTTATATCATTATGAGTTTTCTCATTATTGAGTATCATTACATTTTAGTTGATGGTATGGGGAAGGCCCGGATTTTCCATGGCCTCTTAAGCACCAAGAGACTTGAAAAACCCGCACTGGGCGCCAATTGCCAATCCAAACATGCTCTGATGGGGACCAAACTTTGCAAGCATGTGGGGGGGACCCACCCCCACATGCTTGCAAAGTTTGGCCCCCATCGGAGCATGTTTGGGTACGATGGTATGGGGAAGGCCCGGATTTTCCATGGCCTCTTAAGAACCAAGAGACATGAAAAACCCGCACTGGGCGCTCATTGCCAATCCAAACATGCTCTGATTGTGACCAAACTTTGCAAGCATGTGGGGGGGACCCACCCCCACATGCTTGCAAAGTTTGGTCTCCATCGGAGCATGTTTGGGTACGATGGTATGGGGAAGGCTCGGATTTTCCATGGCCTCTTAAGCACCAAGAGACTTGTAAAACCCGCACTGGGCGCCAATTGCTAATCCAAACATGCTCTGATGGGGACCAAACTTTGCAAGCGTGTGGCGGGGACCCACCCCCACATGCTTGCAAAGTTTGGTCCCCATCGGAGCATGTTTGGGTACGATGGTATGGGGAAGGCCCGGATTTTCCATGGCCTCTTAAGCACCAAGAGACTTGTAAAACCCGCACTGGGCGCCAATTGCCAATCCAAACATGCTCTGATTGTGACCAAACTTTGCAAGCATGTGGGGGGGACCCACCCCCACATGCTTGCAAAGTTTGGTCCCCATCGGAGCATGTTTGGGTACGATGGTATGGGGAAGGCCCGGATTTTCCATGGCCTCTTAAGCACCAAGAGACATGAAAAACCCGCACTGGGCGCTCATTGCCAATCCAAACATGCTCTGATTGTGACCAAACTTTGCAAGCATGTGGGAGGGACCCACCCCCACATGCTTGCAAAGTTTGGTCCCCATCGGAGCATGTTTGGGTACGATGGTATGGGGAAGGCCCGGATTTTCCATGGCCTCTTAAGCACCAAGAGACATGAAAAACCCGCACTGGGCGCTCATTGCCAATCCAAACATGCTCTGATTGTGACCAAACTTTGCAAGCATGTTGGGGGGACCCACCCCCACATGCTTGCAAAGTTTGGTCCCCATCGGAGCATGTTTGGGTACGATGGTATGGGGAAGGCCCGGATTTTCCATGGCCTCTTAAGCACCAAGAGACATGAAAAACCCGCACTGGGCGCTCATTGCCAATCCAAACATGCTCTGATTGTGACCAAACTTTGCAAGCGTGTGGGGGGGACCCACCCCCACATAGTTGCAAAGTTTGGTCCCCATCGGAGCATGTTTGGGTACGATGGTATGGGGAAGGCCCGGATTTTCCATGGCCTCTTAAGCACCAAGAGACTTGAAAAACCCGCACTGGGCGCTCATTGCCAATCCAAACATGCTCCGATGGGGACCAAACTTTTCAAGCATGTGGGGGTGGGTCCCCCCCACATGCTTGCAAAGTTTGGTCCCCATCGGAGCATGTTTGGGTACGATGGTATGGGGAAGGCCCGGATTTTCCATGGCCTCTTAAGCACCAAGAGACATGAAAAACCCGCACTGGGCGCTCATTGCCAATCCAAACATGCTCTGATTGTGACCAAACTTTGCAAGCGTGTGGGGGGGACCCACCCCCACATGCTTGCAAAGTTTGGTCCCCATCGGAGCATTTTTGGGTACGATGGTATGGGGAAGGCCCGGATTTTCCATGGCCTCTTAAGCACCAAGAGACTTGAAAAACCCGCACTGGGCGCTCATTGCCAATCCAAACATGCTCTGATGGGGACCAAACTTTGCAAGCATGTGGGGGTGGGCCCCCCCCACATGCTTGCAAAGTTTGGTCCCCATCGGAGCATGTTTTTGTACGATGGTATGGGGAAGGCCCGGATTTTCCATGGCCTCTTAAGCACCAAGAGACTTGAAAAACCCGCACTGGGCGCTCATTGCCAATCCAAACATGCTCCGATGGGGACCAAACTTTGCAAGCATGTGGGGGTGGGTCCCCCCCACATGCTTGCAAAGTTTGGTCCCCATCGGAGCATGTTTGGGTACGATGGTATGGGGAAGGCCCGGATTTTCCATGGCCTCTTAAGCACCAAGAGACTTGAAAAACCCGCACTGGGCGCTCATTGCCAATCCAAACATGCTCCGATAGGGACCAAACTTTGCAAGCATGTGGGGGTGGGTCCCCCCCACATGCTTGCAAAGTTTGGTCCCCATCGGAGCATGTTTGGATACGATGGTATGGGGAAGGCCCGGATTTTCCATGGCCTCTTAAGCACCAAGAGACATGAAAAACCCGCACTGGGCGCCAATTGCCAATCCAAACATGCTCTGATGGGGACCAAACTTTGCAAGCATGTGGGGGTGGGTCCCCTCCCCATGCTTGCAAAGTTTGGTCCCCATCAGAGCATGTTTGGGTACGATGGCATGGAGATTTTCAACAAACAATATGATAGCCAAAGTGTTAAAAAATATAATAAAATCAAGAACATCAACTAAAATGTAATGATACTCAATAATGAGAAAACTCATAATGATATAAACATCAAATAAGTACATCAGAATGAAAATGAGCTACCCCAGCTAGTCTGAGGTTAGTCACTGCCCAAAAATCTAAGTACAATGTAAGTGAGCTAACCCAGCTAGTCTGAGTTTAGTCACTATCAACAGCAACCCAATCAAAATCGTCATCTCTAACTGCCGGTCGACGTGCGCGTCGAGGCTGTTGTGCACGTCGAGGAGGCTGTGCCGGCTGCGGGGGTCGTCGAATGTCTGCGGGGAGGTCTGCCTCAAATGAAGGATCGTGAGCTGGTACCGGTGTACTCGGGAGCTCACGAGTCCCAAAAGCTGCTATGGCCCTCTCTCTCTCTCTACGTCGTGCTAATGCAAGACGCCTCTGTCTGTACACCCAAAATCTATAATCTGCAATGGTGCATGTCTGCCACTCTGCTCGTGTGTAAGCTCCTATGCTGTAAGGACACGCTGCTCATGAGAAGCAGCACTGCTGCTAGCACCATCACCCGCTGTGCCACTAGGGCCAGCACCTCCCACGCGCTCATATGCTGTCACCTGGCTCTCATGTAGGACTCTCTGGTAAGCGTCGAACTCATGTGAGCTCCACTCTATCTCAGGAGGCACCTCAGGCTCCTGGGCTCTATCGTCGAAGGCGTCGAGTCCCAAGTCCATAGCTGATGTAAAGTCGACAGGCCTGCCCGTCCTGGCATCTACTCGTACAAGGCCTGGGTGAAGATCATCGATGCCCAATACCCTGTACGTCGCTAAGTCGACGCGTGCACGGCAGGATGGGCATGCTGAGAACCGGACGAGCTCCTGGGTGATGCAAGACAAGTGGAAAATATGTCCACATCCTAGGGCATATCCTCCTGTACTATCAATGTCCTCGATACATAAACAGCAGCATGCATCACGTAGGAAGGGTGGTGCATCCTGCGGGAGAGGTCGTCGAAAAACCTCTGTGAGACAGGCTGTGGATATAACGGTAGGTAAGGCACTGTCACGTCCGATGATCTACGATACTCTCGAACATGCAGCATCAGCTGCTCTGCCTTGTGCTGGGCAATCTGCTCCATAATCTGATGATGCTGTGCCTCAGCTCTGGAGCTCTCTACCTCGGTCCGAGCCTACGCAAAAAAGTAAAGCATTAAAATATTTGATTAGTCTCTCATTAGGTATTACTTAAAGAAATTTGTAACTTAGGATCTTAATTATAACTCTTTAACGTGCAAGAGAAACCTACTTGCTGGATGTCGGACTCTCTCAGATGCTGTGCCTCTGCAGTAGCTGCCTCTGCCATCTGTAATGCAGCGCGGAGGCGGTCTATCTCCGCTCTCGCCTCTACCAACTCCTGAGTGAGCCTCTGAGTGGTAGGTGTGGGAACCTGCGTGACACAATCAACCATGCTGCTCATGTAAAAATATAGAAAAGTACATATAAACATGAAGATAAATGACCAAAAAAACTTAAGACGTAATATATATGTAAATATCTCCACATCTGTCGTCGGTATAGATCGTGAGAATAGCCGCACCACGTGCTGGATGCTCTCCGTGGTACTCCGTACGTCAATGCCGACCTGCGTGCCAAGAGCCTCTACTGTCGACAATGGCACAAATGAAGGATCCGTGGTAGGTGCTACACGAAGGGCTGGTGGAGGCCGCCTACCCTGGTCCTGGAGACGACCTCGGCCAGCACCACCACCCGGACGATGGCTGGTGTAATCGACCTCCTCCCCTAAGACAAACTCCGCATATAACTGCTTTGCGAAGTATATGGGAATCTGGCGGTTGTTCGGCATCCTCCCATATGCGGCAACATATCGACTATAGATATGTGCCGCCATACGAGGATGCGAACACCGCGAAATAGTGAGGGGCTTGCCCGCCCCGGGCCTCATCCCACGACTATCGAGGAAAAGATCTAGGAAAGCCCCATCCCTAATAGGAGCAAGATCACAGACCTGACGATATGTCAGGCCATGTGACACAGGAGCAGCGCGATGGTGGGCTATCCACTCATCTACATAAACAATATCGTGAAGGCTACGAAGGGACGCAAGCATCGCCTCCAAGTCTGCCACGATATGTAATGTAGACGGAGTGTCTCTAGCACTCCTACGGATAGCCGCTAACTCGCGGTCTATCTCCGCGATGAGGTCCGCAATAGATGAGCGGCCCTCCTCGTGGCCCTCCATGCTAAAACCTAAGCCAAATGTGAAGGGTCCAATGTGAAGGGTCCAATATGAAGGGTCTAATGTGAAGGGTCTAATGCTTAGTGCTAAGTAGCACTAATGAAGCTAAAAACAAAGCTAATGGGCTCACTAATACTAATCCAAATCAAGAGAGCAAGAGAGTGAAAACGACTTGTGAAAATGAGGCAAAAAAAAAAGTTTTCCGGTTTTATAACCTCGATCGAGGTTCGGAAACATCATGCAATTTAGGGTTTGCAAGATTAACGCTCTGGATATTAGGGTTAGTGCAACATACGGCCAAGATACACACCTAATTCTAGGGTTGGGGAAGGATCGACGGCTGAGATTTGATATTACTATCTCGTTCGAGGTAAATGGACGGCCACGATTTAAAGGCATTACCACGACAAGGTATCTCGACGGTCAAGATTCATTATATACCTCGATCGAGATATTTAAACGGCCGAGATCGCATCTTCCAGCGTACGTGAATGGACGGTATAGATTGCGTTTCCGTATCTCGATCGAGATAATTGGACGGTGGATATTGCATCTACGTATCTCGATCGAGATATTCGGACGGTGCAGATTGAATCTCTGTATCTCGATCGAGATATTTGGACGGCTGAGATTTGAACTCAGTATCTCGATCGAGATATGGGGACGGTGGAGATTGTATCCGATTACCTCGAACAATGAATGGTCGCGATTGGATGTACATTTCTCGTTCGAGATACGTGGACGATGGAGATGTGCAAGTCAAATATGCCTACGGGGATAGAGCGTGGCCCTGATGTGGATCCGAGTGGCATAGATATCTCGATCGAGATATTGTGGTGGCGGTGACATGTATTGGTGACATGGATGACGCCTGGAAACCCGGACCTGCTAGCGTGGCATTAGTTGGCATCTCGATCGAGATATGTCGATTTAGGCTCGGGAGGCACGTGTCGTCTTTTGATTCGCGGCACTATCACGATCGAGGTACTCCGCCCGAGATGCATGGATGTCCCAATTTTAGAGAGAGTGAACGAAAGTGAGTACCCTCATCTTGCAACCACCCGCCTACATCAGTCTATCCATAGATAACCCCTTGTCTCTAAGTAGGGAAAGTAAGATAAAAAGGAGCTGAGCCTCCTATAGAGACAAGGCTCACAAAAAGACACCCAAAACATTTAGATATTGTTCTTGGACAGAGAACCCATGACTTCAAAATATTCAAATTTTGGGAGACATCTAGGGCAAAGAACCCTTGACTCATATAAAAAGAACTATAAATCCCAACCATAATCTTCCTCACTAAGAGAAAGATTTGTCATGAGAGTGAGGGATTTGTCTATTGTAGATGCTTCAACTTCATCTTCATCTTTATGCTCTTGCACCAAGTTTGCATGATCCTTTGATTGCTCTTTGGCCATCTTCTTTGTTGGTGATCGAACAGCCGCCAGGCGGTCAGCCACCCTACCGCCGACCCAAATCACCCTACCCGCCGACCCGGATCAGTGCTATCGGATGTCAAAGCTGGTGAGTCGGCACATTTTATGATAGAGCTGGCGTGCCAAAGTTAGGTGTGTCCACCTACCTTATGTGGTTGTTGGGATCATTCACGGTGAGAGGTTCTGTGTGTGTCGGTGAGAGGTTGTGTGTGTGTCGCTGTATGAGAGCATGGACGACTATGGATTTCTGAGAGCTGCAGTTTTCCCTTTCCTTTCTTTTGTTTTCTCTGTTAGGGCAAGAGGCTGCTAACACTTTGGCGATCAAGATGCTAGCAACCCCTATTAGGAGATGAAGCTCGATGCATAAATGGGTGCAGAGCTGCAGGCAGAGAGACCTCTCATTTTCCTGTCGTCTCAATCTTAGAGCGGCTCTCTAGCTGAGTGTTAATCTCATTTTTGTGTTCCCTCAATCGCAAAGGCTCCTCAGCTTGAGTTTTAACTTGTCTCGCCTTCCAGTACTGAGAACATGAACCCTTGCGTTCTGCTCGCATGATGATGGCAGCCTTGCCATAAACATCGCTTTGTGTAATGTGTACCTATTGGGCATTTGTGTGACCCTTCCTCCTCCTGCTAGCAACGAACCTGCAAGCTCAAGGCCAACAAACAATAAGCTGCAGAGAGAACCCCATTCGGCGACACTAGAAAAATGTCTTCTGATAATCATTCCGGGTCACCCACTGCGAGAAAGTCCAAGACACCCGCCACCCTGCCCAGACTGCCATTTCCCAGCAGCCACCCGATGTTCAGACTCCGCATGACAACCCAACTTCCTGCATCACCTGGATGCTCATTCCGGACTCCGGGAACTGCCGTGCCCGCAAGTCACCTTGACTGCTGCTCCTGCTGGAGGCAACCCGGACTGCCGTCTCTGCACCTACCACCCGGAACCCAGATTAATTCCGCGACACACCCGAATGCCAATTCCGCCATCAATGCAACCCCCCTGATTCCACAAGCCACCTTGACTCCGCACTCATCCACCACCCTCCCGATTCCGCACCACCGTTGAAGCTGCCCTGACACCCCACTTGCTCATCCCAGAAGCGGATCAATACTCTGCTCGCCAACCCTGAACGTGGATCAGGGTTCCGCGTGATGAATCTGGAAGCGATCAGTCTTCCGCCTTACAATCCCGAACGCCATGAGGTCTCAGATGCAACAAAGGCATAGCCATGATCGATGAAGGCAGCCAACAGCACAACAACGTCGACTCTGACCGAGCCTTGAAGCGGCGCCCTTGGGCCTGCAAACTCCAGAAAGCGGATAATTAGTCTGTTTGCTGACACGGACGGGGAAAATTATTCCGGTTATCCGAAAGGCAAATCCGGGCCTACGCTCCGCCGATAGTTATTTGCAAAGAGCCACATTTGCTGTACATATAAACCATCCACGTGCAAGGGACTCCTCAACTTCCTCATGCCCCTAAACCCTTCGCACTCTATGAAAAAACCCTTTCACTAGGAACTTACCCCCTTGTGATTCAATCCATGGATGAACTAACACCAAAACAATTCAAAATAAGGTCCACTTATGACTACGCCCAAAAATCAATTCTCATCATCCAAGACTGAATCCAACTAGGGAGGAGAAACCAAAAAGGAACTATCAAAGCTATCATTGTAGTGCTTTGATGACAGGATTGTGGAGTGCCCAAAATGGAATGCTCCAAATCCTCTAGCTTTGTTAACGTTATATGTGTGATGAGTGTGGATTAGCACATTTGTAGAATATAAATTGAGAGCCGCTATTAAATCCAAATCATCTAGCTCTATTAATGTTATATTATGTGATGAGTGTGGATCTGCACATTTGTAGAATATACATTGAGAGCCGTTATTAAATCCACATAAGGATCCATGTGTAATCAAGGGCTTATTATCCTAAGTGTACAAGAATCAAAAACTTAAACCAGCCAACATTGTACGAACATGCAAACTATATATTCAAAAGATAAAGGCACTTAAAGAAATAAAGATTAAGATTTGAATACACCTGTTGTAGTACCCTGTTGATGTTGTTCGTTTGCATTGATGCATTGCTGATTTTGTGCAGATTGCTCCTCCTTGATCTTTGTAAGCGTAGCATGTCTCCCCCCTTCCTAATTTGTTTGCACGATAGGTGGACTATTGGGGCGTGTTTGATGCTCTTGTTTTAGCGAAGATTTCTGTAAAATTTTTATTAACAAACAAGAAAAAAAAAGAAAAAAATAAAATTTGCCATTGGTGCCAAACACCGAATATAGCCGAGGGGAAAAACCCAGTGGGATAAAAGTGCCCTGGCTTGTCGATCTTATTATGGAGTCACTGAACTTACCTTTGCGCTGGCGGTGGATCCGTGTCCTCGTCTGCTGGAAAGATGGTATCAATTTCCTCAGGATGCAAAGACAACCCCTCACAAAAACCTGCCGCCGCTGGAAAAGGTGGTAGAGGAAGGAGTGCTTCCTCACTAAAATATGGCATTGGTTCTATGGGAAGGTTAATCAGACAGTTTTGATTTTGGAACTGTGCAATGTAGGTACTCATATTGATCCAATATTGACATGTGGAGGCTTGGGGAAGGAGGGCTTGCAAGATCGGTGGTTGCAAGTCATTTAGGCTTGTATCCCTCCATTGTTGTGCTTGAACCTCCTCAGGTAATCTACGTTGATTTGGTCCTCTCTCTGGTATTCTCACATTAAGAAGATTATGGCGTTGGGGTGTAACTCCCACAATTTGCTTCATTAAGCCCGTGCCATATCGTCTAAAGTAAGAGCGGCATATCCAACAAATATGTGAAGCTTCTTCTAATACAAGCCGTGCACACTCTTGACAATGTGGAAATGGGTGATGCTGTTGATAGAATAATGTGACAAAGTGATGCCCACAGTAATTTTCACCTAAGGGAGCATAGAAGTACCTAGAATGTGTTTGAAACGGAGGAGCACTATAACCCCCGCGATGATCTGGTCGAGTACTATCAGGGTCAATGCATGGTGGACATGTATCTCGCCAAATATCCATCAGGAGTTATCTGGACGTAGAACAATGAAATTTAGAACACTCATATCCATCATGACAATTCCAATCAAAAACAAGATTATCTCAGAGAGAACACATCTTCTAAAGGCATAAGGAACTACATTATTCAAACATTGATTTACCAAAGAGCTTTAATTGTAGTTTTAATGCCTTATCTTTAATTTTTGGTATATCCTTTTTAAGAAGTGGAAACTTTAGCAATTGTCTTGGAATTCGAGCAAGATAAGAGGATTTAGGCATTGAAATGCTAGAATCTATGCTCAAATGAGACTCATTTAGACATGTCGTAGGTACACAAGTTGATGGTTGAATTGTGTTACAAGGAGAAATCGGGACAACCGGTGTTTTAATACATGTTTTAGGAAGATCAACACAAGTAGTTTTGTAGGTGCTATCACAGCCACCTTTCCTTTCTTGAAGAGTTTGTGTTGATTTCTTTTGCACCCACTGATATGGACAATCAAGGGTGGCTTTTGGCACCTTTCGGAAACACTCTTTTACCCCTGCCAAAGCATGGCATTTTGGAAGCCAAATTGCTGTTACACCCTCATAATAGCCTTGTGCTTTAAGAACATGTTTTGGGACCCATCGAGTAACAATCCGAGGTTTAGGCTTGGAAATGATGTGCTTTTTAGGAGTTTTGGCAATTGGACTAGATGGTACAAGTTTGTACGCATCTTTGGGTAGCCACATTGATAATTCCTTCTTACCTGGCCTTCTTTGAGCATCAACTAGAGTAGTTGGAACATGCCAGCCATGGCCCTCACTTGAGTACTCATCAATAATCCACATCATTTGTTTTGGAGCTTCAAGAGCAGATTTTTATTGTGGGTTGGGTAAGGTAGAAACATTACCCCTTTGACACGATAAAGCTCGTGGAGTAGCCGAGACTTCCTTAACATGCAATGCTATTGTGGATGAATTCCTATAGTACAAATCATCTAGAAGGACACGTGGTTGTACCATTCGTATAGGAATAATATCATATCCATCTGAGTCACAAAATTGAATTGGCTTCGGTAAAGCACATGTCGATAATGTTGCAAGGACATGACTCCATTCTAATGGATCAATTAAATGCTCAGGGAAGGGTTGTGGAATGTATGCCTCGTCTGATACACTTCGATTACCCTTAAGTCTCTCAGTGTTGAAATCCTTACATGAGGCTCCACACATCCATAGATCTTCTCGTTCATCGGACAATGTAACTCTTGAGCCCTCAGATGAAGCAGAATCAAACTCGTCTATTGGAGACCTTGTTACATCACGATATGAGTGATTCCTTAGGTTGACCCTTGTGATGACAGAATCATGTCGGAGGTACAAATAATTGTATCCCCAATCTTGAATCATTTTAAATTGTCGCATGAATGGTCTACCCAATATCACTTCATAGTTTGGATGTTTTCCAAAATCCACTACTGCAAAGGTGTGCTCATATTCAATCCCACATGTGGTGACCAATATGTTCTCAAGCAGCCCAAGGGGATGTTCTAAGCTTCCATCTGCTAGCTGCAAGCGCATCCTGGTACTCCTAATAGCTGGTTTGCCCCATTTTTCCCAAATGGACCTTGTCACAATGCCCACTCCTGCACCACTATCAAGTATTGCAGTTGAAGATACTTTTCGCACTTCTAATGGGAGGGTAACATTTCCCTGATCATCCTCACAAAATTTTCCTACTTTGTTGATAGGAACTGGCATTACATGCTTTGTCTCAGGGTGTATAGTACACTCATGGTGAACCTTTTATAGCAATACCTGCTCTGACAAACATGTGGCAATATCATTCCACAACTCAGGTCGAATTTTTATCAAATCAAGCAAAGGTAAGGTACAAGCCACTGGTGCTGACAAAATAGCTTGCACCATACTCATATCTTTCTCCTTTGTCAACCTTTTATGCATGGAGGGTATCCTCAAGGTTTGAGAACAGTTCTCATATTCTCCCAGATATGATGGTAAGGTTTTCATTGTATGCTTACTTCTAGGAGAAACAATTGTTTGAACTTCCTCCTGGATGCTTGGGTGTCTAAATTTATTTTCCGTGCCCCTGGTAAAATCCACCTCAGAGAATGGAGGCGAACTAATAGAAGACATGTTCTCATGAACTTTCTCATGAACTGCGGCCCATATCTCATTTGTCATGTCCTCATTAGCGTCAATAACTTCATCATTGCATGGGAAGACAAGGCTAGGTGGTGGCAGATTACCCCCTTTCAATTGGGTGTCAATTGGTGCAGACCTTTCGCTATGAGCTTGTGAAATGAGCTCACTTTTCATTTCCCGACTTGATGACACTTCTGGTATGGTTTCTAATGTTGGCTTAAGAGAGGTTGGGCCCCGAGGAATAGGTGGTGGTGGTCCCTCAAGTATTGACTGAGCTTCCCTAATAAGTTGTTGATGTACAGCTAAATTGATCTTCTCCTCACGAGGGTTTGGGTATTCTTGAAGCTTCTTGGGTAGCTCAGATAAAGCTACAATGCGACTTCTATGAGCATCAATGATGGCCTCTAGAGTCTCATTCACTTTATCCACAAAAACAGAACCCCCAGAACTATCCTCAGTCGTACTAGCCTCATCTTGTTTAACACTAGGCCCAGGTTGAGGTTGATGTTCCTCATGCACTTCTTGGGAAGTAAAAGTTTTATCCCTCATGTTTTGTTTAGAGGCTTCTTGAGAACTAGTGGATGTACTTTTAGTTCGCTTGTTTCAATTCTTCTTCCTCCTAGTGGTTTTTTTTCTATTGGACTGTAGGGTCTTGTCCACTAGATTTGTCTTTGCATTCCTAGTTCGAGGTGTCTCATCAGTCTGTATTTCGGCATTTCGTGTCTATGATCTAGTCATGACTCTAAGTGGCACGACATCCTCATTCTCAGATGAAGGTGGTGATGGAACTGTACCTACAAGGTTGAGTGAGACCTTTGGTTGAGAGGTGCCTTCCTCATGTGGTTTCAGCAGACAGTCTTTTGGGAAGTGTTCTACACAACACCCTAGACAATATCTTTCAATTGGTGGAAACTGTTGTACTGTTGTATTGGACCGAGATGCTTGCCTTGAGCGATGTGGACAATCACGAGCCCAATGGGGTTCTCCGCACTCATAACAGGGGCCCATTGGTTTGGCCTCTACTTTCCTTGGCTGCCATTGACCTGAGGGGCCTGGAGTCCTAGGTTGGTAGCCGCCTAGCAACATTAAAGAGTTTTGTTCCCCTGGTTGAACGTCCAGTGCTGGGCTCGGGTATGCGGGACTTTCAAAGATATTTTCTTTGGATGAATATGATGCGTATTCTTCCTCCACATAGCCTGGGTTTACCAAGTCTCTACACATATTTGAATTGTCGTAGTCGACAACCCTCACAGGAGCAGTCCCTGGGAGCAGGAGGTTGGGCACCAAGAACAGGTCGTGCTTGCTCTTGTGCCATCGGTGGCTTACGTTTAAAATTAGTATACTGTTGATACATTTGTCGAGCCACTCCACCCCGTGGCTGCTCACGTTCCTGTCTCATTCTCGCAATGCGAGTGCATTCCTGTGTGGTGTGGGTAAAGTTCCAGCACAGGCTTGACACCACTTTTTTGTGGGTTGGTTTGTGACTAGAGGAGAAAAGGTGTTACAATCCTCTGTTTTATGGTTACCGCCACATGCTCCACAAAGATGAGGACCTGTAGGAAGTACACTCCTCATTCTCTGCTGCTGTTGTTGTGGCTGCATGGATGGACGATAGGTCTGTCCCAATCTCCGTAGTACTAGGTTAGCTATCTGGTCTGGATTTACTAGCGCGCTAGACCCTGAACTTTGGTCATCACCCCACTGATCTCTAGGTTTCACCTCTGGGCCACCAGAACCATCTTGGAACTTGAAGTTATCGGTGAAATCCATAGCATCATGGCAACACTCATTGAAATTTGTATGCTTCTTCGCATATAGATGTGTATGCAGTGTTGAATTTTTGAGTCCTTTTAAGAAGAGAGAAATTAATCGACTTTGGGCGGGCTTCTCATCTTCAGGGCAACGATTAATGTACTGCTTCATTCTATTTACACAGTCTCTAACACTCTCATTCTCGCCTTGTTTGAAAGAGTAGATGTGTGCTACCGTGTCATGTTGTATTCCCATCAAGGAAAAAGCAGCAATGAATCTCTCTTCCAAAACTCGTAAAGAAGATTTGTCTGAAGCCTCTAATGCCTGAAACCAAGCCAGGGCTTTTCCCTCAAGAGTGAGTCCAAATCCTTCAATTTGAGTATGCTTATCAGCCACTTGCTCAGCTCGAACTGCTTGTCTAAATGCTGCTACATGATCGTATGGATCTCCCGACCCTTCATACTTCTTTACCAGTTTCTGAAGAGTTGATGGTCTTACTTGTCTTGAATACTCGTCATAGGGCCTACGGCCTCTCACTCTCAGTGGAAATTGTTCCTCTCTTTGGAAAGATGGTCCACATGTTTCCAAAATTGGTGTGGGTACCCTATTACCAGCCTCACCAAACCCCTCCAAAGATTTTGTCACCCGCATTTCAGGAGGTGCATTAATGGGATGCCGAGTTGGCTCCCCTACCCTCCGATTGTTATAGTGAGAAAGATGTTGGTGTGGTGTGACCTGGTGTAGGACGATATCTTGGTGCTAGAGCTGGGCTACTAGCAGTGGTCCACTTAGATGTTGAGGGTCCCTCTCTAGTGAACTCTCGTAGGGGAGGAGCAACAGTTTCTCCAAGAAAGGCTGTCTCTCCTGGTTTAGCTGTATTTGTTGAGAACACTTCCATGAATAATGGTTGTCCTTTCCACGTGAGTTCCCGAATCTCTTTCCAATCTAAGGTTCGGTATTCATTGGCCCATTTATCAATTATTCTGTTCATGTGTCCTGCAAGCTTCTCAACTACCACCACATGAGCTAGAGGAAGATCCAGCTGTGGCAATCTAGTTGTGGCATAATATCCCTCTAACGAGTCCTTATAGACCTCTTGAAGTGGGTCATCCTGTAAGACCTTTGTCACAGGAATTTGTCGTACAAACTCCCATTGGCATTCAGCCCCCTGATCCAGTTTACACTTGCCTTTCCTATCCCTTTCCAAATTTAGATCTACAAGAAGTAAATCATCTATGGATGGCTTTGAGGACTGGGCATTGGATGGTCCAGGCATGTCCGGCTCGATGAGCTAATCATCTCTAGACACCCTTGCTCTGGAAAGTTCTGATAAGTCTAAGAACTCGGTTTTAGAGAGCTCCCCTAATTTGTCTACCTTTTCTGGATGGTAGGTGACTTCGTAGCGAACACCATCTCCACCCATGTACATGTTACCCTGGTCATTGACTAGAGGTGCTCTATCAAGTTCTGAGAAAATCTCTGCGATCTTAACAAGATACCGTTGTTGTGGATCCCTAAAGATCTCAGCTCCTTGAGCATTTGTGTAGACATATTGGAGTCTCACATTCAGTATTAACCCCATGGTGTCGGCTTCAAATGGATTAAAGGATCTTGAGGGTGTCCTATTTGGAGCTACGGGATGACTATTTGTCGGCCCTAGATTGTCCATGGACAATGAACTAGTTGTTCTAGAGGAAAGGGTATCGGATTGGGATTCAGAAAGGGTTTCAGCAATATCTGCCAAATTTCCTACCGATTGGGTCCCACTTTCCTGCGTAGGTACTCTAGAAGGTGCCCTAGGCCCTATGGCAGAATCTACAAGACGTCCTGACCGCAAGTGCATAAGGTCAAATTTTTTGGTTTTTTTATGTGTTTTTGTTTTGTTTTGCTTTTGTTTTTTTGTTTTTAAATAATATATATATATATATATATATATATATATATATATATATATATATATTTAACCTACCTAATCACTAAATGCACTAAAAGGAGTATGTGCGGTGTAACTATCTATCCTATTTTTTTTAAAAATTTAATTATGATTTTTTTTAATGATTTTATGTTTTTTATGTTTTTATTTTTTTAAACTTACACAAAAATTATGAATCACACTAAAAAAAAAATACTAATCATGCACAAAGTTACAAAAACTAAAAAATGTAAAAAAATACTAATTATGCAAAAAATTTAAAAAAATATGAAGAATTATAAAATATGCAAAAAAATAGACTCCTAAAAACACTTAATTTATCAATTTTTTTTTTAAATTTTCTTGTGTTTTCTTTTGTTTTTTCTCCTTTTGTTGGTTTTTTTTTATTGTTTAATGTTTGTTTGTTTGTTTGTTTTTTTTTTTAAATTTTTTTTTAACTAATAGATTTCGTGCCTAATTACAAAAAATATGAATTGACTAATTATGCATCAATTACAAAAAAAATAAAAAATAAAAAATGCACACTACTTTAATTATGCAAAAATTTAAATACGAAACAATGGATTCAAAAAATAAAAATTGTTTTTTTTTCTTTTTTTAATTTAATTGTTTTTTTTCTCGTGTTTTTTTTTCTCTTTTTTTTTCTTTTTATTTTTTTTCCTTTTTTTTAATTAAAAAATCTCTTTTTCTCTTTTTGTTTTTCTTTTTACAAAAATATTTTTTTTATTTTTTTATATTTATTATTATATTTTTTTATTTAAAAATACAAAAAAACATGAAAAAATTAATAAAAATAAAAAAATAAAAAATGGAAGATACACCAACCTTATCTTCCGCCTCCCGGCTCGCCCGGATTTCGCGCTGCCCCCACGCGCTCGCGTTCAATGCGGCGCTCGCTTTTCTGCGCCTCCTGCCAGCTGCACCACCAATGTCGCCTTCCTCTCCTTCTCTCTCCTTCACCAAAGTCAACCGTCTGCTCGTTCTTTCTTTTCTTCTACCTCAGCTGCTTCATATAAACCGGCCTCTGCTCCAGCTGCTTCTGCTTACGCCTTCTCGCTCCCACAGCCCGCGTTCACCCTGCTGCTGCTGCTGCGCCTCCTCAGCTCTACTTCCTTCGCAAGTTGCAGCCTACTTTGCTGCCAGCTGCCTTGCTCAACCTCAACTGGCACGTCAGCTGCCGCCGGCTCCCACACCGTCCACTTCGCCTCAGTGCTGCCGACGTCGGGCTTCTACTCAGTGCTGCCGACGCCGCCCACCACTGTGCCTTCTACCGGCTGCTCCACCAATGTCGCCTTCTGCCGACTGGTGTCCACAGCTTCGCTTCCACAACTGCAATCCACGGTTCCGCCTTACCTTTCTTCGCTCGGCCACCTACACTTAGCTGCCGACCATTGCACGTAAATATATATATATATATATTTCTATTTCTATTTGTCGGCCGCCTTCGCTTTCACAACTGCAATCCACGGTTCTGCCTCAAAGCTGCCACGTCAGTATATAAAATATATATATTTATATATATATTTTATTTTAAAAGCCGCCTTCACTGCCATCTACACGCCATCAACGTATATATATATATATATATATATATATATATATATATATATATATATATATATATATATATCTAGTGTTTGGCCGCCTTCACTCACCTTTTCAACTGGCCGCCTTACAGCCACATGTAATAGATCTATATATATATATATATATATATATATATATTTTATTTTTTTTTTCTTTGCTATGCTTGATGGAAACGCCTCCCCACACCATAACAACACAACAAAACAATAGAAGAAAGGTCGCCTTCTACGCTTTCAACCTACCTCTCTTCCTTTCATCCTTCTCTTTCCCTCTCTCCTCTCATCCTTAAGCGGACTTCATGCTTGGGAGTCTATGGGGCTTGCATAAGCTATGGAAGAGCTTAGCAACGCACCTCTTTTCTCTTTATTTATTTATACTAATTACATGTTAACGAAAAGCATGAAAGAATGAAATGACAAAAAACAATGAAGGTAAGCATAATGAACGGTACTTGAAAAAGCATAAAAGCAATAAAACATAAAAAACAATGCGGGAGAAACCTCAACCGCTCAATGGTTTTTTCTTATCCTAACCTTATCTACTCACACCGGGATCGCACACCCGAACTTAACCTAATCACTCAATGGTTTTGCAACCAAAAAAGGAAATAGTGGTGGTTTCCACACACTCTCAACCGGATTTGAGTCTTCTCCCCGGCAGCGGCGCCAATGGAGAGACGGAAAAACTCTCTCACTTGTAGCAAGAGTAGTATGATCCACACTTAGCTCAATCCAATGGGATTTGCATCCCTTTCGGAGCTAGGGATTCAACCCGTACCGGTGCACAAAAGCTTATCCATTTGATGGAGAGAATGCTAAGAAAACTACTACTATTGACATAGACTCAACACACACTCAAGCTCAATCTTGCTATTGCTCACTCAACTCCACATTCCACTCATCCATACATCCAAACAAGAAGAAAGCTTAGCTATTGCTTACACAAGATCAAAGCATTCTTCATTCTCAAATACTCATTTCCCTAGCATGCACACAATCCTTGAAGCTATCAATAAGAAACATGCACACTAGAGAATTGACATGAGAAGAGAGACAAATATCAACTCATTGCATTGAATTAACAAAAGAATAGAACTTACAACAATGTAGATGGGGAGAGAGAAGAGCTTGCACCTCTATGGAAGAAGAGGGAGAGCTAGTCTTAAGAGAGCTCAAACATGAGTTTGCCCAATGTGTCCATAAGCTCTCAAATGAGCCACTTTTTATACAAAAACTCTAAAACTCCCAAAAGTTCCCATGTGGGATTATTGTCAAACCCACTCCCACACTCATCCACAACTTGGAACTCTTTTCAAGAGCCCTAAGTGTCTTTTTTGTTGCATCCTTGTATTGATCTTCATTCGTCATGCAACAGGGGTCGTTTTGCCTTTGTAAACCTTCCTCTCAACCATGTGTATTAATATTTTTTTGTTTTAATATTATTTAGTTGTAAATTGCTTAGTGATAGCAAAACTTGCAATGTATGATAACTAGGTGATATCAGGCCCAGTGTGAAGGCACCACATCTTTTATGATCTTAATACTACTTTGTAAGGTAGTATATATCTTTAATTTTAAGTACCTAATTTATAATTAAGGTCTATATAAATGCTTATACATGACAATTGAAGGCTAAAAAATGCAAATAGAGCCCTAGCCTGAACAAGGTGACTTTTGCCAAGAAAGCAAGCCTATCTGGGTAAAAGTCGCCCTATTCAGGTTGGGGCTATTTTTGTATTTGGTGGCCTCTAATTGTCATATACAAACATTTATATATATTCATATTCACATATACATAGGCCTTACTATCAATTAAAGTTGAGTATTGGCTAAATTAGATAAAACTATACTCATGTAAGAACTCTCTCCTTCAATGTGTAAGAACTCTCTCATCATGTAAAATAGTATCTTTTATGATCTTAATATTACTTTATAAGGCACTATATATCTTTAATTTTAAGAACCTAGTTTATAGAAAATCTTATATGAATGCTTATACATGACAACTGAAGGCTAAAAAATACAAAAGGAGCCCCAACTTGAACAAGGCGACTTTTGCCCAGATAGCAAGCCTATCTGGGAAAAAGTCACCCTATGGTTGGGGCTATTTTTGTATTTGGTGGCCTCCAATTGTCATGTACAAGCATTTACAAGTAGTCACATTCACATACACATAGGCCTTGCTATCAATTAGACCTGGGTGTTGGCTAAATCAAACAAAACTACACACTCATTGTGGTCAGAGAGGACAGGGGGGGACATCATGGGAAGTTGGCCCAAATTAATCATTATTACTGATACCACAAACTAAACATGCATGCAATCCAGTGTTATCCACAATGGCTCTCACTCTCTCTCTCATATCATGAAAACTTACATTATTCAAACTTTATGTAGACATTATGTATAAAAAAAACCCACTTGTATATTAATAAAAAGGATTTACATTAATTGTCGATACACAGTATCTACGATAAATTTTCAAGCTAACTCATAATGTTCTTGAGATGCCTAGCTAAAGTCTTGCGCCTCTTCTTGCTAAGTGGAAGGGTCCCCGACAATATGGCATTGACTACACAATCTGGGTCCTTCTCACCAATACTCTCTGCAAATGCAGTGTGTGCGAGCATTTTAAAAGCATAACCCCCTTGGAAGGCAACGTATGCTGCACAGCCTTGTTGATGAGCACTATCTTGTCAGTGTTTCTTGGAATCGTTGACAAGCATAGAACCTTGCTAAGTACGAGGGCTAGCATGTACAAGCTTGCCATGGGGCTAAATGCATTGTGCACCACAACGAGGTGTTGAGGTGCAATACGACCCATGTAATGGGCCAACGCAGCATCACTTCCAAAACCCTCGTGTGTGCCACCTTTACGTTGAGCCCAAGCATCTATAGAGACTATATGCTGCACACAAGAAAGAGGATCAGTGGAATTCTAGTAGTATTATCAATTATATTTATTAGATTCATACATAATTTATCTTACCATGTGTTTGAAATCAGAGCTAACCACCTCAGGCTTGCAAATGTCAATGCAGGACTTGTGTTCCTCCAATGACACTAATGTAGCGTCCTCAGACTCTCTGTTCGGCGGCAATTTTCTAAACTCCTCCTCTCAAAAGGCTTTGATCAGCCTCTGCAACAATTGCTGATTTTAGGATCATCACCAACTCATGCACACAACACTACACCAGAACAAACCCTTGTTGCAAAGCCTCCGAGCCGTTGTTGTCGATGGGAAATTCATCATTCACAACTAACAAGGAGAGGCACTCGGCTTGGTTGAGCTTGTAGACCTTTTCTAGGTCATGTAAAAAGAGGAATTCCTCCCCTTCAATCACCACAGAGCTGAGCTTATTACTAAGCTCAAGCTCCGGCATCTCATGTGTAGCCTTCTTTCCCTTGCCCACATCTGTTACATCTAGGGTACCCTCTATAGGACCCTCCCCCACCTCTTCTCCACCCTCTGTTGTGGCTGAGGCACTTGTCTCTCCAGAGTATGGCACCAATGCCTTTGACAAGGATGCTTCATCAAATTGAATTGCCTCAATTTGGAGGAGGAGATCTTTGGCCATAATGGCCTCAACAAGCTAGTTGAGGACCTCAGGTTTAGGATCCTCCTCCTTGCCTTGCACCATGCCTCCAATTGAGACATCCTCCACCTCTACCTCTTCATCAGAGTCTTGCTCACCACAAAGGTATATGAAGGTGGCAACCCAAGAGAGGAAATCAAGGCCAATATTTCCCCTCTGAAGTGCAAGCATATCCTCCTTGGTGATCTGCTTGTAGTGACCATCAAGGAGCACAATATCTTGGAATTTTTGCAACCTCTTGAGGGAATTCGTGTCATTCTTGTTGATATATCGTAGGAGATCACATGGCACCCAATCACCATCCTCCTGTGGTAGCTTGACAGTCCAGGGCCTCATGTACTCCTCCATGTAGTCAAGAGTACCTCTGTAGTCCTCTTCTGCCAAGAGGATGGTTGTTCCAAAGTCAATCTCTCAAGATGAAAAGTTCCTCTCTCTGTTAGGCCACTCGGTCCTCTTCAAGAACTCAAGAAACCTTTGGTATGCCATGTTTGGGTAGGGAGTGACGAATGCTAGAAATGGAGAGATGAGTGGTGAAAGAGAGAGAAACTTCAAAACAAAGTGTTAGAAAATGAGAGAGGTCTTATATTTATAGACCTCAAAATTAAAAATTGGGCATTTTAGACTATAACATAAGTGACCAGTAAATAACCCCAAATTTATATAAAAATATAAATTAAATCGACAAGACATAACACAAGTGGTCATTCACAAGGAACCATCATTTTATAATAGGTTTGCGACACTAATTCTGAAGTTGAAATTTGCATCCACCATTACTCCAGTCTTTGCAAACCTTTAAGCTCAAACGTCTTCCAATCTAAACAAGGAAATTCAAGTGTAATAAATAAAACAACATATTCAAAAAATACAAAGCAATGCAAATTTACAAATATCAAAGCTCACCTTTCGTCAGCCAATCTTGATGCTTGCTTCTTGGACATCTTGAAATCCCAGAATGAGCAAATGCTCTCGAACATCTCCTAAGCTCCATTCATTGCTTGCATTCACCACCTCAATTGAACCATCAGGAAGAGTCACAGATAAATCTATGGGTGTATCCACACCCTCACTTGATTGCAAGGGAACCCACTCCCCATTCTTCTTCATCCATCATTCATAGAAAAATCGAATGGATGAGCTCTGACGAGTCTTCAAGTATCGAAAGGTCACACTTGAAGGCACCACTTTACACGAGTAGATGTCCCCTTTGTGAAACCCCTCCACAATATTCCATCCAATTCCCAAGACATTGTTAATTTGTTCAATTTGTATTTTTTTGCAAATGAACATTGTTGGGGTGGGTTGTGGACATAATTACAAATAGATGGATTGGGGCAAACCATCCAAGCTCCACAGACTTAGAGGTCTTAGAGAATTTTAAGGAGGAGTGTATGTCAGAATACATCTTGTTTTTGAAAGCATTAACACTCCACCTATCCGAAACTTGCCACTCTACACTATGTAAAGAGTGCATAGGGATCTCCTCAAGGCTACCATATTCTGTAGACCAAGAATCGACTTTGTAAGAGTGTGTGTAATTTAATATATTTTTGTTGAAGAGGGCTCTATGATTCTCACCCGGAAACATAAGCTCACCTATTGCACTATGAAAAGCACTAAACATACCAGTGAGGCTTCTCAAAGTTTGTTCTTCAATATAGCTTGATGGAAAAATGTCTGCAACCCACATACCATAATTAGTAAAACAAAACAAGCCATTTCCAAAAAACATTACAACCACATACTTACAGTTTCAAGGAAGCCTATTCCTCTCCATGGAAGGAGGAAGATACATGTCTAGAGCCATGTAAACATGTTGTATTACTGCCTTGATTTCTCCATTCTTATCCTTCTTGAAATGAAGAATCCTTCCCTTCCAATGGTGTTCCAAAACACCACGGTTAAGAACTCGATGTGGACCTATGGCACTTGGTTGCATATAAACCCAATCTTTCACCCTAAATGGATGCCCGATCCACTCACCTTCATCATCTGTAGTGTTGTAGAGAAGGTATTCAAAGATGGAATCACTTGGTCTCTTACTAAAGGTAAGCATAATGAGATGTATGGGTGAAGAAGGGTGAGGAAAAGAGAGGGCATAATAGCTTAAGAAATGATTAAAGAAATAGAAGATTATGAAGAAATAGAAGATTAAAGTTTGGTATGGGTGAGCAAGAGAGAGCAAGATGAGATTAGGGAGAGTACAATAGCTTTAGAGATGATTATGCAATAATAGAAGATTAAAGAAGCTTGTGGAAGAGGATTAGAGAGAGATTGAGAGCTTAGAGAACTGAAATGAGCTTGAAAAATGGGTTTCCCACCATAGAATATGATTAGATAGCCTTTTTTGAGGTAAAAAACACTTTTTTGGAGGAAAAACCAAAATTTTAAATTTTTAGGGTTTTTTGGCCGAGCTGCACTTGTTGGCCCATGTCATTTCAAAAAGGAGATTTGACCCTTGCCTTGAACTTTGGTGTGACCTCTAGAGAGAGGTGGAAGATAGGGAGACAAGGCTAAGAAATGTAATAACTACCCTATATTTTATAGCTAAAGCTAGTGGATAGAATGTGCACTCCCCCCCCCTTCCCATTGGTGGATATCTTGATTAGCACTAATTTTTTGATTAGGAATCACCCAGGTTTATGGAGCAGCCCAAGATTGAGAGCATTAATCCAAGTGAAGGAGATCCTTCAAGGCAAGAGGGGTTTCCCGATGATGCTATCACAAATGCAGAGATTCAAGTACAAGACCAGCCATTGTTTGAGATGTGAGACCGAACTAATTAATGAGTTACAAGTGCCAGTGCCCAAGGATCTGACCGAATCCAATATAATAGAGGACGACGAGACTAGTGCCACAAGAATTTCCAAGGGAGTAAAGAATTCTCTCATATTGGAAGAGCATCCATTGGGAACCACAACCCGAACCCGAACCCGAACCCAAACTTGAACCCGAAGAGTAGATTCTAAAGCAGGTAGATCTTTCCGAATCCTATGTAGAGGAGGATAAGGTCAGCTCGACAGTTTTTGAGGAGTCTTTCCAAATCCTACGAAGAGGAGAAAAAGATTAGATGTAATTCAAAAGATCCAAAAACCGAGCTAGAGAACTTAAAGACCAAGTTTGAGAGCTTGGAGATTGAGCCAATGGATATGAAGTCCAATCTTCAATTGGACCGAAACGGAATCAGAGCAAAGGTGTATGGATTACCCCAATGCTCCAAGCTTAGCAAGAGGGGATGTCATGTGCATCCGTTAATCTCGATGCTCATAGACACGAATATTCTCATTAGCAAATATGTAGGCAAATTTAGGGACAGATTTAGAGCTGATTTTGCAGCCCTTCAAGCTCCCCAAAGTGCCCAATGGTTGGGGCACTGCTTGGGCAAAGTTTGGACACAAAATATGACTTTTTGGACAATGTTTTGTGAAAAAAATAGGCAAAACCGACTTGATTACGAATTCATACCTTTTTCCTATAAATAGGATCATTAAGCATTCATTAGAATCATCATTCAAAGATAAAGAGGATCCATTCATTAGAGTATACAAGGCAGAAAGGACAGTGGTGGATCAACAAGTCTAATTGCAAGTAGAGTCACAAGGATTTTTGATATGCATCATGAAGTTGTGAATCAGCAAGATCATTTGCACAAAGCTATGAATCAACAAGATCATTGTATGTATAGCATGTTTTGGCAATATACAATAGATTAGGTCTCTCTCTCCTTCTCTTCTGTGTCTTTATTAAACATAAGATTAGTGTTAATCTTCTTCACTTAACATTAATCATGAACACGCTTCCGCAACACATGTATAATGTTGCCAATGTGGTAGCCATCTCACGGGTTTACTTGGTTACGACTTCTCCATCCATCTCCCCATTGAAGTTGGGAAGCTTCAAAAGCTTCATTAATTGAGCTTGTTCCTCAGAAGGCATGGGAGGAAAAACTCAGCAAATTGATAGTACCCCGATGTCAAGCCGGTGAAAATTGAGTGGAGCCTGTTCGGAGAATACGGTGGAGAGGGACTCCGCGAAGGAGATCGTCGATGACGCGAATGGCATCTCTCCTGCCACAACTGCACAAGTGTAGAATGCTCATTCAGTATATCCTTGCCTACATCCAAAGGAGTGAAAAAACCTCCCTCAAATTGTTTTGCCACTTCATCCTTGCAATCGTCCAACACTTGCTCCAAAGCATGGACTCTCCTAGATTCCAAATCCAGAATACTAGATGCTCGAGGTGCCTACTCCATCTTGTCAAGACACACAGATATAGCTTCCATTTTAGCCACCTACGTGTCAATGGATGCCTTCATGTTGAGAAGCAAACCATTGAGTTGCGAATCCATGACAAATATCTAGTAATCAAGGATCGGGTGAGGAATTTCAGCCTTGTACGATGAGGTAAGAATTTGGTGAGACAAGGAAGCACAACATCCCCCAAATAACCCAATTGCAATGAAGAGAACCCAAATATTCACTTTTCCCAAACCTGAACGCACACGAGTGCCATAAAAGAAAAGAAATTTAGAGGTTCCCTAGGCTCTGATACCAACAGTAGAACACTTGCACTTGTGTGCTAGGGTTTTCCAGAGATAGAAAGAACAGTGGCAGAATCACACATGTAGCACACACACGAGTCCTAAACTACTGCTCTATATTATGTACAAGAAAGAAGTCCTAAACTATTGCTCTGTATTATGTACAAGAAAGAAGCAATACATATGAAATTCAAGTACAAGATTTGGCTGAGAATGAAGGACCTTTTACCCCTGGCTTTTCTGTTTCCTAACTTTGCATGGCAATCTTAACTTCAAGAAAGGCATCTATCACTTCATACGATCATATCATCTGCTATGTCATCCCTAATGTAATGTGGATCAAAGAGTAGGTGAGGATTTGCGTATGAAGACATGACTGAATTGGTGATGCACATCTTCGTATATAAACTACCATGTCAAAACGATAGTTGTTGGAAATAGGGGCAACAACACTTGAGTGGGCCCCGGGTGTGTACGAAAAAAAAAAAAAAAGGGGCAACAAGCTTTCCGACTGTGCTTGAAGTTTACTTGGTGTATTCATGAATGCTGCCTACTCCATCTGCCTGCTTGAAATATCCACCTCTGCAAATAAGTGCTCTTTCCTGGAGGCTTTGGAATGTCTACAAGAAACTCGTGTATTTTGTCTTTGCCTCAGACAAATCACAGTCTGATACATCATGAAACCCTTTGTCCTTCATGCTTTTGATCACCTTTGCTGCATCATCCTCCCTACCTGCTGTCGTATAGATATTTGCTAACATCACATATGGTACAGGATTCTTTGGATCAAGCTCAAATACACCCCTTGCAGCACGTTCACCCCGTGCCACATCTGCACGACATACACAAGCCCCAAGCAAGGTTGTCCATGGAACACACCTACTTTCACATGGCATTTTAAGGATCATGTCCTCTGCCTCTTCCAATCGTCCTGACCTTGAAAGAAAGTCAATCACACAGTTATAATGATCCTCCGTGGGTGAAATTCTATAATCCTGACTCATTGAGATGAAGTGGTAGCAACCATCATCAACCAAACCAGCATGATTACAAGCAGAAAGGACACCAAGAAATGTCACCTCATTTGGCCACACTTTCTCACACTGCATGCGATCAAAGAGCATCAGAGCATCTTTGCCCTGTCCATGTTGAGCATAAGTTGTAACCATGGTGCTCCAAGAAACTACATCCCTATCTTGCATTTTGTCAAATACCCTTTGAGCATCATCCACACAGCCGCACTTACCATACATATTAATGAGAGTATTTCCTAGAAGTGCATCTAACACAAGGCTATCCGCTACCATTTGACAATGGATCTGTTTACCCTTTGAAAGAGCCACCAGACTGGCACATACAGAGAGAATGTTGATAAAGGTTTGCTTGTTCCTTGTGTGCATTAGATTAAAAGTTCGTAGTGCATCCTCCAGACTGCCACATTTGCCATACATATTGATAAAAGCATTTGCTACATCAACATTCAAGTCCAAATCACTGCAGGCAACGTACGAATGTATCAATTTGCCTTCACTTAGAGTTGCAGGGTTGGTGTAGGCAGTGATCATAATCACAAAAGCCGTTTTATCTAGTGTGATTCCCTGCTGCTGCATTTGTTCAAAAAGTAAATGGCTATCCTTGTAAAGTCCTTGCTGGGTATACACTGACATCATGGCAGTCCAAGAGACGACATCCCTTTCAGGCATTCCATCAAAGATTGCCCATGCATCATCCACATTACCGCACTTACCATACATGCATATAAGGGCATTCGCTACAGCAACATCCATGTCAAGTTTGTTACATATAAGGTAAGAATGCAAACACTTGCCTTCCATCAGAGCTGCTTTACTCTCATGTAAAGAGAGCATACTCAGAAAAGTAACCTTGTTTGGCATTTCCCCTTCCAAGTGCATTTGTTTAAACAATGTAAAAGCCTGTTCAGCTTGTCCCTGTTGGGCATAAGCTGCTATCATAGCATTCCATGAAACCAAGTTTCTATCAGGTATCTTGCCAAACAACTTCCAAGCATCCTTCAAGCTGCCACACTTCCCATACATAGTCACAAGAGCAGTTGCAACCACCACATCCGATTCCAAACTACTGATCACTGTAAGGTTGTGTATTTGATGGCCTTCAGATATTCCTGTCTCATCTGTGCATGCTTGAAGCACATTTAAAAACGTGACCTTGTTAGGCATCACCCCATTGTATTGCATATCTCCAAAGAGTCGAAGAGCATCTGTGCCTTGCTCATTTTTAGCACATGCATCAATCATGACATTCCATGAAACAACATCATGCCTCGTCATGTTGTCAAACACCATCCATGCACGCTGCAAGATGCCGCACCTGGAATACATGCTGACAAGAGATGTGCTTACAAGGATATCTGATTCAAAACCCCTGGCTACAATATCATCATGCATTTGCTTACCCTCAGCTAGCAAACCCTGGCTAGAGCATGCATCAAGAAGGCTGACAAACGTGGCCTGGTCTGGCTTCACCCCTTCTTGCAGCATTTCTTGGTAAAGTTGTAGGGCATCCTTAGACAGGCCATGTTTCACATACATTGCAAGCATTGAGTTCCAAGAGATCATGTCTCGATTCGGCAGCTTTTTGAACATGCTATGAGCACTCTGTATACAACCACATCTGCCATACATGTTGATCACAGCCGTTCCTACAACAATATCTGACTCGCACCTGTTGCCAATTATGCAAGCGTGAATCCGCTTGCCATCACAGAGAAGATCTTGGCAATCGCATGATGCAAGAGCACTGGCAAAGATAACTTCGTCAGGAAAGACACTTTCTTGTAGCATTTGTTGGAACAATGACAAGGAAACATTGCTTTGACCATGCTTGGTATATGCAGAAATCATAGCAGTCCATGAAAACACATCCCTGTTTTGCATTTTGCTGAAGGTTCTCTGAGCATCGTCTATGTTGCCGCATTTTCGATACAGCTCGAGAAGAGAAGTCCCAACCCTAACATCTGTATCAAAGCTAAGGGCGATGGCATGGTTATGGATCTGTCTACCCTGGGTTAGGTTTTTCTCTTTGGTGCAAGCAGATAGGGCACTGACAAAGCTGCACTTATCAGGCATGACCCCTTCATGCTGCATTTGTTTGAAATGAAGAAGAGCCTGGTGGTTTTCGCCGTGCAAGAGGCAAGCCCCAATCATGATGTTCCATGTGAATTTGTCTCGGGTGAGGGTTTGGGAAAACAAAGAGCATGCGAGAGGGAGAGCTCCACAATGTGCATACATGTGGATGAGGAGGTTCGAAAGAAAGAGGTTTACCTGGAGTCCAGCTTTTCGGATGTGGCCATGGATGCGCTGACCTTCTGCAAGGGCTTTGGAGCGTGCACAGGAACGCAGGAGGGAGGCGTAGGTGGCTAAATCTGGCTTCATCCCGGGCTGATCCAGTATATCCAAGGAGGCTTCCTTTCGTGAACGCTGCTCTGACACATTCTTTGGAAGAACTCCATGGCCAGACCTTCCCCCAGAGCCGCCCAGCTCGCCTCCATGCCCATGTTTCTGTCGTGAGAGGAACCTACACCTCGCTCGCGTATTATTCAAACATTCAGTGAACTTTGTCCTCCCGTAAGCCTTCAAGACCATGCCAGCACATAGTCTCTCATCACATCTCTAACCTACAAAATATGTTACGTTTATGAGTAAAATTTTAAAAACAAATTCACAAAATATGTTATGTTTATGAGTAAAATTTTAAAAATTTCAGCATTGAGTGGCAGGTTTACTTACTTACCCTCGCCCACAACAGGCCTGCTAAAAGGGGTGAATCTTCCTTGCCCATGCCTCATGGACAGTCCTCCACACACCCCACATCAGCACCCAAAAAAAATGTGTCAATTTTATGGAATTTTCGCTTCACTAGAAGGAGTAATGAAAATTTCACCTATGAGGTGATGGGCTAGGTTATTTAAAAATCAATTATGTACCTTTGAAAAGACAAATGATGGATCAAGCCACCCATCCAATTTGAGACCTACATGGGTGGTGAGGACTTCTCCCAAGAGGCATGACCACACAATAAATCATGCATTTTAAAACAACGTTGGAGTTACCTTACAATACATGCTCTAACCCTCATGATACATTGCAGATCACAGTCTTCTAAAATAAACAAGAATGTTTAAGAATCTTTTTGGTTGTGTATGGTGTACCACAAGTTTGTTTGTGGTACACCATAAGTTCATTTGTGTAAAGCAAACAAACTTATGGTGTTCTAAGAAAAAGAACTTAAACAAGAATGTTTAATCATCTTTTTGGTTGTGTATGGTGTACCACAAGTTCGTTTGTAGTACACCATAAGTTCGTTTGTGTAAAGAAAACAAACTTATTCTTATGATACATGCTCTAACCCTCATGATCCATTGCAGCTCACAGTCTTCTAAAATAAACAAGAATGTTTAAACATCTTTTTGATTGTGTATGGTGTACCACAAGTTCGTTTGTGGTACACCATAAGTTCGTTTGTGCAAAGCATGGCTTCATTATGCATTCATCCTCCTCCTCATTTTTCGAGATGTTGGATTTTTACCAAAATTGCAAAGAAAACCACATCACAAAAGCTCATTTTTGGCATATCTTACAAAGATAAGCATTTTTCTATACATAAAAAATATAGTAATAAGGAATGTTCAATGAATTTCTATAAGGCATTTTTTATACATAACAAATATAATGATGAGAAATGTTCAATGAATTTCTATAAGAGAATCTAACCTTTTAACATAACAATAATGAGAAATGTTCAATGGATTTCTATAAGAGAATCTAACTTTTCAACATAAGAAATATAATAATGACAAATGTTCAATGGATTTTTATAAGAGAATCTAATTTTTCAACCTTCATGCACGCTATAATATTTCTTTGTCAATAAGCCACCAAATTGCTTTTCTTCATTAAAAGGACATGACTAAAGCTGACAATCAAAGCAGATTACAACTTATCAAAAAAAGCTTAAGTTTCCTAGTTGTTGATTTCAAAGCATGTGTGGAGGACTGGCTTTGCTCTCTCTCTCTCTCTCTCTCTCTCTCTCTCTCTCTCTCTCTCTCTCTCTCATGTGTTCGTGCATTTACAAATGCCATAAGCATGGAAAGCATGTGCAATAGAAAAATAATTCTAAACATGGGGTTGCCCACCATCATGCTCACAATAGAGCTATCTCACATCATGCTCTCTTTCTTTTATGCCCTCTTCATAAGCACAATCCAAGTTTTTCATCAATTCAAGTAGCTATAGTAGTAGATTTTGCAATGCAAGGTGGCCTTTGTCTTCATCATGAGCACATGCTTCATTTCATACCGCTTATACTGCTTTTGGTGGAAAAGCACACTTAAGGGGCTTCAAGGCTAACTTTCACCTTTGGCCTTGCGGAACATGTGGTTGGTCCATTGGGGCTTTTCCTTTATCAAGCTTGAGTTTAGGCTTAGGTTTCTCAGAATCACTCATCAATGACAAAGATGAAGTTGTTTCTTCATTATGATGGTGACCAATTATCGCCCTTGCCTCTGTTCTTAGAATGGCATTTCTCTTTTCCCTTCTTAGTTGGTTTGTTATTATTTTGCATTGCAACCTCAATATTTTTATCCTTCCATGCCTTGGTTTGATTTGCTTTGGCTTTTAAGGTATGCTCTTGCACCCACTGAGAAGTTACATCATGGGCATCCTTTTGTTTGCTCATTTCACTTTTTCTTGGAAGCGCATGAGCATATTTAAGGAAAATATGGCAAGTTTACCAAAAGAAAGAAAAAGGGTCTGTCGCCCTTGAGATACTTAGCGGTCTTTAGATTCTCTTGGCGGAGGTCTCTTGGCCATTGCTTGGATCTCTTTGGGATGGAACCTTAATCTTTATCACCTTCTACACACACATCAAAAAAAAAAAGAGAAAAAAAAAAGAGAGTTCCAATCACCTTTGCTCATATTTATGAGTAGGTTTGCCACTTAGGAATAACTTACATACTTTTAGGACATTGAGACTGCGGTCATAACCGGCGGTGTACAAAGCACACTTGCCTTTGCATAGAACTATCTACCACTTAAGTCTCACTTTGACTAGTCTTTACTCACCTATTTTAGTACTCATTAAAACTTTAATCAGCCCTGCACTTGTATGCTCACGTGTGTAATTATCATTGCTGGTTTTTCTTTTCTTTTCTTTTCTTTTCTTTTTTCAATAAAAGACTTTACTTGTATCCATTGTTTTTTTTGTTGCAGCTCTTGCTACTACCGCGCTCGAGGACGTGCGCAAAATAGGAAGGGGGGAGTGTTGCATGACGAATGAAGATCAATACAAGGATGCAACAAAAAAGACACTTAGGGCTCTTGAAAAGAGTTCCAAGTTGTGGATGAGTGTGGGAGTGGGTTTGACAATAATCCCACATGGGAACTTTTGGGAGTTTTAGAGTTTTTATATAAAAAGTGGCTCATTTGAGAGCTTATGGACACATTGGGCAAACTCATGTTTGAGCTCTCTTGAGACTAGCTCTCCCTCTTCTTCCATAGAGGTGCAAGCTCTTCTCTCTCCCCATCTACATTGTTGTAAGTTCTATTCTTTTGTTAATTCAATGCAATGAGTTGATATTTGTCTCTCTTCTCATGTCAATTCTCTAGTGTGCATGTTTCTTATTGATAGCTTCAAGGATTGTGTGCATGCTAGGGAAATGAGTATTTGATAATGAAGAATGCTTTGATCTTGTGTAAGCAATAGCTAAGCTTTCTTCTTGTTTGGATGTATGGATGAGTGGAATGTGGAGTTGAGTGAGCAATAGCAAGATTGAGCTTGAGTGTGTTGAGTCTATGTCAATAGTAGTAGTTTTCTTAGCATTCTCTCCATCAAATGGATAAGCTTTTGTGCACCGGTACGGGTTGAATCCCTAGCTCCGAAAGGGATGCAAATCCCATTGGATTGAGCTAAGTGTGGATCATACTACTCTTGCTACAAGTGAGAGAGTTTTTCCGTCTCTCCATTAACGACCCCCAACATGAACAGGGCGACTTTTGCCCAGACATGCTTCTTGTCTAGGCAAAAGTCACCTTGTTCAGGTTGGGGTTTTTTTTTGGCTTTTTTAAGCCTTCAAACTATACATACTAACAAGTGAAATATACAAATCACCCTTGTAAATGAAATATACAAATCACATAAATTTAAATTTTTTTGATACAGATACACATGCAATCAAGGCCTTGATGGACAACTTGAGAAGCACTAAAAAGAGAATATATTAAGTGAAGTTTTACATTGTCCAATCATGTACATCATAAGGGAAAATATTCAGAGGTTATCACGTCGAATGGTGTGTGCTAGCTTCATGTCTTTACACATGATTGTGACCCGCTTTGCATGGATTGCACACAGGTTAGAATCTTCAAACATGGTGACCAAAAATGCCTCCGCTGTTTCTTGGATTGCAGCCAAGGCAAGGCTTTGCATCCTCTTGTCTCGGCCCCCTAAATCATATAGTATCTCTTTGACAAGACGTGCAAAAGGAGCTCTCGGGATGAGGAGGTCGACACTCTTCTGGAACCTCCGAATCTCCTTTAGAGTTGCCATGCCATTGCATTGTTTCCTCCCGGGGGCACGAGGAGGAGGGTTTCTTGCGGGTGGTCGAGGAGGACATGCATGAGCACTCCAATCTTGTGCACGTTTATGCCGAGAGGATGATGCAGCTCCCTCTGCTGCTACTACTTCTGTTGCTGCTGCTTCCATTGTTACTACTGCCACCTCTTCTCGTGTTAGCAAACGGACCTCGATATGCAAGCTCTTCCCCCTAGTTGTGGAACATATTGGGGGGATAGGAATATTAGCCCATGGCACTCCATCAGGGTCAACATCACTCTCTTTCTCTTGATCAGGGTCAGTGGTGGTGGTCGGGTCAGTGGTTTTCGGATGAGGGGAGGAGAGGGAGGTGGAGGTGGCGGTGGAGGACGATGAGGTGATGGTGGATGCTTAACATGAAATCAAAGAGGGCAATACATAGGAGACACACACAAGATCTATATTCTAATCATCAACACAAGATAGAGAAGCACCATAGCTTTGCTTCATTATTCTCCACACAAGCTACACACACATAATGATGTGTGTTCACACTAAAGTAAACCTACACTAAATGTCCACACACTCTGGCCATCTCGGGTCGGCCATTATTGTCCACACACTAATGTCCTAGTGTCCACACTCTGCTAATGATATCAATCTGGCGGAGTTGAGCTTGATATCTCAACACTCCCCCTCAAGCTCATCATGTCCATCTCATGCACTCCAAGCATGTCACGGAAGTACTCATACTTCTCTCTCCCAAGTGGCTTTGTGAAAATGTCAGCCACTTGCTCATCTCTCTTCACATAAGACAAGCCAACTTGTCCATCCAATACCTAATCCCTGATGAAATGATAATGGACCTCTATGTGTTTGGTCCTTGCATGATAGACAGGGTTACTTGCCAACTGTATGCTACTCATGTTGTCACAATGAATGACAACACTATCACCATAATGCATACCCAAATCATCAAGTAGCTTTTTCAGCCACATGCAGCCATAGCTGTGCCCCTGTACTCTACCTCTATGCTAGACAAAGCAATTGTGGGTTGCTTCGAGCTGATCCAACTCATTGCAGCACTACCAATGCTAAAAGCATACCCACTGGTTGATCTCCTGTCATAAGAACTACCTGCCCAATCTGCATCCGTGTATCCATACACATGCACATCTCCCCCATGCTCATAGAATAAGCCATAATAGGCAGTAGTCTTGACATACCTCATGATCCTCCTGACGGCATCCAAATGAGGCTTCCTAGGACTCTACATAAATTGACTCACTAGTCCCACTGCATAACATAAATCAGGCCTCGTGATAGTCAAGTAGATAAGAATACCAACCATTTTCCTGTACATGGTGACATCTTCCAACTCGTCACCCAAATCAGCCCTGAGCTTCACATTTTGCTCCAATGGTATAGACATAGGCTTGCATCCTGTCATCCCATACTTTACAAGCATGTCCAAGGCATATTGCCTTTGCACCAGCCATATGCCATGTGATGTCCTAATCACCTCAATGCCAAGAAAGAATCTCAGCTCTCCCAAATCCTTCATGTCAAACTGGCTGTTCAATGGTGCTTTCACATCTGCAACATCATGCCCATGATCACCTGTGACTATCAAGTCATCCACATAGATGACTATCACCACAATTCCTCTCTTTGTCTTCTTCACATACAATGAAGAATCTGAATTTCCCACATGAAATCCAATGGTAATAAGGTACCTACTTATCTTATCGCTCCAAGCTTGAGGTGCCTGCTTAAGCTCATACAAGGCTTTCTTTAATCTGCATACATATGTGGGAAACTGTGGATGTACATATCCCTGTGGGCTGCTCCATGAATACTTCCTCTTGTAATTCACCATTCAAGAAAGCATTCTTCACATCCATTTGGTGCAACTCCCAACCTTTGAATGCAGCCATAGAAATCATGGATCTCATGATGGCCGTCTTGGCCACTGGACTAAATGTCTCATCATAGTTAAGGCCATGAGTTTGTGCATAACCCTTTGCAACTAGCCTTGCCTTATGTCTCTCCACAGATCCATCTGACTTACACTTCACTTTGTACACCCACCATTTGCAACCAATTGCATTCTTGCCTTTTGGTAAGGCAACCAACTCCCATGTCTCATTTTTGCTAGACAATACATCCATCTCCTCATCCATGGCATTGTCCCAAACTTGTTTGCCCCAACAGCCTCCTCAAAATGAGTAGGCTCAACCTGTTTCACCATGGAAGTCATATATGCATAATGCATAGCAGAGTTCCTGTACGTCAATCTTTGAACAGGATACTTAAACCTTGGTGACTTCCTCACAGGCTGAGGGTCACTACGAGCTCCATGAGCTCTCACATGTGGTGGAATAAACCTGTCTTTCCTTACACCTGGAGTCCTCACCACTGGGATGCCCAACTCTCCATCAAGGCTCTTACTGCCAGATGAGTCATAACCTGCATTTCCAATCCCAATGCCTTCCACCTTGTTTTTTACTTTGTCCAAGGCACTCCGATCTGTGCTCACATCATGTCTTAATCTCCTAGACCAAGAACCCACATTCTCACTAGATGTATCATGTGGTCCAGACATGCTAGTGGGCTCCTCCTGAATAGGCAAGTTCACATCCAAACCTACATCAATGTCATCAACCATGACATCCTCACTATCATGGTACCAACTAGCCATCTCTGAGAATATTACATCCCTGCTAATGACCACCTGCTTGGTCATTGGATTGTAACATTTGTATGCTTTCCTGTCTTGTGCATACCCAATAAATATACATTTTTTGGCCTTTGGATCCAACTTTCTCCTCCTCTCATCTGGCACATGCACATATGCCACACATCCACCAAAGACTTTCAAATGTCCAATGTCAGGCCTACAGCCTACCATCCTCATCTCAGGAGTACTCTCATGTATGGCAGCTGTAGGTGTCTTGTTCAACAAGTGCACCGCTATAGCACCTGCTTCGGCCCAAAAGTAATTTGGCATACTCTTCTTATTGAGCATGGCTCTAGCAATCTCACCAATGACCCTGTTCTTTCTTTCAGCAACACCATTTTGCTGAGGTGAGTACCTGCAAGTAATCTGTCCCTGAATCCTGTGTTCTCGCAAGAACCTATCAAATGCATGTGAGGTGTACTCCCCACCTCCATCTGTCCTTATGCATTTTATCCATTGGCCATATTGTTTTTCCACCAATGCTTTGAAGTCCATAAACTTCCCAAGTGCTTCACTCTTCTCTTTTAAGAGGTATATCCATGTCATCTTGCTAAAATCATCAATGAAGGTGACATAGTACCTGCAACCACTAATAGATGGAGTCTGTGCGGCAGGACCCCATATGTCACTGTGTATGATCACCAATGGCCTCCTGCTGATCTGGCCATCCTTTGGAAATGGCAACCTTGATTGCTTTCCAAACTGACATGCACCACACACATGGTTGCTACCATAGGCAAACCACCAACAATACCCTTGGTTTGCATAGACTTCAACTTTTGCATATTTACATGTCCAATCCTTTTGTGCCATATGTCTATTCACGCACAACACCCTGGCTCTTTGAGAACATGGCAGACTTCAATTCTGGGATACATGCATCCAACTTAAATAGCCTGCCATCCTTTTGCCCCTTGGCAATCAACCTGCAACCATTCTTGAAATCTTCAACACGAAGCATCCATGCTCATTGAATCTCACTTGCATTCCTTGCTCAACCATTTGACCAACGGATGCAAGATTCTTTGTTATGGTTGGCACATACAAGACATCTGACATTGTCTTGACTCTCCCATCATGCATCTTGAGCGGAACATTACCAACATGTGTAATGGGATGCTGAGTGTCATCCCTTGTAGTAGCCACATAGCCCTGTGTCTGCGTAGGCAACATCCTGTCAAACCACTCACCACCATGAACTGTCATGTGGTTTGATGCACCTGAATCCATATACCAAGTATCATCACTCTCCTTGTGTGATGACATACTGCCCATTACATGCTTCATGGCAAACAGACGATCCTCATTGCCAACATTGCTAGTAGATGCATAATGTCCACCATGCTGCACTCTACCACCTCGTACATCATTCTGCTTTTTATAGCAGTCTCTGGCGATATGTCCAAGCTTACCACAATAGTGGCAATCAATGCCACTTTCGTGTTGTTGTTGAGGTTGCCAACGACCTCGTCCTCTACTAGGCATGGACCTGCCTCTAGCATGAGGAGCATAACCTATACCACCATGAGCACCATATGATGGTTGAGAATCCTGTTGTTGTTGTGGAGGTCCATCATACCATCCACGACCACTTGTACGACCTCTAGAGAAGCAGATCTCCCCCTGCCTCTAGCACCACGAAATGAATAGAATGCTTGGTCCCTAGCATGACCACTCTGCTGCTAGATGAGGAACCAAGTCCAAGCTTCATCTCCTCAACAATGAGTAACAAGACAAGCTCCTTAAAATCTAGAGATTCACCACCTCAAACCCTAATCGAGGTCTCAAAAGCTTTGTAGTCTTTTCTAAGACCATTCAATGTGATTGCAACAACATCTTCATCATCCATGGGTGCACCAATAGATGCCAATGCATCTGCACATCCCTTTATCTCCTGCACATAATCATTTATGTTCTTGTTGTTGCGAGTCAAGCTATGCATCTTTTGCTTCAATTTCATCTTCTTGGGCTGCGTGTTGGTATTATACATTTTCACCAAAGTGTCCCATGCTTGCTTAGGAGTTCCACAATCGTGTATATGACAAAGCATGGCATCTGTCACACATATAGAGAAGTAATGCAACACTTTAAATGCTCTTTCTGTCCATGTCCTGTGTGCCGTCCTTTGTGCAAGAGTTACATTCTCCACCACTGGGAGCCTTGGCTCCTCCTCATCACCTGTAATCAAGGCCCAACAGCCTTTGCCTTTCAGGAGATTTGTCATCCTGCACTTCCACACTTGGAAGTTGTTCATGTCAAGCTTCTCACCAACAATTTGTACGGGACCATCACCCATCTTGGCAACACAATGCCACAAGCTCAAAAACCTACAAATGAGCTATGTATAGCCCAAATAATCTCCAAACAATGTCCCGGACACTTCAAAGTATTCAAAACACTTCACAAGTGATGTCGAAATCACTTCACAAATACCCTATTTTGAAGGCTCAAAATACCCTATTTTTGGAACACTTCCCGAGGCTCCAAATGCATCAATTTGCAATGTAATACTTCAATCAAGTTTGGGAAACATGAATCATCATCCCAACATGCTCAATGTTACATATAAACACTCTTCAAGATGTGTACAACCCAAATGTGTACTAATCCAATTCTCTGTTTTGAGAAAAAAAAGGTAACTAGAGATTAATCTCGCTCTAATTCCTTCAAATGTTGTCCAAATTGAGGGCCCAGGCATTCAAAATCTTAGCAATGATGTCTTCTAACACCATGTAAGAGGAATTTGGCCAAGTTTGCTTCAGTAGTAGGTAGTAATTGACCAATTAAGCATGCTCTATTTCACTAATCCTATTTAATAGATTTGCTAATCCCTATTTAATTAGCTCAAGATCTACTCCAAAGTGTGCTTTGAGCTGAACCAACTTGATAGCAATGTTCAAAAGAGTGATCTCCACATAATTGCTAAGCTCAACACCACTTCATTTACCCAAACAACACTCAAGAAGCCAAGATTTGACACTTTTTCTGATGAAAATCCCTATTTTGCATTCTGGCTGCGCCGCCTTCTTGTGTGAGGATATGGAGGAGCTAAACACCACCTTTGATGCTTATGAGGCTTAGTAGAGGTCCCTAGTATACTCCCAAACCTTCAATGGTTTGATTTCATGCATAAATGCTCCACATTGCCATGACTTTTGAGCACCTATTGGGCTGTTTTTTTTAGAGATTCAAAATAGAGTTTTTCCTCTTCAAATGATTCAAAACTCTGTTCCAGATCAAGGCAAATGCAACCTTCCAAGTTGCTCATGCATCCAACCTTGCCACATACATGTTCTGGCTCAAGATTTGCAAGTACAACATCATCTGACTCTTGCAAGCTTCAATGGAAAGCTTCAAAACCAGATTTTTGCTTTGCTCTTTGGCAACTCAGATTTGCTTTGTTCTTGTCAGATTTACGTGCAAACCGCTCAAGGGTGTTTAGCTATTCTTACCCGATAGGCCAAGCTCTGAGATCTGTTGATTTGGTGTGCTCCACAGCTTCACAAGTCTCCAAGCTCCAATGGCTTTCTTCACAGCTTCTTCCCTCTTTCTCACAACTGAGATTTTTTGCAACTCAGGCTCTGATACCATAATATGAAATAGAAGAGGGCAATACATAGGAGACACACACTAGATCTATATTCTAATCATCAACACAAGATAGAGAAGCACCATAGCTTTGCTTCATTATTCTCCACACAAGCTACACACACATAATGATGTGTGTTCACACTAACGTAAACCTAGACTAAATGTCCACACACTCTGGCCATCTGGGGTCAGCCATTATTGTCCACACACTAATGTCCTAGTGTCCACACTCTTCTAATGATATCAATCTGGCGGAGTTGAGCTTGATATCTCAACACTCCCCCTCAAGCTCATCATGTCCATCTCATGCACGCCAAGCATTTCACGGAAGTACTCATACTTCTCTCTCCCAAGTGGCTTTGTGAAAATGTCAGCCACTTGCTCATCTGTCTTCACATAAGACAAGCCAACTTGTCCATCCAATACTTCCCTGATGAAATGATAATGGACCTCTATGTGTTTGGTCCTCGCATGATAGACAGGGTTACTTGCCAACTGTATGCTACTCATGTTGTCACAATGAATGACAACACTATCACCATAATGCATACCCAAATCATCAAGTAGCTTTTTCAGCCACCACACCACTTCACATGCAGCCATAACTGCACCCATGTACTCTGCCTCTATGCTAGACAAAGCAACTGTGGGTTGTTTCTTGCTGCTCCAACTCACTGCAGCACTACCAATGCTAAAAGCATAACCACTGGTTGATCTCCTGTCATAAGGACTACCTGCCCAATCTACATCCATGTATCCATACACATGCACATCTCCCCCATGCTCATAGAATAAGCCATAATGGGCAGTAGTCTTGACATACCTCATGATCCTCCTGACGGCATCCAAATGAGGCTTCCTGGGATTCCATAAACTGACTCACTAGTCCCACTGCATAACATAAGTCAGGCCTCGTGATAGTCAAGTAGATAAGACTACCAACCATTTTCCTATACATGGTGACATCTTCCAACTCATCACCCAAATCAGCCCTGAGCTTCACATTTTGCTCCAATGGTATAGACATAGGCTTGCATCCTATCATCCCATACTTTGCAAGCATGTCCAAGGCATATTGCCTTTGCACCAGCCATATGCCATGTGATGTCCTAATCACCTCAATGCCAAGAAAGAATCTCAGGTCTCCCAAATCCTTCATGTCAAACTAGCTGTTCAATGATGCTTCCACATCTGCAACATCATGCCCATGATCACCTGTGACTATCAAGTCATCCACATAGATGACTATCACCACAATGCCTCTCTTTGTCTTCTTCACATACAATGAAGAATCTGAATTTCCCACATGAAATCCAATGCTAATAAGGTACCTGCTTATCTTATCACTCCAAGCTTGAGGTGCCTGCTTAAGCTCATACAAGGCTTTCTTCAATCTGCATACATATGTGGGAAACTGTGGATGTACATATCCCTGTGGTGGCTGCTCCATGAATACTTCCTCTTGCAATTCACCATTCAAGAAAGCATTCTTCACATCCATTTGGTGCAACTCCCAACCTTTGAGTGCAGCCATAGAAATCACGGATCTCATGGTGGCCATCTTGGCCACTAGACTAAATGTCTCATCATAGTTAAGGCCATGAGTTTGTGCATAACCCTTTGCAACTAGCCTTGCCTTATGTCTCTCCACAGATCCATCTGACTTACACTTCACTTTGTACACCCATTTGCAACCAATTGCATTCTTGCCTTTTGGTAAGGCAACCAACTCCCATGTCTCATTGCTAGACAATGCATCCATCTCCTCATCCATGGCACTGTCCCAAACCTGTTAGCCAACAGTCTCCTTTAAATGAGTAGGCTCAACTTGTTTTACCATGGAAGTCATATATGCATAATGCATAGCATAGTTCCTGTACGTCAATCTCTGAAGGGAGAAGGCTTTGTATTTCCCTCCAATGAAGGGAGGAGGCTTTGTTTTTTGTTTCTTACAGCTTTGTAATAATTTCGTGGAGGTCCCATGGGCCGTTTATCGGCTCCCTGAGGACAATAATACATTCTTCTTCTTCTTCTTTTGAGAATAGGATACTTAACCCTTGGTGACTTCCTCATAGGCTGAGGGTCACTAGGAGCTCCATGAGCTCTCACATGTGGTGGAATGTACCTGTCTTTCCTTACACCTAGAGTCCTCACCACTGGGATGCCCAACTCTCCATCAAGGCTCTCACTGCCAGATGCATCATAACTTGCATTTCCAATCCCAATGCCTTCCACCTTCTTTTTTCCTTTGTCCAAGAAGGCACTCCCATCTGTGCTCACATCATGTCTTAGTCTCCCAGACCAAGAACCACATTCTCACTAGATGTATCATGTGGTCCAGACATGCTAGTGGACTCCTCCTAAATAGGCAAGTTCACATCCAAACCTGCATCAATGTCATCAACCATGACATCCTCACTATCATGATACCAACTAACCATCTCTGAGAATATTACATCCCTGCTAATGACCACCTGCTTGGTCATTGGATTGTAACATTTGTATACTTTCCTACATTTTTCGGCCTTTGGATCAAACTTTAGTGGGTCCCCATACATCAATGTGAATCAAATCTAGCAAACCTTTGCTTACTCTCCCACAAGCACGAAATGGCTTTCTAGCTTGCTTACCAAATTGGCAAGCTTCACATACATGCTGCAAAGAAGTATTGTGAGCTTTGGTAACCTTGTTACCACATTATGTGTCTGCATGTCTAACAATTTGGGTACGTTAGCATGGCCTATCCTCTTATGCCACATGTCCAAGTCTGCAGTTCCAGAATCATGTTAATACATGTTCATTTCACGCATGCGTACATCAAGTGTAAACATTCTACCTCTCTTCGTTCCTTTTGCAATAGGTTTCAGATTATTATAATATTCCTGCACAAATACCCCTTTCGGATTGAACACCACTTGCATACCTTCATCTACCATCTGTCCAACTGAGAACATATTCTTCTTGAACTTAGGCACATGCATAAATTCTTAACATTCTTTTTTTTGTCCATCTTGCAACATGATAGGCACCTTGCCAATCCCATCAATAGGACGTGCATTATCATAACCTGTCTTGACAATGCCTGGCGAATCAAGCTTTTGTTTATACATCACCCATTGTCCACGTCCTATCATATGATTGGATGCAGCAGAATCCACGTACCATAAGTCTTCTTTGTCTTGTGAACTGTCATATACATTTACTACACCTATCACATGTGTTATTGCAAATAGATCTTCACTATTATGGCTTATAGATGCATAGTTCCCCTATTTCCCTTTACCTTTCTACTCATCATTTTGCTTCTTGTAGCAATCCTTGGCCATATGACCAAGCTTGCCACAATATTGAGTGACAATCAATGTTGCTGATCTCCATCTTACTCTGGAAGATCCTCCTTGACCACCAGTTTGTTGTGGCAATCGCTATTGTGACTGGTGTCCACCTCCCCTTCTACCATGTCCTCGGCCTCTACCCACGACCATCTTGTGAGAACAAGGCCTGATCTTGGGTGTGTGTAGATGATGTAGCACTAAGACTCCTTCTTCATGGATCAACAATGCAGACAACTCTACAAAATCTGGGAGGTTCTCTCGTACAAAGATCACGGTCTTGAAAGGCTTATATGCTCATTTGGAGTTAAGCCTTTCAAAGCAATTGCAACCAAATCTTCATCTCATCAATCTTGGAGTCCAGTGCATCTACATACCCTTTGATCTTTGCAAAATATAATCATTTACATTCAGATTTTTTTTCTCAACATTGAAGAGTTTTGTAAGAAAATAGTGATGAAAAATCACCTTTACCGCAGCTGAAAATGACTCGAATAATAATGCATCCAAACAAGTATGAATTGCTCATAGTAGCCTTCAAAATCTGCTTGAAAAGTGATCTCAAAATAAGCTTGACACAATGTCCAAAATGCCCTTGAAACTCTCTCTAAAACAAATTCCCCAAAAGGTCCAGGAGATTTGCAACATAAGATTCAGATTCAAAACTACCTTGAAAAAGATAGATATATTTTTTAAGCCCTTAACAATGCTTTGAAAAGCCTTGAATAATCCTTCCTAGGTTGGAAAAAAATCTTCTTGGCTATTGTAGTGAAATGTGAAAGAAAAACCTCTCAATAGCTTGAAAATAGGCCTCAATAAGCCTTAATATAAACTATTGTAAAGGCTTTAATAACCTTATGACAAAGGCTTTAAAAGCCTTAATTCAAAGGCTTTATTTTAAATACTTTCAAGGCTTCTACTATAATCTAACTCGACTAACGTCACCCCTCCATGTGGCAGATTTTTTTGGAGCTTCTACCGCACAACCTGGTGAGTCCGTGGCGCTGCACCGTCTTCCCGCCGACATTAACCATGCAACCCTTCTTTTTCGTGCTTGCTTTTGCTACGTGAGGTCACCAACATTAACCATGCACGTGTTCGTGCCGCATGATGCCCACCCAGATTAACCATGCAGCCGCCCTCCATTTGTCTCTGCCTTGTCTCCCTCCCCACGTGTGCTCTGCATTTTCTCCCCTCCATCGTTGTGTTTGAGGTTCTCTCTCTCTCTCTCTCTCCCCCCCTCTCTCTCCCGGGGTATGTGAGTATTGGAAACAATAGCATGAATGGGTGGCCATGGCAATATGGGCATCTCTTTCTTTGTTGTGCAAGTGGAGTCTCTCTGTCTCGCTCTCTCTCTCTCCCTTCCTGACACTCTTTGTGTGTGTGTGTGTGTGTGTGTGTGTGTAGGTGTCTCCGAGCGTTCTCTCTGGTCATCTCTCTAGGGTGGTCGTGGCATTCGTCATCTTCCCAGCTTCTTCCTGGCGTTCATCATCCTCCCAGCTTGCTACACGGGTCAACCTCATCGTTGCTTTTTTAAGTTTTTTTAATTTTTAATGTGCACTGGGGCCATGTGTGTGTGTTTCAGAGAGAGCTTTTTTTAAAATATTTTTAAATATTAATATAAAAATATAATGTGTGCAGGCCGTGTGTGTGTGTAAGTGTGTTTGTTTTTAAAAATGTTAAAGTATTTTTAAGTTTTTTAAAATTTTAATGCTTGTCATGTGTGTGTGTTTGAGAGTATGTCGTGTGTGTGTGTGTGTGTGTGCGACATGTGTGTCATCATGTGGTGTATGTGTGTGTGTTTCAAAGAGAGCTTTTTTTAAATATTTTTAAATATTAATATAATGTGTGTGCGCATGCCACATGTGTGTGTGTGTGTGTTAAAGTATTTTTAAATTTGTAATGGTTGCCATGTGTGTGTGTTTGAGAGTGCGTTGTGTGTGGGTGTGTGTATGCACCATGTGTGTGTGTTGCCATGGTGTATGTGTGTGTGTGGGTGTGTGCGTGCACCGTGTGTGTGTGTGTGTTTGTTTTTAATACTTCTTTAATTTTTTCAATGCGTCGTGTGTGTGTGTGTGTGTGTTTACAGTGCACATGTTTGAGAGAGCGTTGTGTGTGTTTTTAAATTAATATTTTTATAGTGAGCATGTTTGAGAGAGCGTCGCGTGTGTGTGTGTTTTTTTTACTATTAATATTTTTATAGTGCATCGTGTGTGTGTGTGTTTGAGAGAGACCCTTTTTAAATATGTGCAGGCCGGATGTGCGTGTGTGTGTGGTTTCACAAAAAAAGTGTGTGTGTGTGTGTGTGTGTGTGTGTGTGTGTGTTTGAGAGAGACCCTTTTTAAATGTGTAGGCCGTGTGTGTGTGTGTGTGTGTGTGTGTTTGTTTTTTACCTAACGACCCCCTCCACACGTGGCAGTTTTTTTGGAGCTTCTACCATGTAACCCGGCGTGTTTGTGCCTCCACGTGGCGCTATGTTGTCTTCTCGCCAACATTAATATTCTGTGCATCGTGTGTGTGTGTGTGTGTGTGTGTTTGTGCCTCCACGTGGCACTATGTTGTCTTCCCGCCAACATTAATATTATGTGCATCGTGTGTGTGTGTGTGTGGGTGTGTATGTGTGTGGGTGTGTGTGTGTGTGTGTTTGTTTTTAATATTTTTTAATTTTTTTTGTGTACCGTGTGTGTGTGCATCGTGTGTGTGGGTGTGGGTGTGTGTGTGTGTGT